>NC_041384.1:245864103-246006458 GCF_002162155.2 Triticum dicoccoides | reverse complement strand
GGAGCTGAGGGAGTGGTACTATCTCTTCTGGTCGACGGAGACGCGGGCGCATCCGCGCACAAAGGTACTCTCTGCCGTCGCCTCGCGAGCAGCTCCAGCTAACGGATATCCTTTCTTCGCCGTGTTCTTCTACTGTGGGCTCTGCCCGCCATTCTCTGATTTCTTCTGTGATATCATGAACACCTACGGACTCCACCTCCTTGATTTCACCCCCAACGCTGTTCTGACCATGGCAGTTTTCGCCCATCTATGCGAAAACTTTGTCGGAGTCCACCCCAACGTAGCTCTCTTCCGCCATTTCTTTATGCCTTGTGTCGAGAGAGGGGAACCTCTTGCCGGCGGGATCGCCTGGATCTCGCGGGCCGGCAAGAAGGAGACCTATCTGGAGGGGGAGCTCCGCAGCAAGTGGGACGAGTGGAGAGCAGATTGGTGCTGGATTGTAGAAGAGAGCCCGCAGCCGTTCACCGCCCAGCGCCAAGCTCCAGCAGTGCGCGGCAATGACTGGAGCGCTCTGTCCGCGGACGACGATAAGCTGACGATCGCCACCACTCAGATCTTGCGTCTCAGGCTTGCCGGGCTGACTGTGGAAGCTGTCGGCGCAGATTTCCTTCGCCGGCGCATCGCCCCTCTGCAGGCGAGGGGGAGACCTGCCTGGGAATTTGGAGGCCCGGCAGATATAATGAGTGTGCGTCCAGGCCTCAACTTCAATTTCACCGTCCTAGAATTGGACGGGATGCTTAAGGAGATATTCAAGCATGACCCACAGCATCCCGAGTGGTTCAGGTTGCCGGCAGGCGTCGTTCCTCTGTGCAACAACTCCTCGCGCGATCGCATCTACGCAATGATGCCTTCGTGTGACTCGCACGGGATCGCTCCAACTTGGCAAGAGCCCGCCGGCGACATCGTGCAGCAGTTCTTTGACAGCCTAGTGGAGGTGGCGGTCAATGCTGACGAGAAGAAGTTCCTCACCTGCGACACCACTGAGCAAGAGATGGAGCGCATCGCCACCAGGGCGGAAGAGGCGGCGGCAGCCGCGGCCGCGGGTGAATTCGGGTTCACCGTGGAGGAAGCGGACGCGGCGTTGGCGATGAGCATTGCCGAACGGGAGCAGCCCGAAGAGGAAGAAGAGCTCGCCGCGCCCGACGCTGAGTCGAACGAGCCCGCCGAGGGTACGAGCGGCCCGCCACCTCCGGGGAGCTTGCCGGGAGCAGGACCCGGAATGCAGCCCCCAGTGCAGCCAAGAAGGCGCCTCAGCAGGATCGGGGATGCAGCAGGGCGGCAAGCTGGTCAACAGCCGCAGCGCCGCACGACGCGCTCCACCGCGGCAAGTACGGTTGCCGCGGGGGCGCCTCCCGCCGCAGTGGCAACCGGGGCGGGGTCGTCTCGGGCTGGCGCCGCAGTCCCCGCCAAGCGGCCAAGGGATCCCACTCCTCCACCTCGTCGCGCCGGAGGTGGGCCGAACTTCGACCTCTCCGCGCTCAGTTTCGACGAGGAAGAGGAAGAAGAGTAAGATTCCCTTTCTTGTTCTTATAGTTCTTCAACTTGCTGATCTTGTCTTGCATCGGATCTGATTCACCCTGGGCTCTCCTTTTCAGGACTCTGGCCCAGAGGGCGGCAAAGAGGGCCAAGGCTCAGGTGGTGGTCATCGAGGACGAGCCCACTGCGACGACAGGAGGCGCGCCCGAGACTACCTTGCCGGACCCGGCCGTCACTTCGCAGAGCAGCCCCCAGCGCAGTCCCCAGCGTAAGCATATGGCTTACTTTTTGCTTCTGGATGCGCGTGGTTGCTCTTTTCCTTTGTTGACATCCGATCTCTGTTTTGTTTGTGCAGGAGCAGAACAGCTTGATCAGGAGGGCGTGGTGATCTCCTCCGACTCGTCGTCTGCTTCGACTACGCCGCCAAGGGTGGACTCCCCGGCGAGGGAGCGTCCTCCGGTAAGGGAGGAGCCTCCGGCAAGGGAGGGCGCTGATGATCCGCCGGCGGTGGAGGCCACGACGGCAGATCCTAGCACAGGTACCCCTTCTTGCCCGAAACTTTCCTTGTAGTCTTCTGCTGATTTCTCTTCTCGAATACTTGTTTGATTTCTCCTTCTTTTTTGGTCGTCAGACCCACCCTCCACGAATCCGATGGAGACCGAGGCGGGCGGCAAAGAACACGCGCGCGGCAATACTGATGATGCCGCGGCCACCGAAGAAGGAGCCGGCGCTAACGCGCCCGCCGGCGAAGAGGCCGCCAAGGCTGCCGCCGAGGAAGCTGGCGGGGGATCTGGCGATCGCATTGACGGCCCTGAGGCCGCAGGAGCGTCAGGCGCTGCACCGACTGCCGATCCCTCCGCCGCTGCCGCAGCGCCAGGCTCCGAGGAGCCCCAGCCCGGCGCCTATCTGAAGGCTGGCGAGGGTATCTTCATCAAGCTCCCCTGGCCGTCGAGCTCCAGGGCGCCGGTGGAAGGAGAAGCTCTGGATGGAGAGGTGCTTGCCTCCGCCGGGTTGTCGATCGTCGACGCGCCGGGAAGCAGCAGTGAAGAGCCCGAGGAGGAGCGGCTGCTGCGGAGGCTGCTGGCGCTCTACCGCGCCCGCCAAGTCAAGTTGGAGTCCCGGGAAGCGCTCGCCGCGAGGGCGAGCGTGGACATAGAGAAGCGTGCGGAGGAGCTCCGGGGTCTTCGTCAAGAAACTCTCCGGGCCTTGGCGGAGGAGCGGGAGCAGCTTGCCGAGGAACGGAAGGCCTTCCTCCTCGAGAAGGCCGAAGCTGAAGAGCAGCAGCGGCTCACCGGCGAGAAGCTGTACGCGCGAGAAGGCGAGCTGACTCAGCGGAAAGTGAACCTCGACAGCCACGAAGAGGAGCTTGCCGCGCGCGAACGGGCACTTGGCGGGACGCTCCAAGAGGCAAAGGATATGGCTGCGACTGCCGAGGCCGTCAAGAAAGAATTGGAGGCAAAGGTGGCGCAGCTAGAAACTGATCTGAAGGTTGGTGGCGAAGAGCTTGCCGCCCTCAAGCTAGAGCGCGAGAAGGACGCCCTTGCCCACGGTGAGCTACAGGGCCGACTCGCCGAGAGGGGCAAGGAATTGAGCGCCGCCAAGGATTCCAATGTTGATCTGACGCTGAAGCTGGCCACCTTGACGGAGACATTGGACAGCGCCAGGAAACGGGAGGCAGACTTGAAGAAGGACATCGAGGCCAACGAGGCGCTGCTTGCGAGGGCCGCCGAAACCCAGAATCTTCTCAGAGATACTGTGGAGCTCTGGTCGGAGGGCCTCGTGGACATTGCTGCAGTCATCGAAGAGGAGCTGGTGCAATTGGGGGTGGAAGGCTTCGGGTACTCCTCCGACGAGAACCTCCAACCCAGCGCAAAGCTCACTTTGTTCTTCAAAGGCGTGGCGGCGACGCTCCAGCAACTCCGGGAACGGATCCCGAAGCAGTTGGCCGACGAGTCACGCTCGATTTGTGCCGGAGTTCTGGAGAAGGTGCTGGTGAAGGTGGCCTTCCACAATCCGGGCCTCAACCTCACCAATGTCCTCAGGAAGCTACCGGTGGACTCTGATCTTGACGCACTTAAGGCCCTCGTCGCACCCATCGTCGACAGGGTGAACGAGGTCAAAAGGGTTGACGACGGTCGCGTAGATTAGGCCGTCCGTTTTCTTCTTTTCTTGTCGCTGCCAGTCATGTCATGGGAACACTTTATTAGAGGCGCGACAAGTTATTCTTGTAATATAACTCTATCTTAGGCAACAAATAGCTGTGTTACTTCCTTTACTCGACTCTTGGCTTTGTATGGTCCTGCCCTACGCTTTTTAGGGAAACTTGCCGGTGCAGGCACTCTTGCCGCGAGCGCCGAGTGCGGAACTTCAGCAGCCTGCTGGCGGGGCCGCTACCGGCAAGCAACCTTGTCGCAACTAGTTGCAGCTCACTTAAGTTGTTGAGTGGACTCGAAACAAAGTAAGGGCGCTAGCGGCTCACTTAAGTTGCTGAGCGGACTCGAAGCAAAGTAAGGGCGCTGGCAGCTCACTTAAGTCGTTGAACGGACTCGAAACAAAGTAAGGGCGCAGCTAGCTGTGAATTGGTTCCTCCGCGCACAGGTTTCTCATACAAAGCACGGTCGTTCAAGGAAAATAACTCAAAAACTGATCGCTCAAGCTTTGGCAACTTAGCTTTTTTGTCGTCTGCTTCCCGGCAAGGAGAAACCTTTTTTTTTTTGAACGGCCTGGTCCACACCATTATCTTCTCCTCCCCCCCCTGGTAAACTTTGTGGGCGAGGGAACCTTCCTTCTTTTGAGAAAGAGACAGAGAAATAAAGCAATGATATGGAGCCTTCGGCTCGTTATCGCTTACTGGGGTCTGGTGCTGCACAAAGTGTCAGATAATATATGCGAAAAAGGATCATAGCATAAGGAAACTGACAAGACATGCGGGGCACATGAATTTTACTAGTGCACGGGGTCTGCGCCCGGCTCTGTACAAAGGATTACATGCAACAGCGGCAAGACTTGTACAGAAAGGTGGTTGCCGGACAGGGTCCGATAACCGCGCCTTATGGGTAAAACTTACGAAGATGCTCGATGTTCCAGGAGTTGCTCACCGGAATGCCATCTTCGGTCTCAAGGCGGACAGCGCCAGGCCTAGTGACTCGTTTCACCCGATAAGGGCCTTCCCACTTTGGCGTCAACTTGTTATAATTCTTGGCCGACTGAACGCGCCGAAGAACAAGGTCGCCTTCCTCGAGACTCCTGGCAATGATTCTGCGGCTATGGTAGCGGCGCAGAGCTTGCTGGTAGCGAGCGGCTCGCACAGCAGCCTGGAGACAGTCTTCCTCAAGGAGCAGCGCGTCATCTTGCTGCAGCTACTCTTGCTCGAGCTCATCATAAGCGAGCACTCGAGGTGACCCGTATACGAGTTCCGTGGGGAGAACTGCCTCCGCTCCATAGACTAGAGCGAAGGGTGTCTGGCCAGTGGCTCGATTTGGCGTCGTCCTGTTCGACCAAAGAACCACCGGCAGCTCCTCGATCCAGTTTCTTCCGCACTTGTGCAGTCTGTCGAAAGTTCTGGTCTTGAGGCCTCGCAGCACTTCAGCGTTTGCCCTCTCCGCTTGACCGTTGCTTCTTGGATGAGCAACAGAAGCGAAGCAGACCTTGGCGCCAAGATCTTGGACGTACTGCATGAAGGTGCGGCTCGTAAATTGCGTGCCGTTGTCGGTGATAATCCTGTTCGGGATCCCGAAACGGCAAACAATCGACCTGAAGAACTTGACTGCTGACTGTGCTGTCACCTTCCTCACTGGTTCCACTTCCGGCCACTTTGTGAACTTGTCGATTGCAACGTACAAGAACTCAAAGCCTCCGACAGCTCGGGGGAAGGGGCCGAGGATGTGGAGCCCCCAGACCGAAAATGGCCAGGATAAAGGGATCGTCTAGAGAGCTTGAGCTGGCTGGTGTATCTGTTTGGAATGGAACTGGCACGCTTCACACTTGGTTACTTGTGCAGTTGCATCCTGGAGGGCTGCCGGCCAGAAGAAGCCTTCTCGGAATGCTTTGCCGACAAGTGCTCTTGCGCCAATGTGGTGACCACATATGCCTCCATGTATCTCTGCCAATAGCTGTTGCCCATCTTCTCGGCGAATGCACTTCAATTTCACACCGTTGAGTCTTATTCTGTACAGTGTGCCGTCGGCAAACTTGTACATACTTGACTGCCGGGCTACTTTTTCAGCTTCTTCTTGCTCTTCGGGAAGCTCTCCTGTCTGGAGGAAAGGGACAATCTGCTGCGCCCATGCTGGAGCTTGCGGCTCGACAACAAGGACTAAAGGCATACCTGTTGCTGCGGGAACATCCGCTTCTACGGCAAGAACCTGTGGTTTTGCCGGAGCGTGATATTCCCCGGCAAGCTTGCCGGAGCAAAACTTGTCGGGAGCGTTTGCTTCGACGAAACAAACCACAAGGTTTACCGGAGCAGACTGCCCCTCAGCATCGTTGGCGTTGATCTTGGGGACTTTCTTGGCGGCGGCTTCGGGGTGCTCTGCCGGAAAGTAGTCACCTGAAACCAACTTCCTCTTCTTATTCTGTCCAGTTGATGGTGCCACGGAAGGTTGAGTCTGCTTGAGCACAAAGATCCCTGGTTCCACAGGCAACTTTAGTGCAGCGCATTTTGACAGGCCATTAGCAATGTCATTCTGAGCTCTTGGGATATGCTCCATTTGCAGGCCGTCAAAGCGCTCTTCTAGCTTCCTCACTTCATCAACATATGCTTCCATCAACGGGCTCTGGTAGTTCTTGTTCACTTGGCGGACGACAAGCTGCGAGTCACCCCTGATAATGAGCTTCTTGATCCCAAGGTCGGCTGCTATTCTGAGACTGGCAAGCAATCCTTCATACTCTGCAGTATTGTTGGTTGCTTGCTCTTTGGGAAAGTGCATCTGGACTATGTATTTGAGGTGCTCTCCGGTGGGTGCGATAAGCAGCACGCCAGCACCGGCGCCTTGCAGCGAGAAGGCACCATCAAAGCACGTCAGCCACTCTTTGCTTGTCTCCTTGACGGGGATGCTCGTCTCTGGAATTTCTTCATCTGGAGTTGGCGTCCACTCTGCTATGAACTCTGCCAATGCCCTGCTTTGGATAGTTGCAGTGCTCTCAAACTTGAGGCCAAAGCTTGACAGTTCCAAGGCCCACTCGACAATCCTGCCTGTTGCTTCTGGATTCTGCAGTATCCTTCTCAGCGGAAAGCGAGTGACGACTGTGATCTCGTGTACCTGGAAGTAATGGCGCAGATTTCTCGAGGCCATGAGAAGGCCGAAAAGCAGCTTTTGCACACCAGAGTACCTCGACCTAGCCCCCTGGAGAAGGGAGCTGACAAAGTAAACTGGGCGCTGCACCATCTTCTTCTGCACGTCCTTGCACATCTGCGCAGATCCATCTTTGTCGGGATCAGAGCTTGCCGGACCAAAGCTTGCCGGACCAGAGCTCGTCGGAGAAGCCCCCTGCTTGTCGCCGAATTCACTTGCTGCGGTTGCTGGCTCATCGTCCGCCTCCCTCTCCGCTACTAACGCAGCACTAACCACTTGATTGGTTGCCGCTAGGTACAGCAGCAACTTCTCTTGTGGCTTAGGTGCGACAAGTATTGGAGTGGAGGACAGGTACCTCTTCAAGTCCTGCAGCGCAGCCTCCGCTTCCGGAGTCCATTTCATTGGACCTGCCTTTTTCAATATTTTGAAAAATGGCAGGGCGCGCTCAGCAGACTTAGAGATAAACCTGCTGAGAGCAGCCACGCAACCGGCAAGCCTTCGCACCTCCTTGACGCGCTTCGGTGCTTCAATCTGCTCGATGGCCTTAATCTTGTCGGGGTTGGCTTCAATTCCCCGCTGAGACACAAAGAACCCGAGAAGCTTGCCGGAAGGGACTCCAAACACGCACTTCTCGGGGTTGAGCTTGAGGTTGATCTTGCGCAGATCTGCAAAAGTTTCTTCTAAATCTTGGATCAGGGTAGCCTTGTCCTTGCTCTTGACCACTATATCATCCATGTAGGCTTCCACATTTCTGTGTATCTGTGGCTCAAAAGCGACGTGGACTACTCTTGCAAATGTTGAACCAGCATTCTTCAACCCAAAGGGCATTCGTACAAAACAGTATGTGCCACAAGGGGTGATAAATGTGGTTTTCTCCTCATCTTCTTCTGCCATGAAGATTTGATGGTACCCTGAGTACGCATCAAGAAATGAAAGCAAATCACATCCAGCTGTGGAGTCAACAATCTGGTCAATGCGCGGCAAGGGAAATGGATCTTTGGGACAAGCTTTATTGACATCAGTGAAGTCTATACAAAGCCTCCATTTCCCGTTTGCTTTGCGCACGACTACATGATTGGCCAACCATGTGGGATGGAGCACTCCTCTGACAAGGCCTGCTGCTTCCAATTTCCTGATCTCTTCTGCAATGAACTCCTGGCGCTCCACCGCTTGCTTTCTGACCCTCTGCTTGACGGGCCGCGCATGAGGACAGACGGCAAGGTGGTGCTCGATTACTTTCCTGGGAACACCGGGGATATCAGACGGTTGCCATGCAAACACGTCGACATTCGCCCGCAGGAAAGCAACGAGCACGCTTTCCTATTTGGGGTCAAGCGTGGCACTGATGGTAAAGGTACCACCAGTGCCATCCTCCTTGGCGGACACCTTCTTGGTCTCAGGTGGAGCTGCCATCATCTTCTTGCACTTGCCGGTGGAGCTCGATGGTGCGTCCTCGATGGTAGCGCAGCACTCTGAAGAGGTGCGCTTGCCGGAGTGGGCATCAGAGCTCCTGCCGGACTTGGCCTTCTTCTTCCCCCCGGGAGCTTCAGTGGCAAGTGTGTGGTGATCAGCTGCGGCTGCTGCTTCCCGGTAGATCTTGTCGGCGCAGATAAGGGCATCCTTCTTGTCGCCGGGGACAGAAATGACACTTATCGGGCCTGGCATTTTGAGCACGTTGTATGCGTAGTGAGAGGCTGCCATAAACTTGGCGAGCGCTGGACGGCCCAGGATCCCATTGTAGGGCAATGGAAAAACGGCAACGTCAAATGTGACCCTCTCAGTTCTGAAATTCAGCTCGCTGCCAAATGTGACCGGCAGCGTGATCTTCCCTTTTGGCTTGCTCCTTCCCGGGTTGATTCCTTGGAATGTGCCGGTCTCTTCGAGCTCGCTGTCAGGGATCTGAAGTTTGTGAAGGACCGTGGAGGAGATGAGATTCAAGCCGGCCCCGCCATCAACTAGCATCTTTCTGACCTTGAGGTTGCAGATAGTTGGTGAGACCAACATCGGCAAGCACCCGACCGCAGTTACGCGATCAGGGTGATCCCCAATGTCGAAGATGATAGGCGTGCTGGACCATTTCAGGGGCTTGCGTGACTCTATGGATGGCTCTGCTGCATTCACTTCTCGCATCCACTGTTTGAGCTGGCGGTGCGAAGTATGCAGAGAGGCGCCACCGTCAACGCACAGGACCTCTGTGGCTTTCTGAAATTCCTGCTCATCGGCCTCATCATCATCCACGTCTTCGTCATCATCGTCATCTTCATCCTTGTCGCGGCCGCGGGGAGGTCTGTCTCCTTGCCACTGCTTGGCCTTGCCGCGGCGTCCTCCCCGGCCGGGGCGTTTCTTGCCGGATTCACCAGTTCTTTCCTGGGCCTTCTCTTTGTCGCGTCGCTCGTATTCAGCCTTCTGCTGCTCAGCAAGCTGTTCGACCTTTTTGCAGTTCTGGAGATCGTGACCCTTGGTGCGGTGAATCTTGCAATACTGCTTACTGGAGCTGTCCTGCCTGTCGGCGGCCGCCACAGGATGGGCCTCCTTGTCGGAGCCACCAACCTTAGCTTCCTTGGCGCCACCTCCGTTGCCGGTCTGCTCGACAGCTAGCACTTCCTTGCCCTTATTCCTTCTGTTGTTCCGCCGCCGGCCTTTCCTCACCGGGGCGGCATCCTCACTGTCAGATCCTCCTGCTCCTGTACTCTCTCCGGGGAGCCTCCTCCCCTCTTCAGCGCGTGCACACTTGTCAGCCAGGGCGTAAAGCTCGCTGACGTCTCTGATTTTACACATCGCCATCTCCTCCCTCATCCTTCGGTTTCGCACGTTCTGATGGAATGCGCTAATGATCGCGGCGGGGTGGACGTCTGGGATGTTGTCCTGTACGCGGCTGAATCTCTGAATGTACTTGCGCAGTGGCTCTCCTTCCTTCTGGGCGAGCAGATGAAGATCGCTCTCTTGGCCATGTGGCTTGTGGCCGCCTGTAAAGGCGCCGACAAACTGATGGCACAGGTCAGCCCAAGAGGATATGGAGTTGTCCGGCAAGTGCATGAGCCAGGATCTGACATTGGGCTTGAGCACCAGCGGGAAGTAGTTGGCAAGGATCTTGTCATCTCGTCCCCCGGCAGCTTGCACTGCAATGGTGTAGATGCTAAGGAACTCGGACGGATGCGTCTTGCCGTCGTACTTCTCCGGCACGTCTGGCTTGAAATTCTTTGTGTTGGGCCACTGGACTTGCCGCAGCTCATGGGTGAACGCAGGACAACCTACCGCGTATGGTAGATCGCCTGGTTCCCCTGGCGCATGCATGTCAACAGAGAGCCCAGCGCGCTTGTCGGATTGACGTCGCGCTTCTCTTCGGCGCTCGATGCGGGTTCGAGCGTCTTCTTTTTGTCGTTCATGGAGAACTTGGCGCTGGTCGCGACGAGCTCGTGGGTCCGACGACGCGGTGGAGCCGCTGTTGGGGTGGACCCGGCGAGTCGGCGATTTTGGCCTTCGTAGTGGAGAGTGCATGGAAGTCGCACCTCCCTCAGTCTTATTGACATCGGCCTGCGTCCGGCTGTTCTGCCGCGGCAGCGAGGTGCTCGGTCGCCGCGTGGTGTCGCCGTTGGCGAAGCCGATGAGGCTCTGGATAATGGCCCTCCATTCGTCGGTCTTGTCCACCGTCGGAGGATAGTCCAGGAGCAGCTGGGCCCGCGCCAAGGCTTCTGCTGGGGTGGTGGGCGGTAGAGGTGAACGGTGCGAGGAGAGGGGCGTGCTCAGACTCCTAACCAAGTTAGAAGGAGCACCGTCCCGTCCCGGCGACCGTACCTCGCTGGGGCCAGCATGCTGGCGCGCATGCTGGTCTTAAACGCCACGCGAACCACCAGCTTGATCTTGGGTCAGCGGACGTATGGCGCTGCGAACGCTATGACGCTGCTGGTCCCGCGCCTCTTGAGAGGGACGCGGTGCGCGCATGGACGCCGAGGTCTGCGCCGCCTTGTCCTTGGACTTGGCAGCGCTGTGGGCACCCTCGTCGACGCCCATTCCTCCACCGGCGTCCACTCCACCATCCGTTTGCTCCGGAGGCGGTGGAAATGACGCGGACGGAACAGCTGCCTCCGAATTCTTCTTCTTCGGTGGCATGTCGATGAAGACGATGAAGATTTAGCTTGCGTGCACGCCGGATCGGGTTCGCACGATCTCGACGCCCCCTACCTGGCGCGCCAGAGATGTCGCGGGGCAATGCTGATTCCCGCCGACACCTATGGGGACAGGGCCCCTTTTCGGTTCGGTGGGGGGGCGGAGAGCGCACAAAGAGCGGATCGAGGCAGTGCACGCGGGCGATTTTACCCAGCTTCGGGCCACACGGATGCGTAAAACCCTACTGCTGCTTGTTTGTGTATATTGGATTCTTGCTCAGGAGCGATGGACGCTGCCAGACTGAGCTTGAGAGTGTTCCTGGTGTTGAACGAGCCGAACTGCTCGAGCCTCTGAATTCTTCCAACCCCTCTACGTTGCGCATGGGCCTCCTTTTATACTCTCAAGGGGTCACCGACAGGGGGCAACGTAGACAAGAAGGGTAAAAATGGAAAAGGATGCGGTAGGTGCAGCTACTGCTACTGTGGATACAGTGCACCCTACCTAACTCTGACGGCAGGGGACAAAGGCATTAAATGCCTGTCTGAGTCTCCTAAACAGTGCAAAAGGTGACCGTTAGGAGTGCCACCGTTTGCCACGATGGGCTTCTCTTCATCTCCGTTTGCCACCACGTACCCCTAGCTGCACGACCTCCCGCCACGTGCGCTCTGGGAGAGTCCCAGAGCGACACGTTAGCAAGTGAGCTGGAGCGCGGGCACGAAGTGGGGGTTTCCGGCGGCATGCTCCTTGCCGCGGCCGTCGTCTTGTCGCGTCTGGAAGCTTGTCGCTCGCCGGTTCTTGCCGGGACGCAGGGCGCGTCGCGGCAAGCTTTCTTGGTATGTCTTGAGTGGCCTTCCCGGCAAGCTCCTCTTGCCGGGGTCTTGTCTCTTCCCGGCAAGCTCCTCTTGCCGGGGCCTTGGTTGGCCTTCCCGGCAAGTTCCTCTTGCCGGGGCTTTGATTTGAATACTTTGTTCTTGAATGGTCTTCAAGGGAACCACGGAGGGTCCTGGCGGTAACCCGGCAAGCCTTGCCGCGGGGCGCTGCAACTGACCGTGCACGAGTTCGGGGTAATAGGGTACCCCTACTCTAGTACACCGACAGGTGGACTCTCATGGCAAAACTGGTTTAAGGGTGTTTGGAAGCACAAGTAGTATCCCTACATGGTGCAAGGAATTTGGCTAGCATGAGGGGGAAAGGCAAGCTCATTCATGTTGGATGTTCCATGACAATATAATTTATCTCGGATGTAAGAAAACATTACCCATTACGATGTCTTCCTTGTCCAATGTCAACTCTTTAGCATGTCATATTTTAATGAGTGCTCACAATCATAAAAGATGTCCAAGATAGTGTATTTATATGTGAAGACCTCTCTTTCTTTATTACCTCCTATTAATTGCAACGATGACCAAAACTATGTTTGTCAACTCTCAACAACTTTTATTAATCATACTCTTTCTATGTGAGCTCATTACTCTCCATAAGATCCATATGATCTCTTTGTTTCTTTTTATTTCTTCTCTTTTCTTTTATTCACTCAAGATCATGGCAAAATAATAAATCCCTTGACTCAACACTAATCTTTATTATATATAGCTCACGGACTCGATTACATAGAAGGATCATAAAGAAAAACTCACAACTAGATCATACTAAAAACTTTTATTCTACTAGATCAAAATATTATCAAAAGGATCGAACTAAGAAAAAGGTAAAGATAAAAGTGATGGTGATACGATACTAGGGCACTCCCCCAAGCTTGGCAGTTTCCAAGGGGAGTCCCCATACCCATGTGATTATATCTCTTTTGTTGGTGAAGAAGATGGTGGTGATGATGGATAGTCGCACATCAAGTGTAGGAGGTCTTCTAACTTGCGGATAATGCCATTGAGTGCGATGATATGCTCCTTCAACAAAATATTTTCACGTGTGAGATACTTATGTTGTATACGAGCTAACTCAATCATCTTGAATGCTTCGATCTTAGTTGGGGTAAGAAGATTGTGATCAAGTTGAAGGATGTTTTCTATTGCCGGAACTCAGTCCTCCATGGTCTTCTTGATCCCTTTATCCTTGTTGATCTCCATGGGTTCTTCTCTCTTCAGCTCTATCTTCATTAGCCAAGCATTGTTTCCCTCATTGTTGGAGGAGGAGGGGGATGACATGACGCTTTGCTTTGACAACCCTGGCAGAAAACAGCTCAAAACAAGAACAGGAGATTTTTGCGTGATACGGGAGTCAAAACCTTCGGGAGATTATATAATGAATTTTTACCGACCAAAAGAAGTATCGTGCAAGAAAACGGAGTCCGAAGAGCGCACGAGGTGCCCACGAGGCAGGGGGGCGCGCCCAGGGGGGTAGTGCGTGCCCTCCACCCTCGTGGAGCCCTAGTGTCCTTCCCGGACTGTTTCTTATTTTTCTATTTTTCTAAATATTCCAAAATGGAGAAAAATTGCCATTAGAACTGTTTTGGAGTCGGTTTACTTACCGTACCACATACCTATTCCTTTTCGGAGTCTGAAACGTTTCGGAAAGTGTCCCTTATGTATTCCTCCGGGATAACAGTTTCAATAACATTGGTTTCAACATATATAGGATTACCTGAGATATAATGTTTGATTCTTTGACCATTCACCACCTTCGGATTTGTGCCTTTGAAGTTGTTGATTTTTATGGCACCGGAACGATAGACCTCCTCGATAACGTAAGGACCTTCCCATTTAGAAAGAAGCTTTCCTGCAAAAAATCTTAAATGAGAGTTGTATAGCAATACATAATCACCTACATTAAACTCACGCTTTTGTATCCTTTTGTCATGCCATCTTTTAACCTTTTCTTTAAACAATTTGGCATTCTCATAGGCTTGGGTTCTCCATTCATCGAGTGAGTTAATGTCAAATAACCTTTTCTCATCGGCAAGTTTGAAATCATAATTGAGCTCTTTAATAGCCCAATAAGCCTTATGTTCTAGTTCGAGAGGTAAGTGACATGCTTTTCCATAAACCATTTTATACGGAGACATACCCATAGGATTTTTATATGCAGTTCTATAGGCCCATAATGCATCATCAAGTTTCTTGGACCAATTCTTCCTAGATCTATTAACAGTCTTTTGCAAAAGTAATTTGAGCTCTCTGTTACTCAATTCTACTTGACCACTAGACTGTGGGTGATAAGGAGATGCAGTTCTATGATTAACGTCACCATGAATAAAATGTGAACCACCATCAGTCATTAAATATCTAGGGACTCCAAACCTCGTAAAAATAACTTCTTTAAGCATCTTAATAAAGGTGTTATGATCAGCACTACTAGTTGGAATAGCTTCTACCCACTTAGTAACGTAATCAACAGCAACTAAAATATGTGTATATCCATTAGAGGCAGGAAAAGGTCCCATATAATCAAAGCCCCAAACATCAAATGGTTCAATAACAAGTGAATAATTCATAGGCATTTTTTGATGTTTACTAATATTACCAATTCTTTGACATTCATCACAAGACAAGAAAAACTTACGGGCATCCTTGAAGAGAATAGGCCAATAAAAACCAAATTGCAATACCTTGTGTGCAGTTCTATCTCCAGCATGGTGTCCTCCATAAGCCTCGGAGTGATACTTGCGTAGGATCTGTTCCTATTCATGCTCAGGTACACAACACCTAATAACACCATCTACTCCTTTATAAAGATGTGGATCATCCCAGAAGTAATGTCTTAAATCATAGAAAAACTTTTTCTTTTGCTGATATGTGAAACTAGGTGGTATAAATTTAGTAACAATGTAATTAGCATAATTAGCATACCATGGAGCAGTATGAGAAGCATTTATGACATTTAGTTGTTCATCAGGAAAGCTATCATCACTAGGTAGTGGGTCATCAAGAACATTTTCTAACCTAGACAAGTTGTCTGCAACGGGGTTCTCAACTCCCTTTTTATCAATAGTATGCAAATCAAATTCTTGTAGCAAGGGAACCCATCTAATAAGTCTAGGTTTAGTATCTTTCTTTTCCATAAGATATTTAATAGCAGCATGCTTAGTGTGAATAGTTACTTTAGAATCAATAATATAAGGTCTGAGCTTATCACAAGCAAATACAACTGCTAAAAATTCTTTTTTCAGTTGTAGCATCATTTCTCTTGGCATTGTCTAGAGTTTTACGAGCATATTGAATAACATTTAATTTATTATCAACTCTTTGCCCAAGAACAGCACCTACATCATAATTGCTAGCATCACAAATAATTTCAAAAGGTAAATTCCAAGCAGGTGGCTGAACAATAGGTGCGGAGATTAATGCTTTCTTAAGTATTTCAAAGGCTTCTACACAATCAACATCAAAGTCGAATGGTATATCTTTTTCTAATAAATTAGTCAAAGGCCGAGAAAATTTTGAGAATTCCTTAATGAACCTCCTATAAAAACCGACATGACCAAGGAAACTTCTTATACCTTTGATGTACTTGGGACACGACATCTTTTCAATAACATCAACTTTAGCTTTATCAACCTCAATGCCCCTTTCAGAAATTTTGTGCCCCAAGACAATACCTTCATTAACCATAAAGTGGTATTTCTCCCAATTCAAGACAAGGTTAGTTTCTTCAAATCTCTGCAAAACTCAATCAAGGTTGCTTAAGCAATCATCAAAAGAGGATCCATAAATGGAGAAATCATCCATGAATACCTCACATATCTTTTCACAAAAATCAGAAAATATTGCCATCATGCATCTTTGAAAGGTAGCAGGTGCATTATATAAACCAAAAGGCATACGTCTATTAGAAAAAGTACCGAAAGGGCAAGTAAAAGTGGTCTTAGATTGATCATCAGCTGACACAGGTATTTGGGAGAAACCAGAATAACCATCTAGAAAGAAAAAATGTGTATGTTTGGATAATCTTTCTAGCATTTGATCAATAAAAGGTAAGGGGTAATGATCTTTTTTAGTAGCCTTATTTAATTTGCGGGAATCAATTACCATCCTATAACCTGTAATAATTCTTTGTGGAATCAATTCATCTTTATCATTAGGAACGACAGTAATACCTCCCTTCTTAGGAACACAATCGACATGACTTACCCACTCACTATCAACAACGGGATAAATTATACCTGCCTCAAGGAGCTTTAGTATTTCTTTTCATACCCCTTCTTTCATCTTAGGATTAAGTCGTCGTTGGTGATCAATAACTGGTTTGGCATCTTTTTCCAAATTTATTTTGTGTTGACATAGAGTGGGACTAATGCCCTTAACATCATCAAGAGTATATCTAATAGCAGCACGGTGCTTCTTCAGGGTTTTCAATAATCTTTCTTCCTCCTTCTCTGAAAGGTTAGCACTAATAATAACAGGATATATCTTCTTTTCATCAAGATAACCATATTTGAGAGTATCAGGTAATGGTTTAAGCTCAAACACGGGGTCTCCCTTGGGTGGAGGAGGATCCCCTAAGATTTTAATAGGAAGTTGTGTTTTAGAATAGGTCCCTGTTTAAAGAACAATTCAATTTATTTCACTTCTTTCATTCATATACATATCATTTTCATGGTCTAGCAAATATTGTTCTAAAGGATCACTAGGTGGTACGACAATAGAAGCAACACAAATAATTTCATCTTTACTAGGCAATTCTTCTTCACGGTGTTGTCTATGAAATTTAGAAAAGTCGAACTCATGAGACATATCACCTAAACCAATAGTAATAACATCCTTTTGCAGTCTATCCTAGCATTAACAATGTTTAAGAAGGGTCTACCAAATATAATGGGACAAAAGCTATCTTGTGGGGAACCAAGAACAAGAAAATCAGCAGGATATTTAGTTTTCCCACACAATACTTCAACATCTCTAACAATCCCAATTGGTGAAATAGTATCTCTATTGGCAAGTTTAATTGTGACATCAATATCTTCTAACTCAGCAGGTGCAATATCATGCACACTCTCGTTGTAAAAGTCAATAGGTATTGCACTAGCACTAGCACCCATATCAGACAAGCCATGATAACAATGATCTCGTATTTTATCAAAAATAACAGGCATGCCTACCACAGGTCTATGTTTATCTTTAGCACAAGGTTTTGCAATTCTAGTAGTTTCATCACAGAAATAAATAACATGCCCATCAATATTATCAGCTAAAGATCCTTAACAATAGCAATATTAGGTTCAACTTTAACTTGCTCAGGAGGTGTATAGGTTCTAATATTGCTTTTACGAACCAAAGTTGAAGCTTTAGCATGATATTTTATCCTAACAGGAAAAGGTGGTTTCGCAACATAAGCAGTAGGAACAATAGGATCATTATAACTGATAGTCTTTTCTTCAACTTTAATAGGTGCAGCTACTTTTAGTTCTATGGGAGGATGATATTTAAACCACTTCTCTTTAGGGAGATCAATATGAGTAGCAAAAGATTCACGGAAAGAAGCTACTATCTGAGAGTCAAGTCCATATTTAGTGCTAAATTTACGGAAAACATCAGTATCCATAAAAGATTTAACACAATCAAACTTAGGTGTCATACCCGACTCCTTACCTTCGTCGAGATCCCAATCTTCAGAGTTGCATTTAATTCTTTCCAATAAATCCTATTTGAATTCAATTGTCTTCATCATAAAAGAACCAACACAAGAAGTATCGAGCATGGTGCGGTTGTTATCAGAAAGCCGAGCATAAATTTTTTGAATAATCATTTCTCTTGAGAGCTCATGATTGGGGCATGAATATAACATTGACTTAAGCCTCCCCCAATCTTGAGCGATGCTTTCTCCTTCGCGAGGCCAAAAATTATATATATAATTACGATCATGATGAACAAGATGCATAGGATAAAACTTCTGATGAAATTCCATTTTCACTCGTTTGTAGTTCCATGATCCCATATCATCACATAGCCTATACCATGTCAATGCATCTCCCTCCAAAGATAAAGGGAAGACCTTCTTCTTGATAACATCATCGGGCATACCTGCAAGCTTAAATAATCCACAAACTTCATCTACATATATTAAGTGCTCATCAGGATGTAATGTTCCATCTCCGGCAAAAGGATTAGCTAGCAGTTTTTCTATCATACCCGAAGGAATTTCAAAGCAGACATTTTCATTTTCAGTAGGTTCAATAGTTTCAGTAGGTTGGGGAGCAAATCTTTGCTCTACTGGTCGGGGTGAAGATACCCCTAACAAGCCCGTAAGAGGATTACTTTCCATAGTAACAAGTGACAGTAAATTTCAGCACACTATATAAATTTTTCCTTACCAAATTCCACCTACCAAAGGCGCTTCACTCCCCGGCAACAGTGTCAGAAAAGAATCTTGATGACCCACAAGTATAGGGGATCTATTGTAGTCCTTTCGATAAGTAAGAGTGTCGAACCCAATGAGGAGCAGAAGGAAATGATAAGCGGTTTTCAGCAAGGTATTCTCTGCGAGCACTGAAATTATAGGTAACAGGTAGTTTTGTGATAAGATAATTTGTAACGAGTAACAAGTAAAAAAAGTAAATAAAGTGCAGCAAGGTGGCCCAATCCTTTTTGTAGAAAAGGACAATCCTGGACAAATTCTTATATAGAGTAAAGCGCTCCCGAGGACACATGAGAATTATCGTCAAGCTAGGTTTCATCACGATCATATGATTCACGTTCGGTACTTTGATAATTTGGTATATGGGTGGACCGGTGCTTTGGGGTGTTGTCCTTACATGGAAAAGCATCCCACTTATGATTAACTTTTATTGCAAGCATCCGCAACTACAACAAAAGTATTAAGGTAAACCTAACCATAACATGAAACATATGGATCCAACAGCCCCCTACGAAGCAACGCATAAACTAGGGTTTAAGCTTCTGTCACTATAGGAACCCATTATCTACTTATTAATTCCCAATGCCTTCCTCTATGCCCAAAAAGTGGTGAAGTGTCATGTAGTTGACGTTCACATAACACCACTAGAGGAGAGACAACATACGTCTCATCAAAATATCGAACGAATACCAAATTCACATGACTACTAATAGCAAGACTTCTCCCATGTCCTCAGGAACAAACGTAACTACTCACAAATCATATTCATGTTCATAATCACAGGGGTATTAATATGCATATAGGATCTGAACGTATGATCTTCCACCAAATAAACCAACTAGTATCAACTACAAGGAGTAATCAACACTACTAGCAACCCACAGGTACCAATCCCAGACTTAGAGACAAGAATTGGATACAAGATATGAACTAGGGTTTGAGAGGAGATGGTGCTGGTGAAGATGTTGATGGAGATTGACCCCCTCCCGATAAGAGGATCGTTCGTGATGATGATGGCGATGATTTCCCCCTCCTGGAGGGAAGTTTCCCCAGCAGAACAGCTCCGCCAGAGCCCTAGATTGGTTCCGCCAAGGTTCCGCCTCATGGCAGCGGAGTCTCATCCCGAAAGCTTGCTTATGATTTTTTCCTCAACGAAAGACTCCATATAGCATAAGATGGGCATCAGAGGGCCACCAGGGGGCCCACGAGGCAGGGGGCGCGCCCAGGGGGGGTAGGGCACGCCCCCCACCCTCGTGGCCAGGGTGTGGCCCCCCTCTGGAACTTCTAGCACTCAGTATTTTTTATATATTCTGAAAATGACTTATATGAAGTTTTAGGACTTTTCAAGCTGTGCAGTATAGGTCTCTAATATTTACTCCTTTTCTAGCCCAGAATCCCAGCTGCTGGCATTCTCCCTCTTTATGTAAACCTTGTAAAATAAGAGAGAATAGACATAAGTATTATGACATAATGTGTAATAACAGCCCACAATGCAATAAATATCGATATAAAAGCATGATGCAAAATGGACGTATCAACTCCCCCAAGCTTAGACCTCGCTAGTCCTCAAGCGAAAGCCGAAATCGGAAAATATGCCCACATGTTTAGAGATAGAGGTGTCGATAAAAATAAAATACAGACATGAGGGCATCATGATCATTCTTAGAACAACAACTTATATAATTCTTGTCATATGATCTCTTATGCTAGAGTAACAATTCAATCACAATTTCAAGTATGAATCATAAACTTCATTGAAAACTAACAAACTATAATCTCAGTCATTGGGGCAATTGCAATTTATCATAACATAGGAAAGAGTCAATATAAGAGCTTTCCAGCAAGTCCACATACTCAACTATCATATAGTCTTTCACAATTGCTAACACTCACGCAATACTTATGGGTATGGAGTTCTAGTCGGACATAGAGAAAGATAGGGGCTTGTAGTTTTGCCTCCCAATGTTTTACCTCAAGGGTAATGTCAACAATAATAGTTCATGAAAACTCACATCCAATTAGCCATATATACCAGGATCTTTCAAACATGTTGTGCTTGCCAAAAGATAAAATGTAAAAGGAAGGGTGAAGATCACCATGACTCTTATGCAAGGTAGGAGATAAAAGTAGAAGATAGGCCCTTCGTAGAGGGAAGCAGAGGTTGTCATGCGCTTTTATGGTTGGATGCACAAAATCTTAATGCGAAAGAACGTCACTTTATATTGCCACTTGTGATATGGACCTTTATTATGCACTCTGTCGCTTTTATTTCTTTTGTATCACACGATTGTATAAAGCTTATTTTCTCCCACACTAATAAGTCATACATATTTAGAGGGCAATTTTTATTGCTTGCACCGATGACAACTTACTTGAGGGATCTTACTCAATCCATAGGTAGGTATGGTGGACTCTCATGGCAAAACTGGTTTAAGGGTGTTTGGAAGCACAAGTAGTAACCCTACTTGGTGCATGGAATTTGGCTATCATAAGGGGGAAAGGCAAGCTCAATCATGTTGGATGATCCATAACAATATAATTTATCTCAGATGTAAGAAAACATAACCCATTATGTTAACTTCCTTGTCCAATGTCAACTCTTTAGCATGTGTAATTTTAATGAGTGCTCACAATCATAAAAGATGTCCAAGATAGTGTATTTAAATGTGAAGACCTCTCTTTCTTTATTACTTCCTATTAATTGCAACATGACCAAAACTATGTTTGTCAACTCTCAACAACTTTTATTCATCATACTATTTCTATGTGAGCTAATTACTCTCCATAAGGTCCATATGATCTCTTCATTTCTTTTTATTTCTTCTCTTTTCTTTTATTCACTCAAGATCATGGCAAAATAATCAAGCCCTTGACTCAACACTAATCTTTATTATATATAGCTCACGGACTTGATTACATAGAAGGATCATAAAGCAAAACTCACAACTAGATCATACTAAAAACTTTTATTCTACTAGATCAAAATATTATCAAAAGGATCGCAGTAAGAAAAATGGTAAAGATAAAAGTGATGGTTATACGATACCGGGGCACTCCCCCAAACTTGGCAGTTGCCAAGGGGAGTGCCCATACCCATGTGATTATATCTCTTTTGTTGGTGAAGAAGATGGTGGTGATGATGGATAGTCGCACATCGAGCGCCGGAGGTCTTCTAACTTGCGGATAATGCCTTTGAGTGCGATGATATGCTCCTTCAACAAAATATTTTCACGTGTGAGATACTTATTTTGTATACGAGCTAACTCAATCATCTTGAAAGCTTCGATCTCAGTTGGGGTAAAAAGATTGTGATCAAGTTGAAGGATGTCTTCTGTTGCCGGAACTCAGTCCTCCGTGGTCTTCTTGATCCCTTTATCCTTGTTGATCTCCATGGGTTCTTCTCTCTTCAGCTCTATCTTCATTAGCCAAGCATCGTTGCCCTCACTATTGAAGGAGGAGGGGGACGACATGATGCTTGGCTTTGACAACCCTGGAAGAAAATAGCTCGAAACAAGAATAGGAGATTTTTGCGTGATACGGGAGTCAAAACCTTTGGGATATTATATAATGAATTTTTACTGACCAAAAGAAGTATCGTGCAAGAAAACGGAGTCCGGAGAGCGCACGAGGTGCCCACGAGGGGGCGCACCCAGGGGGGTAGGGCTCGCCCTCCATCCTCGTGGAGCCCTCGTGTCCTTCCCAGACTACTTCTTATTTTTCTATTTTTATGAATATTCCAAAACGGAGAAAAATTGCCATTAGAACTGTTTTGTAGTCGGTTTACTTACCGTACCACATACCTATTCCTTTTAGGAGTCTGAAACATTCTGGAAAGTGTCCCTTATGTATTCCTCCGGGGTTACAATTTCAATAACATTGGTTTCAATATTTATAGGATCACCTGAGATATAATGTTTGATTCTTTGATAGTTCGCCATCTTCGGATTTGTGCCTTCGAAGTTGTTGATTTTAATGGCACCGGAACGATAGACCTCCTCGATAACGTAACGACCTTCCCATTTAGAAAGAAGCTTTCCTGCAAAAACTCTTAAAACGAGAGTTGTATAGCTATACATAATCACCTACAATAAACTCACACTTTTGTATCCTTTTGTCATGCCATCTTTTAACCTTTTCTTTAAACAATTTGGCATTCTCATAGGCTTGGGTTCTCCATTCATCGAGTGAGCTAATGTCAAATAACCTTTTCTCACTGGCAAGTTTGAAATCATAATTGAGCTCTTTAATAGCCCAATAAGCCTTATGTTCTAGTTCGAGAGGTAAGTGACATGCTTTTCCATAAACCATTTTATACGGAGACATACCCATAGGATTTTTATATCCAGTTCTATAGGCCCATAATGCATCATCAAGTTTCTTGGACCAATTCTTCCTAGATCTATTAACAGTCTTTTGCAAAATTAATTTGAGCTCTTTGTTACTCAATTCTACTTGACCACTAGACTGTGGGTGATAAGGAGATGCAATTCTATGATTAACGTCATACTTAGCAAGCATTTTACGAAAGTCACCATGAATAAAATTTGAACCACCATCAGTCATTAAATATCTAGGGACTCCAAACCTTAGAAAAGTAACTTCTTTAAGCATCTTAATAGAGGTGTTATGATCAGCACTACTAGTTGGAATAGCTTCTACCCACTTAGTAACGTAATCAGCAGCAACTAAAATATGTGTATATCCATTAGAGGCAGGAAAAGGTCCCATATAATCAATGCCCCAAACATCAAATGGTTCAATAACAAGTGAATAATTCATAGGCATTTCTTCATGTTTACTAATATTACCAATTCTTTGACATTCATCACAAGACAAGACAAACTTACGGGCATCCTTGAAGAGAGTAGGGCAATAAAAACCAGATTGCAATACCTTGTGTGCAGTTTTATCTCCAGCATGGTGTCCTCCATAAGCCTTGGAGTGACACTTGCGTAGGATCTGTTCCTGTTCATGCTCAGGTACACAACACCTAATAACACTATCTACTCTTGTTCATGCCCAGAAGTAATGTCTTAAATCATAGAAAACCTTTTTCTTTTGCTGGTATGTGAAACTAGGTGGTATAAATTTAGCAACAATGCAATTAGCATAATCAGCATACCATGGAGCAGTATGAGAAGCATTTATGACATTTAATTGTTCATCAGGAATGCTATCATCAATAGGTAGTGGGTCATCAAGAACATTTTCTAACCTAGACAAGTTGTCTCCAACGGGGTTCTCAGCTCCCTTTCTATCAATAATATGAAAATCAAATTCTTGAAGCAAGAGAACCCATCTAATAAGTCTAGGTTTAGCATCTTTATTTTCCATAAGATATTTAATAGCTGAATGATCAGTGTGAATAGTTACTTTAGAATAAACAATATAAGGTCTGAAGTTATCACAAGCAAATACAACTGCTAATAATTCTTTTTCAGTTCTAGCATAATTTC
This sequence comes from Triticum dicoccoides, assembly GCF_002162155.2. Classification (NCBI taxonomy): domain Eukaryota; kingdom Viridiplantae; phylum Streptophyta; class Magnoliopsida; order Poales; family Poaceae; genus Triticum; species Triticum dicoccoides. Next base: position 245,982,817 of record NC_041384.1, on the reverse strand, counting down.
TCTGGGCATTGTCTAGAGTTTTACTAGCATATTGAATAGCATTTAATTTCTTATCAACTCTTTGCCCTAGAACAACACCTACATCATAATCACTAGCATCGCACATAATTTCAAAAGGTAAATTCCAGGTAGGTGGCTGAACAATAGGTGCAGAGATTACTGCTTTCTTAAATATTTCAAAGGCTTCGACACGATCATCATCAAAGTCGAATGGTATATCTTTTTCTAATAAATTAGTCAAAGGCCAAGAAATTTTTGAGAATTCCTTAATGAACCTCCTATAAAAACTGGCATGACCAAGGAAACTTCTTATACCTTTGATGTCCTTGGGACACGACATCTTTTCAATAGCATCAACTTTAGGTTTATCAACCTCAATGCCCCTTTCAGAAATTTTGTGCCCCAAGACAATACCTTCATTAACCATAAAGTGACATTTCTCCCAATTCAAGACAAGGTTAGTTTCTTCACATCTCTGCAAAACTCGATCAAGGTTGCTTAAGCAATCATCAAAAGAGGATCCATAAATGGATAAATCATCCATGAATACCTCACATGTCTTTTCACAAAAATCAGAAAATATAGCCATCATGCATCTTTGAAAGGTAGCAGGTGCATTACATAAACCAAAAGGCATACTTCTATAAGCAAAAGTACTGAAAGGGCAAGTAAAAGTGGTCTTAGATTGATCATCAGCTGACACATGTATTTCGGAGAAACCAGAATAACCATCTAGAAAGAAAAAATGTGTATGTTTGGATAATCTTTCTAGCATTTGATCAATAAAAGGTAAGGGGTAATGATCTCTTTTAGTAGCCTTATTTAATTTGCGGGAACCAATTACCATCCTATAACCTGTAATAATTCTTTGTGGAATCAATTCATCTTTATCATTAGGAACGACAGTAATACCTCCCTTCTTAGGAACACAATCGACATGACTTACCCACTCACTATCAACAACGGGATAAATTATACCTGCCTCAAGGAGCTTTAGTATTTCTTTTCATACCCCTTCTTTCATCTTAGGATTAAGTCGTCGTTGGTGATCAATAACTGGTTTGGCATCTTTTTCCAAATTTATTTTGTGTTGACATAGAGTGGGACTAATGCCCTTAGCATCATCAAGAGTATATTCAATAGAACCACAATACTTCTTCAGAGTTTTCAATAATCTTTCTTCCACCTTCTCTGAAAGGTTAGCACTAATAATAACAGGATATATCTTCTTTTCATCAAGATAAGCATATTTAACAGTATCAGGCAATGGTTTAAGCTCAAACATGAGATCACCCTTGGATGGAGGAGGATCCCCTAAGATTTCAACAAGAAGTTTTGTTTCAGAATAGTTCCCTGTTTAAAGAACAATTCAATTTATTTCCCTTCTTCCATTCATATACATATCATTTTCATGGTCTAGCAAATACTGTTCTAAAGGATCACTAGGTGGTACGACAATAGAAGCAAGACCAATAATTTCATCTTTACTAGGAAATTCTTCTTCACGGTGTTGTCTATGAAATTTAGAAAAGTTGAACTCATGAGACATATCACCTAAACCAATAGTAATAACATCATTTTTGTAGTCTATCCTAGCATTAACAGTGTTTAAGAAGGGTCTACCAAATATAATGGGACAAAAGCTATCTTGTGGGGAACCAAGAACAAGAAAATCAGCAGGATATTTAGTTTTCCACAAAAGACTTCAACATCTCTAACAATCCCAATTGGTGAAATAGTATCTCTATTGGCAAGTTTAATTGTGACATCAATATCTTCTAACTTAGTAGGTGCAATATCATGCATAATCTTGTTGTACAAGTCAATTGGTATTGCACTAGCACTAGCACCCATATCACACAAGCCATGATAACAATGATCTCCTATTTTAACAGAAATAACAGGCATGCCTACCACAGGTCTATGTTTTTCTTTAGCACAAGGTTTAGCAATTCTAGCAGTTTCATCACAGAAATAAATAACATACCCATCAATATTATTAGCCAAGAGATCCTTAACAATAGCAATATTAAGTTCAACTTTAACTTTCTCAGGAGGTGTATAGGTTCTAATATTGCTTTTACAAACCATAGTTGAAGCTTTAGCATGATCTTTTATCCTAACATGATAAGGTGGTTTCTCAACATAAGCAGTAGGAACAATAGGATCATTATAAGTGATAGTCTTTTCTTCAACTTTAATAGGTGTAGCTACTTTTACTTCTATGGGAGGATGATATTTAAACCACTTCTCTTTAGGGAGATCAATATAAGTAGCAAAAGATTCACGAAAAGAAGCTACTATCTGAGAGACAAGTCCATATTTAGTGCTAAATTTATGGAAAACATCAGTATCCATAAAAGATTTAACACAATCAAACTTAGGTGTCATACCTGACTCCTTACCTTCCTCGAGATCCCAATCTTCAGAGTTGCGTTTAATTCTTTCCAATAAATCCCATTTGAATTCAATTGTCTTCATCATAAAAGAGCCAGCACAAGAAGTATCGAGCATGGTGCGGTTGTTATCAGAAAGTTGAGCATACATTTTTTGAATAATCATTTCTCTTGAGAGCTCATGATTGGGGCATGAATATAACATTGACTTAAGCCTCCCCCAAGCTTGATTGATGCTTTCTCCTTCGCGAGGCCGCAAATTATATATATAATTACGATCATGATGAACAAGATGCATAGGATAAAACTTCTCATGAAATTCCAATTTCAATCGTTTGTAGTTCCATGATCCCATACCATCACATAGCCTATACCATGTCAATGCGTCTCCCTCCAAAGATAAAGGGAAGACCTTCTTCTTGATAACATCATCGAGCATACCTGCAAGCTTAAATGATCCACAAACTTCATCCACATATATTAAGTGCTCATCCGGATGTAATGTTCCATCTCCTGCAAAAGGATTAGCTAGCTGTTTTTCTATCATACCCGAAGGAATTTCAAAGCAGACATTTTCATTTTCAGTAGGTTCAATAGTTTCAGTAGGTTGGGGAGCAACTCTTTGCTTTGCTGTTCGGGGTGAAGATACCCCGAACAAGCCCCTCAGAGGATTACTTTCCATAGTAACAAGTGACAGTAAATTTTAGCACACTATATAAATTTTTCCTTACCAAATTCCACCTACCAAAGGCGCTTCACTCCTCGGCAACGGCGCCAGAAAAGAGTCTTGATGACCCACAAGTATAGGGTATCTATCGTAGTCCTTCCGATAAGTAAGAGTGTCAAAACCAACAAGGAGCAGAAGGAAATGATAAGCGGTTTTCAGCAAGGTATTCTCTGCAAGCACTGAAATTATAGGTAACAGGTAGTTTTGTGATGAGATAATTTGTAACGAGTAACAAGTAACAAAAGTAAATAAAGTGAAGCAAGGTTGCCCAATCCTTTTTGTAGCAAACTACAAGCCTGGACAAATTCTTATACAGAGTAAAGCGCTCCCAAGGACACATGGGAATTATCGTCAAGCTAGGTTTCATCATGATCATATGATTCGTGTTTGGTACTTTGATAATTTGGTATATGGGTGGACCGGTGCATGGGTGCTATCCTTACTTGGACAAGAATCCCACTTATTATTAACTTGTATTGCAAGCATCCGCAACTACAACAAATGTATTAAGGTAAACCTAACCATAGCCTGAAACATATGGATCCAAATCAGCCCCTTACGAAGCAACACATAAACTAGGGTTTAAGCTTCTGTCACTCTAGCAACCCATCATCTACTTATTACTTCCCAATGCCTTCCACTAGGCCCAAATAATGGTGAAGTGTCATGTAGTCGACGTTCACATAACACCACTAGAGGAGAGACAACATACATCTCATCAAAATATCGAATGAATACCAAATTCAGATGACTACTAATAGCAAGTCTTCTCCCATGTCCTCAGGAACAAACGTAACTACTCACAAAGCATATTCATGTTCATAATCAGAGGGGTATTAATATCCATATAGGATTTGAACGTATGATCTTCCACCAAATAAACCAACTAGCATCAACTACAAGGAGTAATCAACACTACTAGCAACCCACATGTACCAATCCCAGACTTAGAGACAAGATTTGGATACAAGAGATGAATTAGGGTTTGAGAGGAGATGGTGTTGGTGAAGATGTTGATGGAGATTGACCCCCTCCCGATGATAGGATCGTTGGTGATGATGATGGCGATGATTTCCCCCACCTGGAGGGCAGTTTCCCCGGCAAAGCAGCTCCGCCAGAGCCGTAGATTGGTTCCGCCAAGGTTCCGCCTCGTGGCGGCGGAGTCTCGTCCCGAAAGCTTGCGTATGATTTTTTCCTCAACGAAAGACTCCATATAGCAGAAGATGGGCATTGGAGGGCCACCAGGGGGCCCACGAGGCAGGGGGCGCGCCCAGGGGGTAGGGCGCGCCCCCCACCCTCGTGGCCAGGGTGTGGCCCCCCTGTGGAACTTCTTGCACTCAGTATTTTCTATATATTCTGAAAATGACTTCCGTGAAGTTCCTGGACTTTTGGAGCTGTGCAGAATAGGTCTCTAATATTTGCTCCTTTTCCAGCCCAGAATCCTAGCTGCCGGCATTCTCCCTCTTTATGTAAACCTTGTAAAATAAGAGAGAATAGGCATAAGTATTGTGACATAATGTTTAATAGAAGCCCATAATGCAATAAATATCGATATAAAAGCATGATGCAAAATGGACGTATCAGCTTCCAACTAGCAAAATTTGTACCATCAAAGTAAGGACCTCTACGGTGGTAATTTCCCTTGCTGGACACCATACTCTCCTAGGTTGTGAAACCAAGGCTATGAACACCAAAATCTATGGAAATCAAAGCAAATGGATCGAAAGTATGTCTAGAGGGGGTGATTAGACTACTTGACCAAATAAACCTACACATGCAACTCTAAGAGTATAGGAGCGGAATGTAAAACAATTGCATATGAGGGTAAAGGGAGGAGTTTGAGGGAGCAAACGCAATGTTGACACAGAGATTTTTGGCATGGTTCTGATAAGTGGTGCCATCGTACATCCACGTTGATGGAGACTTCAACCCACGAAGGTTAACGGTTGCGCAAGTCCATGAAGGGCTCCACCCACGAAGGGTCCATGAAGAAGCAACCTTGTCTATCCCACCATGGTCGTCGCCCACGAAGGACTTGCCTCACTAGGGTAGATCTTCACGAAGTAGGCGATCTTCTTGCCCTTACAAACTCCTTGGTTCAACTCCACAATCTTGTCGGAGGCTCCCAACTGACACCTAGCCAATCTAGGAGACACCACTCTCCAAGAAGTAACAAATGGTGTGTTGATGATGAACTCCTTGCTCTTGTGCTTCAAATGATAGTCTCCTCAACACTCAACCCTCTATCATAGGATTGGATTTGGTAGAAAGAATATTTGAGTGGAAAGCAACTTGGGGAAGGCTAGAGATCAAGATTTAAGTGGTTGGAATGGAATATCTTTACCTCAACACAAGTGTAGGTGGTTCTCTCTCAGAAAATATGTATTGGAAGTGTAGGCATGTTCTGATGGCTCTCTCCACAAATGAAGAGTTGGTGGAGGGGTATTTATAGCCTTCACACAAAATCAAACTGTTACACACAAATCACCAAACTTGGTGGGACCGAATCATGAAACTCGGTCAGACCAATTTAGTTCAAAATGTGAACGTTAGGATTCTCGGTGGGACCGACATGTCAACTCGGTGGGACCGATTTCGTTGGGGTTAGGGCATAACGTAATCTCGGTGAGACCTATTAAACAAACTCGGTGAGACCGATTTTGGTAATGGACTAACAGAGAGTTGGCCAGGCAAACTCGATGGGACCGATTCGCTCATCTCGGTTGGACCGAAGTGTTACGAAAGGGAAACAGAGAGTTTACATTGCATTCTCGGTGGTACTGATCGCTCATCTCGGTTTGACCGAAACGTTACGAAGGGAAACTGAGAGATTACAATCCCATCTCGGTGAGACCGAGACCCCTATCGGTGAGATCAAAAAGATTAGGGTTTCTGGCAGTGGCTTTGTCAATTGAACTTGGTGGCGCTGGATAGAAAGAATCAGTGGGGCCGAGTTTGACTTTTGGTGTGGGACATATGTGGATATGAGAAAGTAGTGGAGGCTTTTGGAGCATATCACTAAGCATTTTGAGCAAGCACCTCATTAGGCAACACCTCATCCCTTCTTAATAGTATTGGCTTTTCCTATAGGCTCAATGTGATCTTGGATCACTAAATAGAAAATGTAGAGTCTTATGCTTTGAGCTTGAGCCAATCTTTTATCCTTAGCATTTTGAAGGGTCCACTTTCTAATCCATGCCATGCCAACCATTGAGCTTTCCTGAAATATTCATCTTGGAATAGCATTAGCTCAATGAGTTATATGTTGTTAGGAATTACCAAAACCACCCAGGGATAGTTGCACTTTCATCAATAATCTCGTTCACATCTTTATGTGATTAGTTCACATCTCCATGTGACTAATACCAAAAGGGTTTACTAAAGTCAATAATCTAGTTCACATCGCTATGTGATTAACACCAAAAGAGTGATCATGTTTTGCTTGTGAGAGAAGTTTAGTCTACGGGTCTATAACATTAAGATCCATATGCATTTCGCAAATTTCTATGTCTACAATGCACTGCACAGAGCTACTCTAGCTAATTGCTCCCACTTTCAATATGTATCCAGATCGAGACTTAGAGTAATCTAGATCGATGTAAAAAGCTTGCATTGATGTTACTCTTTACGATGAACGCTTTTATCACCTCCATAACCGAGAAATATTTCCTTAGTCCTCTAAGGATAATTTTGACCGTTGTCCAGTGATCTACTCCTAGATCACTATTGTACCCTCTTGCCAAACTTATGGTGAGGTACGCAATAGGTCTAGTACACAGCATGACATACTTTATAGAACCTATGACTGAGGCATAGGGAATGACTTTTCATTCTCTTTCTATTTTCTACCGTGGTCGGGTTTTGAGTCTTTACTCAACTTCATGCCTTGCAACACAGGCGAGAACTCCTTCTTTGACTGTTCCATTTTGAACTACATCAAAATCTTGTCAAGGTATGTACTCATTGAAAAAACTTATCAAGCGTCTTGATCTATCTCTATAGATCTTGATGCTCAATGTGTAAGCAGCTTCATCGAGGTATTTCTTTGAAAAACTCTTTTCAAACACTCCTTTATGCTTTCTAGAAAATTCTACATTATTTCCGATCAACAATATGTCATTCACATATACTTATCAGAAATGTCGTAGTGCTCCCATTCACTTTCTTGTAAATACAGGCTTCACCGCAAGTCTGTATAAAACCATATGCTTTGATCACTTTATCAAAGCATATATTCCAACTCAAAGATGCTTGTAGTAGTCCATAGATGGATCGCTGGAGCTTGCTCACTTTGTTAGCACCTTTTAGGATCGACAAAACCTTCTGGTTGCATCATATACAACTCTTCTTTAAGAAAACCATGAAGGAATAAAATTTTGATATCCATTTTCTAGATTTCATAAAATGCGGCAACTGCTAACATGATTTGGACATAATTTTAAGCATCGATATGAGTGAGAAAATTTGATCGTATACAACACTTTGAACTTGTCAAAAACATTTTGCGACAATTCGAGCTTTGTAGATAGTAACACTACTATCAGCATCCATCTTCCTCTTGAAGATCCATTTATTCTTAATGACTCACCGATCATCGGGCAAGTCAATCAAAGTCCATACTTTGTTCTCACACATGGATCCCATCTCAGATTTGATGGCCTCAAGCCATTTCGCGGAATCTGAGCTCATCATCGCTTCCTCATAGTTCGTAGGTTTGTCATGGTCAAGTAACATGACATCCAGAACAGGATTCCCATACCACTCTGGTGCGGATCTCATTCTGGTTGACCTACGAGGTTCGGTAGTAACTTGATCTGAAGTTTCATGATCATCATCATTAGCTTCCTCACTAATTGGTGTAGGAGTCACAGGAACAGATTTCTGTGATGAACTTCTTTCCAATAAGGGAGCAAGTACAGTTACCTCATCAAGTTCTACTTTCCTCCCACTCACTTCTTTCGAGAGAAACTCCTTCTCTAGAAAGGATCCATTGTTAGCAACGAATGTCTTGCCTTCGGATCTGTGATAGAAGGTGTACCCAACTGTCTCCTTTGGGTATCCTATGAAGACATATTTCTCTGATTTGCATTTGAGCTTATCAGGATGAAACATTTTCACATAAGCATCACAACCCCAAACTTTAAGAAACGACAACTTTCGTTTCTTGCCAAACCACAGTTCATATGGCGTCGTCTCGACGGATTTACATGGTGCCCTATTTAACATGAATGCAGCTATCTCTAATGCATAACCCCAAAATAATAGTGGTAAATCGGTAAGAGACATCATAGATTGCACCATACCTAATAAAGTACGGTTATGATGTTCGGACACACCATTATGCTGTGGTGTTCTAGGTGGCGTGAGTTGCGAAACTATTCCGCATTGATTCAAATGAGGACCAAACTCGTAACTCAAATATTCTCCTCCACGATCTGATCGTAGAAACTTTATTTTCTTGTTACGATGATTTTCCACTTCACTCTAAAATTATTTGAACTTTTCAAATGTTTCAGATTTTTGTTTCATCAAGAAGATATACCCATATCTTACTCAAATCATCTCTCAAGGTCAGAAAATAACGATATGTCAGGACCCTGATCCTAAGTCACACCGATCTAGCATGTAACACATCATATCACTTTGCGGCCTCACTCACCGTATTCCCACGGGTGCCACCTTACCTGGCCTGGAACAGTTTGCGCCTTACACGTATATGATAGTGTCGCTAGCATCCATATGACAGAGAACCCGGCTGACATGACTAGTCGTGAACCCAAAGTGGCACTAACTTACGGGGACATGCATACATGAACCAACATCGAATGTGTCGGTCATCAGCGTGTGAATCCGAGCTGTAGCAACTCGGCTAACAGGACTCCGGGAACCCGGGCTGTAGTAGACTAGCAGGACTCCGGAGGTCAGCGCGTGACATTTCCCCGAAGGGACAGACATAGGAATGAAGTGGATCACATGCCGACCAGTCTAAGTGTTCCGGAGCAGTAGCAACTGGGCTAGCAGGACTCGGTAAACAGGGCTGTAGCAGACTACCATGGCTCAGTGGAAGCACTAGACTACATTTCACCAAGGATAGACAACTAGGTTGTCGGATCCCACACATACCAAGCATTTCAATCATACACACAATATGCTCGATATGTGCAAATACAACATGGCATCACAACATGACTCTACAACTCAAGTATTTATTCAGTAGGCTCCGAGGAGTGAGATATTACAAACATGGGTCTCATGACCCAACATTCAGAGCATACAAGTCAAAGCACATGTGGAAGCTTAACATGTCTGAGTACAGACATCTACAAATATAAAAAGCTAAGAAGCCTAACTATCCACCAGATCCTGCCAAGGGCACAAGATCGTACCTGAGGTATCAAGCTAAACGTCGAAGTCCACACGGAACTACTAGCGAGACTGAAGTCTCTCTGCAAAAACATAATTTAAGCAAAGGTGAGTACAAATGTACCCAGCAAGACTTACATCAGTACAAGCTACATATGCATCGGTATCAACAAAGGGGGTGGTGGAGTTTAACTTCAGCAAGCCAGCTTTGACTCAGTGTCTATCCTAAAGTACGACTGCAAGTAACTCTTTTGAGGTAGCGCACACGAGTCCACATATTCACCATATCAATACACCACTATGCATCCGCTCCCGTCTCCCTACGAGAACGCCATCCATAGCACTCACGCTTATCTTGCGCATTTTAGAGTATCCACTTTCACTTGTCTATGAATTGTACAGGTAACCCAGAAGTCCTTTACCGCGGACACGACTATTTGAATAGATGATGTTAACCCTGCAGGGGTGTACTTATTCACACACGCTCTCGCCACTTACCACCATGTACACGTCGTGTATCTCAGCAACCTTCAAGCGGAAGCCTGGCGTGGGAGTCGGCCACGACCTGACTAACCACACAAGTATCTAGTCAAGGTTTATCGCCTATTCAGGTTCCATCCGCAGGGAGGTCCGGCCGGGGTTTCGCTCACGGCCCCAAACGATGAGAGCAGGGTTCCCGAGGCACCAAACGGGTGTCCCGGTACACCGGGCCTTGTGTCTCTACCACATCATAGCCCACCCCTAGGGTCAGCGCTATGCACGTCCCCCAACACATATCCTACAAACACCAGAAACTAGTTGCAACTCCTGGACAGAGATCAGGTTGATTAATAAGTCGAAAGAGCTTCGAGTGCCCGGAGCCCAATGTGTGGTAGTAGCTGTTCATGGATCACAAACACAGTACTCAGTTCCTGAGGACGGTTGCAATGAGACAATGTACTCCTACATGGCCTCTCACCGCTACCTTTACCAAATCGTGTTCACACACTTAGCTCACACACAAATCACCATTCCAATTCATCCCCGATGAATCAGACCTGACTCAACTCCAAGAAGTAGCAGGCATGACAAACAAGCATGAATGAGTAGGCACGTCAGGGCTCAAGCAACTCCTACTCGTGCTAGTGAGTTTCATCTATTTACTATGGCAATGCAGTTCATGCAAAGGTAAAGGGATTCAGCTGCCGCAGCATGTAACAGTTGAATCGATGTTGTCCTAATGCAGTAAAAGAGAGCAGGAGCGAGAGAGTGGGATTGTATCGTACTGAACAAGGGGGTTTTGCTTGCCTGGCACTTCTGAAGATAGTATAACTCTTCATCGGTGTCATCGAACTCATCGTTGAAACCACATCTACTGAGAGGGGACAAACACCGGCAAAAGAGAAAGAACACAATCAATGCCACGCGACAATATGATGCATGATCATGACATGGCAATATGATGTGATTTGAGCTAATGCATCTAGCAACCAGATTAAATGAAGTTGGTTTGAATCAAAGATTCAAATTCAACACCATATGTGAAGATTCAAATGCCATTTATTTCATTTGCCATAAAAAGTAGTCATAAGTTATTCTAACATGCGTGCAAATGGTACAGATGGATAGATTGGATTTTTCTGATAATTATTCATATATAAATCATTTCATTTGGAGTCACGGTTTATTTTCTATGATTTTTTAGAAGTTTAGGACTTATTCTGGATTTTCTAATTATTTATAATTAAACTAATTCCAGAAAATGAATTACTGCGTCAGCATCACGTCAGGATGATGTCAGTGAGTCAATGGGTCAGCCCAGGTCAAACCTGGCCCGTGGGTCCCACACGTCATTGACTCAGTTAACTAACGGGTTTAAAAAATAAAAACCTAATCTAAAGATTAACAGGGCTAGGCCCACTGTCGGTGACTTGGGTAGTGGTTAGTGGCTAGACTAATCTGGCCACGTCGGCAGGTTAACACCGGCGATGACCGGAGCATCGTAGCGTTCGCCGTTTGGCCAGCTCCGGCGTTGGGAGGACGCGCGACTAGGCGTATTGGGAAGTTGGCATTACGGCACGCCGTTTGGTGGTGGTGGGAGGTGCTGGGGTGGAGCGGGCTCGCCGGAGTCAAGCTTGTGGCGGCGGCCAAAGCTTCGGGTTCGAGACAGGCAGTGCTACGGGGCACGGTGAGAGCAGGCAAGGGCTGTAATGGTTCCTGGGATCACCAGGAACACGCCAAGGGCATGTATACAAGCGGAGGAGCTCGGGGACTATGCGTGCAATGACAATGGCGAACGGCGGCGTGGGAGCTTGTGGGGTAGCAGATGCAGAACGAACTAGAGCAAGGGGCGGAGGGGAAACAAAGAGGAGCTCACGGCGCACATGCAGAGCAGAACAGTGGGCTCGGGGAGGCACGGACGGTGAGGGAGTCCTGGATTAGGGGGTCTCCGGACAGCCGGACTATGTCCTTTGGCCGGACTGTTGGACTATGAAGATACGAGTTTGAAGACTTCGTCCCGTGTCCGGTTGGGACTCTCCTTGGCGTGGAAGGCAAGCTTGGCAATACGGATATGTAGATCTCCTCCCTTGTAACCGACTCTGTGTAACCCTAGCCCCTCCGGTGTCTATATAAACCAGAGGGTTTAGTCCGTAGGACACCATACAATCATACCATAGGCTAGCTTCTAGGGTTTAGCCTCTACGATCTCGTGGTAGATCAACTCTTGTAATACTCATATCATCAAGATCAATCAAGCAGGACATAGGGTATTACCTCCATCAAGAGGGCCCGAACCTGGGTAAACATCGTGTCCCCTGCCTTTTGTTACCATCTACCTTAGATGCAGAGTTCGGGACCCCCAACCCGAGATCCGCCAGTTTTGACACCGACATTGGTGCTTTCATTGAGAGTTCCACTATGTCGTCATCATAAGGAGAGATGGCTCGTCTCGTTGTCAAGGACAACATCACCTCTGGGGGAGCCCGGGCTGTAGGCCAAACTCTCCGACTAGGCGGCTTCGGCATGACCGCCCGCTCGACCGCTGCACCGACGATGACTTCTCGGGTCATCGAAAATAGCCTCCCCATCGGCTCGAAATTCACCGAGAAGATGGATCCAATGGAGATCTCCTCTTTGAATAAGCTCTTGGATCGCTTCGCCGCTCTGGGAGTCGCTACAGACTACGATCGGATTGGGCTTAAACCCGACCGAAGGGAGATTAACTCTCCGCCGGTCACCCATTAGATAGCAGTGGTGGAGGAGTAATGCGGCGATTCTCCCTCTATCCTGAGGATGAACTATGTCCGGATTTTCGAGCTCTCCGAGCCGGATACCCGCCCACGGGAGGACATCACCCTAACCCTGAACCTAGAATTAGGGCACATGCCGAACTCGCGGGGCAACATCCCGGAGCCCGAACTTCCAAGATCGGAAACTCCCCCGCCATTGAGTCTCGGATTGGGTCAAGGTCTGGACTTAAATCCACCCACCCAGATACAAACGATCTTTCCCACATTAGGCAAGAGCAACAAGAGACAGTACATCACTATTGGGCCAGATTCCTCCTTGTAATGAACAAGGTCAAGGACTGTCGCGAGGAAGACGCAATCTTGTTCTTTTGCAACAATTGCACTGACAAGGGAATCCTCAACACCATAAGTCACCGTGACATAGCACACTTCGCTGATTTGGCGGCCATAGTACGGAAGTACTGCGCGATGGAAAGCGCCTGGAAATCCCAAACAAAATTTTGGGATAATCCGGCTCTAACAAAACCCCCAGTCCGAACTAAAAGGGTGCACTCTCATAAGTTGCCCAACTCAATTACAAAGAAGCAAAAGCCCACTACAGGGCGTGGAAATTACATTCCAAGTGGCCCCGTTCAGTAGCGGATACCACGCCCTTCTAGGGCGGGATGCATTGATGATCTTCCAAGCCATACCCCATTACGGGTACATGAAGCTCAAAATGCCCGGGCCCAATGGAATCATCACTCTAGCTAGTGATCCGGACATAGCACTCCGCGCCGAGAACAAAACAGCCGCACTGGCCCTCGAGGCATTATCCGAAGCCCTTGTGGCAGAGGAATTAACCTCGTTGCGGTCCACAGTGGATAGGTACGATGTGATACTACACAAAAGATCCAAGTCCACCTCTTTTAAACCAGCGGACGAAATAGTCAAATTCCAAGTCCATCCAACGGACCCCACAAAAACAACATCTATCGAGGCATAGTTAAACCCCGCTGTAGACACCGCACTACGGGAGTTCCTGCGCGAGAATTGGCACATATTCGCCTGGCATCCTTCAGAAATGCCAGGAATCCCACGTAGGCTAGCCGAGCATAGCCTTAACATTCTAAAGGGATTGAAGCCGGTCAAGCAGACTCTTCAGCTTTTCTCCAAACCTAAGCGACAAACCATGGGAGAGGAGCTAGCCAAGTTACTGGAGGTCGGATTCATTAGAGAAATAAAGCATCCGGACTGGCTAGCAAACTTGGTGATGTTACCAAAGAAGGACAAATCCTGGTGCCTATGTGTCAACTTCAAGGACCTTAATAAGGCTTGCCCAAAGGATCCCTTCCCCGTACCTCGCATCGATCAAATTATCGACGCTACCGCAGGACACGACTCATTGTGCTTCCTTGACGCATACTCCGGTTACCACCAAATTAAGATGGCGGAGTCCGATCAAGCCACAACGACATTTATCACTCCGTACGGCCCTTTCTGTTTTAACACAATGCCCTTCGGGCTCAAAAACGTCGGTGCAATGTATCAACGCATGATTCAGATATGTCTGGAAAAGCAGATCGGCAAAACAGTGGAGGCATACGTCGATGATGTGGTCGTTAAAACCAGACACGTTGACTCCTTAATAGATGACTTGAGGCTCACGTTCGACAATCTCCGAACATACGACATTAAGCTCAATCCGAAAAAATGCATTTTCGGCGTACCCGCCGAAAAGCTCCTGGGCTTTATCGTCTCTAGTAGAAGAATTGAAGCAAATCCGACTAAGATCTGGGCTATGTCGCAGTTGTCTATCCCAACTGACCTCAAGCAAATCCAGAAGTTAACTGGATGTGTGGCGACCTTAAGCCGCTTTATCTCCCAATTAGGAGAAAATGCACTCCCCCTCTATCGCCTTCTTCGATGCACCGAACACTTTGAGTGGACGGATGCAGCCATGGCCGGATTGGAAGAAATAAAAGCCATCTTGGCCGCGCCAAATGTCGGCGAACCAATGCTGTTATATATAGTGGCAAATCACCAAGTTGTAAGCGCAGTGCTCGTCGTCGAACGAGAGACGGGCGGACATAAATTCCCACTTCAAAAGACGGTATATTATGTATCCACTGTCCTCACTCCATGCAAATCACGGTACCCACATTATCAAAAGATAGCATACGCGGTATTCATGGCATCCCGGAAATTACGACACTACTTTTAAGAGTGTTCAATTACGGTGGCCTCAGAAGTACCACTCAACGACATAATAAACAACCGCGATGCCACGGGCCGGATTGCCAAATGGGCTACTGAGCTCCTCTTGTTCGACATAACATATAGACCAGGGCGAGCCATTAAGTCGCAAGTACTGTCCGATTTCGTCGCCAAATGGACAGAAGCCGAACTCCCTAAAGAGTACGGCGCATACTCCAATTGGATCATGCACTTCGACGGCTCTAAAATGCTGGCTATTCTGTGGGCTGGCGTCGTCCTGACGTCCCCCACCAGAGATACAGTGCAATACGTACTCCAAATACTATACACAGACTCCAATAACACAGCCGAATACGAGGCCCTATTACACGGTCTCCGGATGGCAGTTTCCATGGGCATTCAATGCTTGGAGGTGCGTGGGGACTCGAACCTCACAATATCTTGAATAAATGGAGGCTTCGATGCCAAGGATCCGAAAATGGCGGCATATCACAACGCCATCCTCAAAATGTCAGCTCGGTTCGAGGGGCTTTAATTCCACCATGTGGCTCGGGAAAACAATCAGGCGGCGGATATCCTCGCCTGTATCGGTGCTAAGCGCAACCCAGTCCCACCTAACATCTTCCTGGAAAAACTGTTTAAGCCATTCGCGGTATGGGAGGGGGACACAGGTAACAATAGTACGGACCCGGCCACAACATCAGATATCGAACACTCTGACACAATCGGATGCTCTGCCATCAAAATAACACCTTCAACCCACGTGATAATGGCCATCATCGCCCCGTGGACAAAACCATTCCTGGCCTACCTAACCAGGCAGGAACTACCCGAGGACCAAAATGAGGCACGCTGCATAGTGCGGTAATCTAAAGCCTACAAGGTCCACGAGGGAGAGCTTTATAAGAAAAGCACTATTGGAGTCCTTCAAAGGTGCATCTCCGAAGAGGAAGGGCGGAAGCTTTTGCCAGAAATCCATGCCGGGCCCTTGTAAGCAAAGCCTTTCGTACAGGTTTCTATTGGCCGACGGCCCGAGCAGATGCACAGCATCTGGTCCAACATTGCGTCTGTTGCCAGCTTTTTGCAAACCAAAGCCATATGCCGCCTACTGCTCTCCAAACAATCCCCATTACTTGGCCCTTTGCGGTCTGGGGGCTTGATATGGTTGGACCCCTTAAAGGGGGAACCCATAAGAAAAAATACTTACTGGTCATGGTGGATAAATTCACCAAATGGATAGAAGCCAAACCTATCAAAACGGCTGAATCCGGACCAGTGATAGACTTCATATATGGGGTTGTACACCGTTATGGCATCCCCCACAGCATCATCACCGACAACGGCATGAACTTTACAGCCGACGAGGTGAAACTTTGGTGCAGCAACATGGGCATCAAGCTCGATTACGCTTCTATCTATCACCCGCAAACTAACGGTCAAGTCAAGCGAGCAAATGGTCTTATCATGAGCGGCATCAAACCCAGATTAGTGTAGTCCTTAAAGGAATCAAACACGCACTGGGTAGAGGAGCTCGACTCTGTACTATGGGGGCTGCGGACCACGCCGAATCGCACTACCGGATACACACCGTGTTTTATGGTGTACGGCGCAGAGGCGGTTCTGCCTTGTGACATAATTCATGACTCACCTCGAGTGTGCATCTACGAAGAAAAAGAGGCCGAGCTCGATCGTCAGGACAGTTTGGACACCCTGGAGGAGGAGCGCGACGTGGCAAAAGCCTGTTCCGCATTCTATCAGCAACATGCTCGAAGGTATCAAAGCAGAGAAGTACGGGCCAAAACCTATAATGTTGGCGAACTAGTTCTATGCTTGCCGGAGAAGAAAAAGAACAAGCTCAAGCCCAAATGGGAAGGTCCCTTCATTATTGACCAAGTTCTTACTGGTGGAGCGTACCGTCTGCGGGATGCATCGGACAATCCACTCGAGCCAAACCCATGGAACGCAGCTAGACTCCGAAGATTCTACGCCTAGTGCCGGACTCTATGTTCGTCTCCTTACCTCCGTCAATTTTTTGCATATCAATTATCTGTCTTTTCTCTCTTTCTCTCTTTTTATTCTCCTCAAGGCCTTAAAAGGCTAAACTTGTGTCTTGGTTACACAATCTTGACGTGCTAACCACGCTCATTTTGCCTGGGGGCTTCTTATACAGAAGCTTAATATAACTATTTTCTGGGCTTTATGCCCCACACATGTGTTATTCTTCCGCATGTACCTTTTTTCGCCATTATATGCATCGATATTACTTATGTTTTGGCCAAGCTGGGTTCCCTGGCTCTTGTATTTATGCCCTACGTTCCCTTTAATTCAGCTAGGGCATAAGGGGAGGACCTCTGCGATTGTTACTGTCGGGTCAGCCGGATGTGTACCTCAGACTGAGTGAAGCCGAAAGCTAGCGTTCTTAAAGGAATATTCGGTCAGATAACAAAAGATGACTTTTATTTAATTCGACACATGCCCCCAGATGTTTATAGCCTGCGTCTCTTTTCGCAGTTCGGACATGCACATTAGGGCATGCGTACCCAGGGAAAGGAATCCTTAACGGAACCATTCTCCCTGGAAGATGTAATATAACATAGCTAGTTGGCTACTTGTCTGTTCAAGCACTTATGACCCCTATGCCTGGTTTCCATGCATACCCCGGTTTTTACATAACCGAGTGGGTATTCGGACACACTCCGGACTATCGGGTCCAGAGGTCGAAGCGAAAAGGTCTGCCATGAGAAATGATTTACAATCCGGCTAGGGACATTATATATGTCACTTGAAGTACACAGCCACTAAGACTGACTAAATTCTTCTTCTATACCATCCAACAGGCTATCTATCCTACAATCCTGTTGGAAATACTTTGCGGCTAATTCTACTTGGTCATACACCAAACTGACGGGGATCTCTTTCCCATCGGGCCCCACAGGTCCGACCTCGGCCATGTGGTTTGGGTCAGCTTTGGTATATCACGTCTTCACCATAGCCCTGGCTTCCCTTGCACCTTGTCGGCAGGCTGATATCTTCCATAATCGGAAGCACCGCCGCGCTCCCTTAAGCTTCTCTATAAGCTCCCCCATGCCTCCTGGCGGGGACGCGGATGGCAACAAGGCTTGAACAATACCTTGCATCACCTGCCGAACTTGTTCGTGCAGTTGTGAGAGCTTTGGTAGAAGATCACCCATAGACCCGGGCATCTCCTCTACGGGACGACTCGTCAGCATACCTGCAGACATAACTCTGTTAGCCAGCTTCTTCGCCGAACTCCTTCAAAAGTTCGTTCAAGCACTTACTAAAAATGCCGCATTGAAGCTGCTTATTCTCCCTCACGGAGTCTGCAAGCTGGGCTCGGACATCTTTCAGTTCCACGTCCAGCCAGATATTGGTGTCCTGGTGATTATTTTTCTCCTGCCTGACCCGCGTAAGCACGCGCTCGCCAGCATTTAGCTGTCAATTAACATGTTGCGCATCCTCCGGCACGGCCTCCGGATTCACTCCGGGGTCATCTGCAACATCTATTGTTAGATTTGCATGCACGCCGCATACTATCTGGTACCTGTAATTCTTTGCAATGAAAGCAAGTATTACCATAGGGGGCCTTCTCAGACTCCTTCAACACGACCACCGCAGCCTGTAGCTGGGCTTTGCACTCTTCCAGCTATTGAGATAATTGGGTATTCTTCTCTGTAAGAACCTGCACAAATAATGATCCTTAAATCAGTTGTGTTAACTGTTTCAAGTCTCAGGGGCTACTGATATATATATATATATAATCGTCAGATTTTCCTACCCGTATATCCTTTACATACTGGTCCATGGCTCTGGCAAGACCATTTTGAGCAGCACGGATGTACGCGTCTCCTGAGTTGAAGGCATCGAACGCCTCTTGGGAGAAACAAGCGTCACGGAGTACGGCCTGGCGACGCCTGTGATTCATGGCGCTCTCCACTTTGGAATTTGTAGCGGATAGTCCGTCCGCATCCTCTGTAGGAGGAGCATCCGGCGTCTGCCCCGTGTTAGCTTCCGCCTCTATGTCCGGCCCTGGAGCCCGACTGGTGGAGGCGTGATCGGCAACCTCTCCGGATATAGTCCGGCGAGCGTTTTTCATACTAGGAAACATGGACGTCATTATATTTTAAGAAATATGACAACCACGGAGAAAGGTTTTGTATCATACCTCTGCGGCGGCGTCTCAGTCCTGACCGCCTTCCTTTTTGGCCTACCCGGCTTCGGTGCCCCTTGTTGGTGAGTCACTGCGGGTTCGGCATGGCGTCTCGAAGGCCTTCCCTATAAAACACCATATGTGTATGGTAAGTGAAGTGCATAAAAGGGGATCCTTCTGGGAAGTTGGGACTCCGATTTTTCCTTACATGCGATGCGGGGAGTAGCCCAGGATAGTCGGCCATGATGGCCACCATGGCGTCATCACAGCTCAATTGATAGAATGTCCTATCAATCAGCTCCACAAATATGTACGGATCCTCTTCGAGTCCGGGATCGAGGGCCCGGTCAGGGTCCTCCGGTTGTGGAGGTGGGCTGGTGACCTCCCTTATAGCTTTTCATAGTTCCTGCCATTAAACGGCAAGGTGAGTATCTACGATGAAGAATGCAGTAAGGTTGGGAGTAAAAAGTGACAGCTCACCCAGCTCGGAGGGTTGTACATGGAGAATCCATCTCGTGGCTTAATACGGATGAACTCCTCTTCCTCTCCCTTGAACAACTCGGACAGAATTTTTCCTAGAGCAGCAGATGAGTCCAGTCCCTTACGCCCACAGCGGGTGGCATCATCTTCCCCGTTAAAGTACCACAGGGGGTGCCCTCGATATTGAAGTGGCAGCACCCCCCGCATTATGCATATCGACATAACCTTGATTATTGTCAATCCTGATTGAGCCAGCACTTTAATCTGGTCCATTAGGTAAAGGACTTCTCCGTTGTCTTCCTCCTGGAGGCTCCATGGGCGCCAACTTCGGCGTTTCTTCAGAGGAGCAGGTTGAACTCAGGAAGTCCCCTCTGGATAGGATCTGGAAGGGGGACGTCCTCCATGTAAAACCACTCCGAAGGCCAGTCTTCAGACGTCTTCTTCGGGGTACCGGACAGGTCTCCGGTCCCGGCGATGAGCCATATTTCAGCTCCGCCCACTTGATATATTGACCCCTCCTGTGTACGGGGAACAAGGCAGAATAGCCTCTTCCACAGCTCGAAATGAGCCTTGCAGCCCAGAAACAGCTCACAAAGGGCAACATAACTAGCGATGTGTAATATGGAAGCGGGGATGAAATTATGCAGCTGGAGGCCGTAAAACTCCAGGAGCCCGCGGAGGAACGGATGGATTGGAAATTCAAGTCCCCTTAGTAATAAATAAGGGACAAGGCATACCCGCTCCCCTTGGAGGGATTGGGGAAGCTCTCCGCTTTCTCCCCGCCATTATAGGTGGCGAGCCCGGCTCCAACGGGGACCATATATGATGGAGGGAGAAATCACTGGGTCTGCAACTCTACTAATTGGCTCTGCAGGACGGAACACTTCTCCCAATCACCGGGCTTAGGGCTACGGGAGCGGGAGGAGGAGCTGCGATGGCCGGCCATTTTGGAATGGTTTTTTCTGAGCGCGCTCCGATGGATACTCGCTGTGGGAGGATGGTGTGGTTTGGATATAAGAATCCCCGTCCCTTTAATAGACAAATTATTTACATGGCTAGGGTGGCGAATGTAAAAACGCCCTGGCTCCTCGCATTCGCTTGACACGTGGAAGATAGCCCTTATTGGGCGCAGAAGCCAAGAAGTGCAACATTTATGGGGAGCCGGACACTACTTAGCAAATATTCAGAATATGGAGAAGAACCCGCCTTGCAATGCCGAAGACAATCTGCGCGCCGGACTCATCGTCATTGAAGCATGGTTCAGGGGCTACTGAGGGAGTCCTGGATTAGGGGGTCTCCGGACAGCCGAACTGTTGGACTATGAAGATACAAGATTGAAGACTTCGTCCCGTGTCCGGATGGGACCCTCCTTGGCGCGGAAGGCAAGCTTGGCAATACGGATATGTAGATCTCCTCCCTTGTAACCGACTCTATGTAACCCTAGCCCCCTCAAGTGTCTATATAAACCGGAGGGTTTAGTCCGTACGACAACATACAATCATACCATAGGCTAGCTTCTAGGGTTTAGCCTATATGATCTCGTGGTAGATCAACTCTTGTAATACTCATATCATCAAGATCAATCAAGCAGGACGTAGGGTATTATCTCCATCAAGAGGGCCCGAACCTGGGTAAACATCGTGTCCCCTGCCTCCTATTACCATCCGCCTTAGACGCACAGTTCGGGACCCCTACCCGAGATCTGCTGGTTTTGACACCGACAGAAGCCGTCGTGGCATTGCGGGCGATCTCGGTAGCCAGAGGGAGAATAAGACGATGCAGAGGATGATGTAGGGCGGCCGAGCTCACGTGACTCGTCGAGGAGGAAGAGGTGGCCGTGGGGGATCTTCTCGACACGGAGAGAGGTTGAGGGGGAGGCGGTGGCTATGGTAAACGGCGTCGGTGGCAACAAGCCCCACTCAGTGGTGAGAGAGAGAGGGATCTAGGGGAGGGGAAGGACGAGGGGAGTGAGGGAGAGGACCAGGGGGCTGCGTGGTGACGTCCACAGCCTCTAGGGCGTCGAGGGGCAGCTAGGCAGGCGGGAGGTGGCTCTGGAACGTGTGCGCGCACGGCGAGCACGTGCTCTGCCTACTGGCCTAGGGAGGAAGACGACAGGGAGGTGGAGGTGGGCTGGGCTGGCACAATGCTGGACCAGTACAGGAGCTAGGTCGGTTGGTGGGCGCCAGGTTAGTCCTTTTCTCTCTCTGTCTCTCTTTTATTTTTCTTTTCTATTTATGTTATTTTGTTTTGATATAGTTTGGAAACTAAACCATTTAAAAACTTTCTATAAATTTTTATGTGAGCTCAGAGAGCTAGTCCAAGGTCACATGCAAACTTACAAAAAATATTTGAACATTATTTCTTATATAACAGAAATAATTCCAACCCAAATATGTTATTGATTTAAATCAAAGGCCCAACATAAATTATTTTTGTGACTCCAAAAATATTCGTTTGAATTTAACCTCATGCCAATATTTTCACAGAATAAGAGGAACATTTTCTTGGACTCATTTGATGATATTTAAATGTTGGTTATTTTTAGAGATTTCCTGAGGCTTTTGAAAATTCCTCAATTCAAATTTCATTTGAATTTAAACATTATGCTCACGTGGAAGCTAGCATAGGTCAGACCAGAATTACGGACACCTCTGGGGAGGTGACTCATAGAATTATTCCCTTAAGTGGCAAAAAGAATTACTTTTGACACAAAGATCATTGAAACTCTCTATACTAGCCTAAGGCAATCACAATCGATCATTTGAAGGAGTTCGAAAGATTGGCATACTCAGACTAGAATGGATGATGTGGACTACCTTGTTAAAGACAACACAATGGATGATTTTGCTTATCATCGGAAATGGATGGGACCCATGGTATGTCCACTTTTGAAGATGATCTTGGACAACAACTGCTGAAAAGGGCAGCCCATGGGAAATTGGTACAATGGAGGTGCAAGCTGGGAACAAAATGCATCTGTTGGGCATGTTCCAACCATCATATCTGCCTGAGATTCAGATTCGATTGGTGATAGGATACTTCAGACTCAGCATGTCTGAAAAGAAAGTTTGCAACACAAACCCGACGAGATGACGTTGCGAGATTCTTAGGAAATGAACTACGATAGAAAGCTCCAAAACATGAGATGGTTCTGCTACATACATGTGAGCATGTTGTCCAAGACAAGCATGACCACATAGTAGTCTTATAATAAAACACTATCGAGTTCTGATTGGGAACCATCATTGCGGAGAGCGAAGTCCTGCGCATGTACCTTTGGGTCCTTAAGGATTAGCACTTAAGAACTTATTTTCCTTGAACAAATCAATCAGTGGCTTGGTGTGCTAGGGATTCATATAGAATGAAGGTTGCAAGTCTCCAGACCATAGAATACTTCACACGTATGCATGACTGACTTGGGATGATTCCAGAGGAAGCGAAACAAACTTTCTGAAATTCATGGCGGCAACTTGCACCTAATGCACGTGAACTTGGAGAAAATAACTTCATGAACGGGACATGAAGATAATGCTTACAAAAGATTCCAACACTAGCTTTAATGTTCAACATATTCATGGAGATGATAAATATGCTGCTGACGGGCTCAACAACAATTCATCGAGATTTCCATATAGATGGAATCCCATAACTATGTGAACAAAGTGATAGCATTGGTCAGACCAAAAGATATAATGATGTATGCTCGAGGGATCAACCACGAGTAAGACAACATTACGAACATCGTTCGTTTTGATTTGATTTGACGATAGCCCACACTCAAATCAAAGTTTGGATAAGATGATAGGTCCATTAACTGTTCACGAGGATCAATCGATGAAAATACCATCTTTCTTCAACATAGATACAAGATATCCCTTAGGGATGAGCTAGGTCAGACAAGCTATTATCTTCCAACTCTCCAAGTTGTTGTCTAGCTTAACCAACTAGCTCAAGGGTATGCAACACAGATTCATGGAGAGAGGTTGTTTTGGAGGAAAACCAACATGATCACGAACTCAACATAGCGATTAGGTGATAACCTGGTAATACTTCCGAGAAGATATTCGGAATATCACGAACCATCGATATGTTATTAAGCTCGAGAACAATCTTGCTCTTCAGGGCAAGATGATATGATCATATAAGCAAGGATTGACACTATCCTAACTCATTGATCGAAAAGTGCACTGGAAATAAGGCTAGGTAGAACGATCAACCTTAGGGTGATGATTCAAAAATCAACACGTTGAGAATGAGGTTATTGTCCATTTAACTACCAAGCAATGGAGTTGCTAGGAGTATATATTTCAGGCATCATGATTCACTTGTCGGCGTTCCGGTTACAATAACACGTGGACCGAGGAATGAATAATGATGGAAAGAAGTATCACTGTATCAAGAGTTCATAGGATGGTGTGCAATTTCCATGACATTCTTGATATAAAGATGGTAGTACTCCAAGGTAGAACAGAATCAAAAGCTTGATTGGCATTTGATTTGTGGATTACAACTGCTTTGACCCAATCCTGGATATGGATGAGGTACTGGAGTTTGTTTCTCCTAGTCATTCTGGAATAGAATGGCTTGATGAACCACAAGAGTAATAGGCATCGATAACATGAGTGCACGACTACTCCTGACTATAAATTGATAGGCGGAGGTCAGAAAAGAACTAATGAGGGACAACTCAAAGAACATATGATTTTCTGAGTTATGGATGCATGGATTAGCATGTTATTTCTTCCGGATAACCCATGCAGAAAGGTTGAACTCGCAGAGTCACAATATAGAATGAAGAACTCATCGAAAGCACTCCTGTTGTGATGTTTTGGTTCAAGAGAACTCCTGCCATATTGTTTCATGGTATTGGAAGAACGATGTACCACAGACCTCGAGGACTATCGCAAATGTTACTAATATCCTAAAGGAACTAGCAAACACTATCAACACGAGGTAAGTAGTGTGAATCTCCGGTTCAAAAATCCAGGAATAGAATGCCTACTAACTAAGTGGCATCATAGGATGCTTTCGAGAATGATGGCCAGAATCATCACACTGGGACACAAACATGGCTAGATTACTAGGTAATCTTCTAAGACACCGAGGGTCTTAATAATAACTCCAACATATATGTCGAGGCAATAGAATACCTCAACTCAGCAATTAGTGTGATTAACCTGGCCTAAAAGAACAACAAAACCAGAGGGAAAGTATTTTGCAAATGCATCAGATGGTTTAGAAACCTGGGATGACTCAGACAACATAACGGATGTAAATGCTCAAAGGATTTGAGACATCATGCAAAAATGGTGGCACAACCACTCAGAATCACAATATCAAGGTTTCGAGACCAACTATGAATACACGGAAGTAGTAGAAACTGAACTGGGGCTTAAATCCAACAATCTTAAAAGTCTACTGATTAGTAACACGTGACCCTGATGGAAAGAAGAGAAAGCCTAGTTCCTTAACCCCGTAGGAAAGATAAGATGACTAGGATCAGAGGGCATGAGGTATAAGGAGTAATAAGAGCCTTACGTTCCATCCCACAATCAATTCCCCTGCATATAACTAAAGCATTTCTAGACTCAATTTCGACCAGTTTGGCTTGGCAATCCTATAGGCAGTCAGGCTCTGATACCAAAGCTGTCAGGACCCCGATCCTAAGTCACACCGATCTAGCATGTAACAAATCATATCACTTTGCGGCCTCTCGCATGGTATTCCCACGGGTGCCACCTTACCTGGCCCGGGACAGTTTGCGCCTTTTGGCTCACGTATATGATAGTGTCGCTAGCATCCATATGACAGAGAACCCGGGCCAACATGACTAGTCGTGAACCCAAAGTGGCACTAACTTACAGGGACAGGCATACATGAACCAACATCGAACGTGTGGGTCATCAGCGTGTGAATCCGGGCTGTAGCAACTAGGCTAACAGGACTCCGGGAACCCGGGCTATAGCAGGCTAGCAGGACTCCGGAGGTCACCGCGTGACATTTCCCCGAAAGGATAGACACAGGAACGAAGTGGATGACATGCCGGCCAGTCTAAGTGTTCCGGAGCAGTAGCAACTTGGCTAGCAGGACTCCGGTAAACTGGGCTGTAGCAGACTACCATGGCTCAGTGGAAGCACTAGACTACATTTCCCCATAAGAGAGGCTACCAAGGATAGACAACTAGGTTGTCGGATCCCACACATACCAAGCATTTCAATCATACACACAATATGCTCGATATGTGCAAATACAACATGGCATCACAACATGACTTTACAACTCAAGTATTTATTCAATAGGCTCCGAGAAGCGAGATATTACAAACATGGGTATCATGACCCAACATTCAGAGCATACAAGTCAAAGCACATGTGGAAGCTTAACATGTCTGAGTACAGACATCTACAAATAAAAAAAGCTAAGAAGCCTGAGTATCTACCAGATCCTGCTGACGACACAAGATCGTAGCTGAGGTATAAAGCTAAACGTCGAAGTCCACACGAAACTACTAGCGAGACTGAAGTCTCTCTACAAAAACATAAATTAAGCAAACGTGAGTACAAATGTACCCAACAAGACTTACATCAGAACTAGCTACATATGCATCGGTATCAACAAAGGGGGTGGTGGAGTTTAACTACAGAAAGCCAACTTTGACTCGGTGGCTATCCTAAACTACGACTGCAAGTAACTCTTTTGAGGTGGTGCACACGAGTCCACATATTCACCATATCAATACACCACTATGGATCCGCTCTCGTCTCCTTATGAGAACGCCATCCATATCACTCACATTTATCTTGTGCATTTTAGAGTATCCACTTTCACTTGTCTATGAACTATACAGGCAACCCAGAAGTCCTTTACCGCAGACACGGATATTCGAATAGATGATGTTAACCCTGCAGGGGTGTACTTCTTCACACACACTCTCGCCACTTACCACCATGTACACGTCATGTATCTCGGCAACCTTCAAGCGGAAGCCTGGCGAGGGAGTCGGCCACGACCTGACTAACCACACAAGTCTCTAGTCCAGGTTTATCGCCTATTCGGGTTCCATCCGCAAGGAGATCCGGCCGGGGTTTTGCTCACAGCCCCAAACGATGAGAGCAGGGTTCCCGAGGCACCAAACGGGCGTCCCGGTACACCATCCCTCGTGTCTCTACCGCATCATAGCCCACCCTTAGGGTCAGCACTATGCACGACCCCAACACATATCCTACAAACACCAGAAACTAGTTGCAACTCCTGGACAGAGATCAGGTTGATTAATAAGTCGAGAGAGCTTCGAGTGCCCGGAGCCCAATGTGTTGTAGTAGCTGTTCATGGATCACAAACACAGAACTCAGTTCCTGAGGATGGTTTCAATGAGACAACCCACCATGTACTCCTAATGGCCTCTCACCGCCACCTTTACCAAATCTTGTTTACACACTTAGCTCACACACAGTAGGACATGTTCATCACCATTCCAATTTATTCCCGGTGAATCAGACATGACTCAACTCTAAGCAGTAGCAGGCATGATAAACAAGCATGAATGAGTAGGCACATCAAGGCTCAAACAACTCCTACTCATCTACTGGGTTTCATTTATTTACTGTGGCAATGACAGGTCATGTAGAGGAAAAGGGGTTCAGCTACCGCAGCATGTAACAGTTGAATCGATGTTGTCCTAATGTAGTAAAAGAGAGCGGGAGCGAGAGAGTGGGATTGTATCGGAATGAACAAGGGGGTTTTTCTTGCCTGACACTTCTGAAGATAGTATAACTCTTCATCGGTGTCATCGAACTCATCGTCGAAACCACGTCTACTAAGAGGGGACAAACACCGGCAACAGAGAAAGAACACAATCAATGCAATGCGACAATATGATGCATGATCATGACATGGCAATATGATGTGATTTGAGCTAATGCATCTAGCAACCAGATTAAATGAAGTTGGTTTGAATCGAAGATTCAAATTCAACTCCATTTATTTCATTTGCCCTAAACAGTAGTCATAAGTTACTCTAACATGCATGCAAATGGTATAGATGGATAGATTGGATTTTTTTGATAATTTTTCATATATAAATCATTTCATTTGGAGTTACAGTTTATTTTCTATGATTTTTAGAAGTTTAGGCCTTTTTGGATTTTCTAATTTTTCAAATTAAACTAATTCCAGAAAATGAATTACTGCATCAGCAGCACGTCAGGATGATGTCAGTGAGTCAACGGGTCAGCCCAGGTCAAACCTGGCCCGTGGGTCCCACACGTCATTGACTTAGTTGACTAACAGGTTTAAAAAATAAAAACCTAATCTAAAGATTAACAAGGCTGGGCCCACTGTCAGTGACTTGGGTGGTGCTTAGTGGCTAGACTAATCTAGCCACGTCGGCGGTTAGCGCCGGCGATGACCGGAGCACGGCAGCGTTGGCCATTTGGCCAGCTCCAGCGTCGGGAGGACACGCGACTAGGCGCATTGGGAAGCTGGCATTGCAATGCGCCATCTGGTGGTGGTGGGAGGTGCTGGGGTGGAGCGGGCTCACCGGAGTCGAGATCGTGGTGGCGGCTGGAGCTTCGGGTTCGAGGAGGGCAGCGCTACGGGGCATGGCGAGAGCAGCCGAGGGGCTGTAAGGGTTCCTGGGATCACCAGCAACACGCCAAGGGCATGTCTACAAGCGGACGAGCTCGGGGACTATGCGTGCAACGACAATGGCAAACGACGGTGCGGGAGCTCGTGGGGTAGCGGATGCAGAACGAACTAGAGCAAGGGGGCAGAGGGGAAACAGAGAGGAGCTCACAGCGCACACGCAGAGCAGAACAGCGGGCTCGGGGAGGCATGGACGGCGTCGTGGCATTGCGGGCGATCTCGGCGGCCGGAGGGAGAAGAAGACGACGCAGATGGCGATGCAGGGCGGCCGAGCTCATGTGACTCGTCGAGGAGGAAGAGGTGGTCGTGGGGGATTTTCTAGACAAGGAGAGAGGTTCAGGGGGAGGCGGTGGCTACGGTAAACGGCGTCGGTGGTGACGAACCCCGCTCGATGGTGAGAGAGAGAGCGATCTAGGGGAGGGGAAGGACGAGGGGAGCCAGGGAGAGGACCATGGGGCTGCGTGTCGATGTCCAGAGCCTCCAGGTCGTCGAGGGGTAGCTAGGCAGGCAGGAGGTGCCTCGGGCACGTGTGCGCGCGCGGCGAGCACGCGCTCTGCCTACTCGCTTAGGGAGGAGGACGACAGGGGAGGTGGAGGTGGGTTGGGCCGGCACAGTGTTGGACCAGTATAGGAGCTGGGCCGGTTGGTGGGCGCCAGGTTAGTCCTTCTCTCTCTCTGTCTCTTTTATTTTTCTTTTCTATTTCTGTTATTTTGTTTTGATTTAGTTTGGAAACTAAACCATTCTAAAACTTTCTGTAAATTTTTATGTCAGCTCAGAGAGCTAGTCCCAGGTCACATGCAAACTTACAAAATATTTGAACATTATTTCTTATATAACACAAATAGTTCCAACCCAAATATGTTATTGATTTAAATCAAAGGCCCAAAATAAATTATTTCTGTGACTCCAAAAATATTGGTTTGAATTTCACGTCATGCCCATATATTCACAGAATAACAGGAACATTTTCTTGGACTCATTTTATGAGATTTAAATGTTGGTTATTTTTAGAGGTTTTCTGAGGCTTTTGAAAATTGCTCAATTCAAATTTCATTTGAATTTAAACATGATGCTTACATGGAAGCTAGCATAGGTCAGACCAGAATTAGGGATGTGACACTATACCTGCCGTGAGCCTCAACACTCATCGGACTGCATACATCAATATGTATTATTTCCAACAAGTCTGTTGCTCGCTACATTGTTTCGGAGAATAGAGTCTTAGTCATCTTGCCCATGAGGCATGGTTCGCAAGCATCAACTGATTCATAATCAAGTGATTCCAAAAGCCCATCAACATGGATTTTCTTCATGCGCTTTACACCAATATGACCTAAACGGCAGTGCCACAAATAAGTTGCACTATCATTATTAACTTTGCATCTTTCGGCTTCAATATTATGAATATGTGTATCACTACGATCGAGATTCGGTAAACCATTCACCTTGGGTGTATGACCATTGAAGGTCTTATTCATGTAAACAGAACAACAATTATTCTCTAACTTTGAATGAATAAATGTATTGTAATAAACATGATCAAATCATATTCATGCTAAATGCAAACACCAAATAACATTTATTTAGGTTCAACACTAATCCCGAAAGTATAGGAAGTGTGCGATGATGATAATATCAATCTTGGAACCACTTTCAACACACATCGTCACTTCACCCTTAACTAGTCTCTGTTCATTCTGCAACTCCCGTTTCGAGTTACTCATCTCAGCAACTGAACTAGTATTAAATACTAAGGGGTTGCTATAAACACTAGTAAAGTACACATCAATAACATGTATATCAAATATACCTTTGTTCACTTTGCCATCCTTCTTATCCGCCAAATACTTGGGGCAGTTCTATTTCCAGTGACCAGTCCTTTGCAGTAGAAGTACTTAGTCTCAGGCTTAGGTCTAGACTTGGGCTTCTTCACTTGAGCAGCAACTTGCTTGTTGTTCTTTTTGACGTTCCCCTTCTTCCCTTTGCCCTTTTATTGAAACTAGTGGTCTTGTAAACCATCAACACTTGATGCTTTTCTTGATTTCTACCTTTGTCGATTTCAGCATCACGAAGAGCTTGGGAATCGTTTCCGTTATCCCTTGCATATTATAGTTCATCACGAAGTTCCAGTAACTTGGTGATAGTGACTAGAGAACTCTGTCAATCACTATCTTATCTGGAAGATTAACTCCCACTTGATTCAAGTGATTGTAGTACTCAAACATTCTGAGCACATGCTCACTAGCTGAGCTATTCTCCTCCATCTTGTAGGAAAAGTGCTTGTCAAAGGTCTCATACCTTTCGACATGGGCATGAGTCTGAAATACTAATTTCAACTCTTGGAACATCTTATATGCTCTACGGCGTTCAAAACGTCTTTGAAGCCCTGACTCTAAGCCATAAAGCATGGTGCACTAAACTATGAGGTAGTCATCATATCGAGCTCGCCAAACATTCATAACGTCTGCATCTGCTCCTGCCATGCGTCTGTCATCTAATGGTGCATCAAGGACATAATTCTTCTGTGCAGCAATGAGGATAATCCTGAGATCACGGATCCAATCCGCATCATCGCTACTAACATCTATCAACTTAGTTTTTCTCTAGGAACATATCAAAAATAAACGGAGAGCTACAACGGGAGCTATTGATCTACAACATAGATATGCAAATACTATCAGGACTAAGTTCATGATAAATTTAAGTTCAATTAACCATATTACTTAAGAACTCCCACTTAGATAGACATCCCTCTAATCATCTAAGTGATCATGTGATCCATATCAACTAAACCATGTCCGATCATCACGTGAGATGGAGTAGTTTTCAATGGTGAACATCACTATGTTGATCATATCTACTATATGATTCACGCTTGACCTTTCGGTCTCAGTGTTCCGAGGCCATATCTGCATATGCTAGGCTCGTCAAGTTCAACCCGAGTATTCTGCATCTGCAAAACTATCTTACACCCGTTGTAGATGAACGTTGAGATTATCACACCCGATCATCATGTGGTGTCTCAGCACGACGAACTTTGGCAACGGTGCATACTCAGGGAGAACACTTGTACCTTGAAATTTAGTGAGAGATCATCTTATAATGCTACCGCCGAACTAAGCAAAAATAAGATGTACTCCCTCCTTTTCTTTTGAGTCTGCATATAAGATTTGGTCAAAGTCAAACTTTGTAAAGTTTGACCAACTTTATAGAAAAAAATATTAGCATCTACAATACTAAAGCTATATGGTAGGAAAGTTTATTTCATGATGCATCTAACAATATCGATTTTATATTATGAATCTTAATATTTTTTTCTATAAATTTAGTCAAAGTTAAGAAAGTTTGACTTTGACCAAATGTTATATGCAGACTAAAAAGAAACGGAGGGAGTATAAAAGACAAACATCACATGCAATCCAAATATGTGACATGATATGGCCATCATCATCTTGTGCTTTTGATCTCCATCTGCAAAGTACTGTCATGATCTCCATTGTTACCGGCATGACACCATGATCTCCATCATCTTGATCTTTTATCAACGTGTCGTCACATGATCATCTCACCAGCTATTGCTTTTGCAACTATTGCTATTGCATAGCGATAAAGTAAAGCAATTACATGGCACTTGCATCTTATGCAATAAAGAGACAACCATAAGGCTTCTGCCAGTTGCCAATAACTTCAACAAAACATGATCATATCATACAACAACTTATATCTCATCACGCCTTGACCATATTACATCACAACAAGCCCTGCAAAAACAAGTTAGACGTCCTCTACTTTGTTGTTGCATGTTTTACATGGCTGCTATGGGCTGAGCAAGAACCGTTCTTACCTATGCACCAAAACCACAACGATAGTTCATCAAGTTAGTGATGGTTTAACCTTATCAAGGACCGGGTGTAGCCACACTCGGTTCAACTAAAGTTGGAGAAACTGACACCCGATAGCCACCTGTGTGCAAAGCACGTCGGTAGAAACAGTCTCGCATAAGCGTACGCGTAATGTCGGTCCAGGCCGCTTCATCCAACAATACCG
The DNA here is from genome assembly GCF_002162155.2 of Triticum dicoccoides. Classification (NCBI taxonomy): domain Eukaryota; kingdom Viridiplantae; phylum Streptophyta; class Magnoliopsida; order Poales; family Poaceae; genus Triticum; species Triticum dicoccoides. The sequence goes on along the minus strand of NC_041384.1, from coordinate 245,950,567 downwards.
CCGAACCAAAGTATGACATGCTAGTAAGCAGTATGACTTGTATCGCCCACAACTCACTTGTGTTCTACTCGTGCATATAACATCTACGGAATAACCTGGCTCGGATGCCACTATTGGGGAACATAGTAATTTCAAAAAAATTCCTATGCACACACATGATCATGGTGATGCATAGAAACGAGAGGGGAGAGTGTGTCCACGTTCCCTCGTAGACCGAAAGCGGAAGCGTTAGCATAACGTGGTTGATGTAGTCGTACGTCTTCACGATCCGACTGATCCAAGTACCAAACGCATAGCACCTCCGAGTTCAGCACACGTTCAGCTCGATGACGTCCCACGAACTCCGATCTAGCAGAGCTTCAAGGGAGAGTTTCCTCAGCACGACGGTGTTATGACGGTGATGATGATGCTACCGACGCAGGGCTTCGTCTAAGCACTGCTACAATATGATCAAGGTGGATTATGGTGGAGGGGGCACCGCACACGGCTGGGAGAGATCAACAGATCAACTTGTGTGTTCTAGGGTGCCCCCTGCCCCCGTATATAAAGGAGCAAGGGGGAGGCCGGCTGGCCCCTGTAGGGCGCACCAGGAGGAGGAGTCCTGCTCCTAGTAGGAGTAGGACTCCTCTCTCCTACTCCTACTAGGAGGAGGAAAGGAAGGAGGAGAGGGATAAGGAAGGAGATGGAGGAAAAGGAGGAAAGGGGGCCGGGCCCCTAGTCCAATTAGGTTTGGTCTAGGGGGCGCGCGCCCTACCTCCTCTCTTCCACCACTTGGCCCATGAGGCCCATTACTTCTTCCTCGTATTCCCGTAACTCCCCGATACCCCGAAAAATACTCGAATCACTCGGAACCTTTCCGATGTCCGAATATAGTCATCCAATATATAGATATTTACTTCTCGACCATTTCGAGACTCCTCGTCATGTACATGATCTCATCTGGGACTCTGAACTACCTTCGGTACATCAAATCACATAAACTCATAATACCGATTGTCACCGAACATTAAGCATGCGGACCCTACAGGTTCGAGAACTACGTAGACATGACCGAGACATGTCTCCTATCAATAACCAATAGCGGAACCTGGATGTTCATATTGGCTCCTACATATTCTACGAAGATCTTTATTGGTCAAACCACATAACAACATACGTTGTTCCTTCTATCATCGGTATGTTACTTGCCCGAGATTCGATCGTCAGTATCTCAATACCTAGTTCAATCTCGTTACCGGCAAGTCTCTTTACTCGTTCCATAATACATCATCCTGCAACTAACTCATTACTTACAATACTTTCAAGGGTTATAGTGATGTGCATTACCAAGAGGGCCCAGAGATACCTCTCCGATAATCGGAGTGACAAATCCTAATCTCGATCTATGCCAACTCAACAACTACCATCAGATACACCTGTAGAGCACCTTTATAATCACCCAGTTACGTTGTGACGTTTGGTAGCTCACAAAGTGTTCCTCCGGTACTCGGGAGTTGCATAATCTCATAGTCATAGAAACATGTATAAGTCATGAAGAAAGCAATAGCAACAAACTAAACGATCATCATGCTAAGATAACGGATCGGTTAAGTCAATCACATCATTCTCTAATGATGTGATCCCGTTAATCAAATGACAACTCATGTCTATGGTTAGGAAACTTAACCATCGTTGATTCAACGAGCTAGTCAAGTAGAGGCATACTAGTGACACTCTGTTTGTCTATGTATTCACACATGTACTAAGTTTCTGGTGAATTGTCAGGACCCCGATTCCAAGTCACATCGATCTAGCCGGTAACACCTCATATCACTTTGCGGCCTCACGCACGGTATTCCCATGGGTGTCGCCTTACCATGGCCCGGGACCGTTTGCGCCTTTTGGCTCACGTATATGATAGTGTCGCTAGCATCCAGATGAAAGAGAACCCGGGCCGACATGGCTAGTCGTGAACCCAAAGCGGCACCAACCTATGGGGATAGGCATACATGAATCACATCGAGCATGTCGGTCAGCAGCGTGTGAATCCGGGCTGTTGCACTGGGCTAACAGGACTCCGGGAACCCGGGCTGTAGCAGGCTAGGAAAGACTCTGGATGTCACCGCGTGACATTTCCCCGAAGGGACAGACATAGGAACCAAGTGAAACACATGCCGGCCAGTCAAGTGTCCTGAGCAGTAGTGCTGGGCTAGCAGGACTCCGGTGAACCGGGCTGTAGCGGACTACTATGGCTCATGGAAGCACTAGACTACATTTCCCCATAAGAGAGGCCGCCAAGGATAAACAACTAGATTGTGTAAATACAACATGGCATCACAACATAACTCTACGACTCAAATATTTATTTAAAGGCTCCAGAGAGCCATACATAACATGTTCATACAAGCATACAAGCACATGTGGAAGAAAATAGTCTGGGTACAGACACTAGAAAGAAAGAAGGCTTGTCGAAGCCTGTCTATCTACATAGCGCCCTCCATGGCCAGGATCACCACCTGGGTGGCAAGTTACTCATCGATGTCGAGGTCAACATAAAACCCATCGGAGGGGCGGTGTTGTCGTCTGAAAATAGTAATTAAAGCAACATGAGTACAAAGGTACTCAGCAAGTCTTACAACAGAACCTACTATACATGCTCATTCTCAAGAAGGTGGTGGAGTTATTGCAGCAAGCCAGCTTTGACTCTTGGCTAAGCTATCCTACGAGACACCACTAGTAAAATAGTTTTCGCACACGAGTCCACTAATCACCAACACAATACTCCACCGGGGATCCTCCCTCATCATCCTATGAGAGGGCCATCCTCGGTACTCACACTTATCTTGAGTCTTTTAGTAGTAACCATTAACTTGTCTATGAAATGTATAGGAAACCAAGTAGTCCTTTATCGCGAACGCGACTATTCGAATAGTTTTATACCCTGCAGGGGTGTACTTCGTCACACATGTTTCCACCACTTAGCATTTGCACACGACATGTGCTCGGCAGACTTCAAGCGAAAACCGACGTGGGTGTAGACCACGACCTGACTAACCGCACAAGTCTCTAGTCCAGGTTTATCGCCTATTCGGGTTCCATCCGCAAGGAAATCCGGCCGGGGTGTCCTCAACGGCCCCAAACGATGTGTACAGGGTCCCGAGACGCCAACCGGGCGCCCGGCATACCCGGCCACAGTGTATCTACCACATCATAGCCCACCCCTAGGGTCAGCGCTACGCACGGCCGCCAACACATAACCTACAAACAACAGAAACTGTTGCAACTCCTGGACAGAGGACGAGAGGGGTCAGTAAGTCGAGCGAGGTCATATTTCAGGGCCCAATGTGTGGTAGTAGCTAAATCTTAAGTCACGCATACAGATCTCAGTTCTTATGACGGCCTCAATGAAACAACCCACCATGTACTCCTACATGGCCTCTCATCGATACCTTTACCAAAACATGTTCAACACATCCCTCACATTACCGACATAACCATTTCACTCTAGCCCATCACCCAGATGAACTAGACCTGACCCAACTCTAAGCATAGCAGGCATAGCAAGGTAGGAAACACATACATGGCTCAATCAACTCCTACACATGCTAGTGGGTTTCATCTAGTTACTGTGGCAATGACAGGTCATGCAGAGGATAAGGGTTCAACTACCATAGCACACAGCAGTTTGAAACATTGTTGTCTTAATGCAGTAAACGAGAGCAGAGGCGAGAACATGGGATTGTATCGATATGATCAATGGGGCTGCTTGCCTGATGGAGTGGTAGTAGGGTACTGCCCTTCAGCTGGATACTCGGAGATATCCTCGGAGGCAGAACCTACCACGAAAGACATCACAGTATATAATCAACACATGGCAATATGCAACAATATGATGCATGCTATGACATGGCAAAATGAGGTGTCCTGCCTAATGCAATGTGAAACAAGTTGAAATGGGTCCATTTGAATCAAAGATTCAAATGGAAGCTTAAGTTCTTATGCATTATAAGTGTATTAGCTTGTTTCACCTAAACAACAAGGTTAAAGTGTTTTGTCATGCATGAAACCATTACATATGGAAAGATTGAATTTTTCTGATCATTTTCATATATAATTTGTTTGATTTGGACCTATGGTTGATTATCTATGATTTTTAGAAGTTTTGGCTATTTTCTGGAATTTCCTATATAAGAAAAAATCCAGAAAATAAATAACTACGTCAGCACTGCGTCACTATGACGTCAGCGGGTCAAAGGCGCCAGCCCAGGTCAAACCTAACTGGTGGGACCCACACGTCAGTGAAACAACTAATTAGCAGGGTTAAGTTAATACTAACTAAACTGTCAGTGGGGCCTAGGCCCGCATGTTAGTGACCTATTGGGTTAACTAAAAGTTAATTAGTGCTAAGCTAAAATTAGCAGGGCTCTGGGCCCACCTGTCATTAACCCAGGGGAGTTAAACCCCAGGTCAAATGAGGTCAACTCGCTGGCGGTTTGACGCCGGCGACGACAGACGCAGCAGAGCGCTTCGGAAAACGCCCACAGGTGACCATTTGCACGGCGGAGAGGCTCTACGTGACGAGGAGACTCGTCCGCGTCTAGTGGTGGTGGTGTTTGGGCTCGGGGTGGTCGGAAAAGACACCGGCAATGACGTTGGCGGCTGTCGGAGCTCGGACGAGTTCAGGGTCGTCGCTAGGAGGCACGGCAGGAGATGCGGAGCGGTGCTGCGGCTCCTAGGGACGTGGTGAGTGCGGTGACGTGCTCGGTTTCGAGCTTACGCCTCTGTGGCCACGACAGTGACATGGCTGGCGGAGCCGAGCTCTCGGCCGTGATGGCCAACGGGGTTAGGGGGCAGCTCGAGCGACATGGCTAGGGGGAGAAGAAACAGGAGCTCAAGGCGAGTGCAGCGGTGGCCTCGGAGAGCTCGGGGAGGCAACGAGTCGAGCGCGGGGTCGCCGGCGATCTCGGAGCCTGAAGGTTGAAGAAGAGGTCGAGGAAGGTGTTGCAGGGCTTCCGGTGTTGCGTAGCTCAGCGAGGAGGTCGAGGGAGATGCGGCGGAGCTCGTGGACACGGTGGGGTGGCGCAGAGACGACGGTGGCTACGGCTACGGCGGCGGCTGCGTCGGCCATGGCATTGGGGGAGCGAGGGAGAGAACAGGGGGGAAGTGTGAGGTGTCCAGGGGGTCAAGGGCGCGACATGGAGGTCGTACAACCCGTCCAGTGGTGAAGCGGTAAGCAGGAGGTGGCGCACGGCGGTGCGCGCGCATCGGGCACGCGCCCGTCGTCCTTCTGTCCCAAGGAAGGGGATGGCTGGCACGGCCAGATGGACTGGGCCGTGCTGGGCTGGCCACTTGGGCTACAGGCGCGCAAGGTAAGAAGGCCCAGGTGGTTTTCTCTCTCTCTCTCTCTCTCTCTCTCTGTTTTCTGTTTTTATTTATTTTCTATTATTTTTGTAACTTTAGGGCTTTATTAAAAATGCCAGGGCATTTCCAAAAATCATAAAATTAATCATGGCAACTACTTAGAATAAATCCAACAGTAAATATTTTAGTTTATGATTATTTGAGCATTTAAAATATTTTATAGCATTTAAATGCCCAAATGCAAATACTATATGAATTAATCCAATGACCTTAAGATGTCCTAGAAAAATGCGCACCATTTTTGTCAAAGGTTTTAACCCAAAACAAGAAGGGTGGACTTTTTAGAAGGGCATTTCAGGTTCATTGAAAAAGTTTTTTTAGTAAACCCTAGTTGTTCCAGGGGGGTGCTGGGGGTTCTATCATCCCCATTTCATCTTTCTGGGAAATTTAGACATGATGCAATCACTCTACTGCATGAACTAGCTAGGGTGTGACATTAATACAATTATAGCATGAATAATAAACATTTATCATGATATAAGGAAATAAATGATAACTTTATTATTGCCTATAGGCATATTTCCTTCATCTAGCACTATTAAGTTCTTAATACATCCAATTGATCAACAATTAATTCGATACAGAGGCAGCACATGACAACAGGTACTTACATGAGCAATCCAAAACTTCATAACCATTGTGTTAATTCTACATTTATCTAAGAGTAAATATAGATATTATAATTTCAAGCAAAGGGAGGATAAAGAAGCGAACTTTTACAGTGATACTACATAATCAAATAGGAATGAGTGTAAGTATGCTGACAAAGGGCAAGAGGTACTGGCAAGAGCAATGCAAAGCCCAGTATTGTCATGAGATCCTATATGATCCGTTGAGCAAGGAGATTCATCTGAAATTAGTGTTCATACAAGAGAGAAGGTAAGGCACATGCAGAAATTTAGGAGTTCAAATTTTGAATTGATATCATAGACAGTACCTGACGCTGGGCTCTCAGCAGTTCTAATATGGGTTTGGCCACTAGAGTAGGGGTAAAGTGTGGTACAGTTGGTCCTGTGTTTTCTGTGGCTGCTTGTCCATCTGATTTAACATGTATCACTACCTTCTCCAAATACGTAGTTTGTACTCCTTGAGGATCTGCACTCACCCTCTTCCTTTGGACATTTATTACGAAAGAATAACATTTGACTGGAAAAACATAGTATGATGACACATGGAATAGGTACAGAAAATGGATAGGTATGGCATATACACATATATGATGCTTAAACTAAGCAGATGGTGTAACAAAGTAGAAGTAATGCAAGAGGTTAGATGCAAAATATGTGCGACCAATACAACCTTGGCAAGTTAAAGCAAGCACCTTGATGGGTGAATAAGATAGGCCATCCTCCACCATGCCATGTTTGTTAGCCAGTGGATTGTTCCACAATAGTCCTGTCGTGCACCCATTCTCATATTCATTTTGATAATGTTCAATACTTGACATGCATGAAAACATAAAACAAGTGAGATTATCTTTGTAATGCAGAAGTGATTCTAATCCAATACTTCCTCCCTGTAAACCACTTTGTGCTATCTCTGCAATTCTTCTAAGAGGTGCCAAGCATGCTGTAATTTGGTGTGTGCATTAATATAATGTGGCTTAATACTGAAAATATGAGAGCTCCAGAAGTGATGATACTTCGCAGATGACATCTTCAACATATAGTAAAGAAGAACAAGTCGACCTGACCTGACAGATTCAAAATATACTAAGGGAGAATAACTCGACATGGCCAGTCGACCGCAAGAGAAGAGGATCATCTTAAAGAAGAGCAGAGGAGCAATCAGATTGAAGATATTACAAGTCTTTCTATACAATGTCGGTTGGCCACCCATGATGAACCAGAGCGCACAGAGAAATACTATTCCTTCTGGTCTCTCCATATGTGGCTCACATGCATTTCGAAACTAAAGTAGGAACATTTAGCTGACCAATTAAACATCTCTTAGTTTTACTAATATCAGCATAATAACATATTTGAATTTGTACAACTAAGCTTGTTAAGCTCGATGGGTGGAGCAGTGCTATTACGACATGAACCACGTAGGCTGATCGTGGTCATCATAAAATGGGGAAACCGTAAGCATGATGAGCATAGTGTTGACCGTGGCAGTGGGATGGCAGATCTGAACCTACAAACCGCGCAAAGGGTAGTTAGCAACCAACGTTTGCTTTGAAATAACAACTAAGATTTGGTATGGACAAGAAAGTACAGTCAACAAGTGACAAAGAAATGCAATTCTGCTATCTCTCTATATGTCGCGACATGCATTTGGAAACTCATGTGGGACCTTTAGCTAACCAATTAAATGTGTCTGTTAACTAATATTAGTATCATATCACAATCATATTTGAACAACTAAGCTTTTGAATTTTGAGTGTTGTGTTGTTTAGCTCACTACTAGGAAAAAGACCTACTAATGGCGCACCAGTTTTGCCTACTAATGGCGCATCACTGGTGCGCCATTACTAGCACGCCACTAGTAATTTTTACTAATGGCGCACCACTGGTGCGCCATTAGTATCTGGTGTACTAATGGCGCACCACCAAGTGCGCCATTAGTATATAAAACCATGCGCCATTAGTGTGCCTCCCAGGGGCCATATTTAACCATGTGCTTTGGCACACTAATGGCGCACTGCGGATAGATGCGCCATTAGTATCCTTTGACATACTAATGGTGCACTCTGTCTTGATGCGCCATTAGTATCCTTTGGCATACTAATGGCGCACCTAGTGGTGATGCGCCATTAGTATGAATATTTGTTTTTTTACTTTTCTGATTTTTGCACAGGTTACAAAATATATTATTTGACAGAATATAGACAGTAGCACACAGCAACAGCAGATTCATCGAATACAATAGAAGATTAGTCTCCGAATACAATTCATCATATTAGTCTCCGAATTCAAAAGACCGAACAAAGATAAAACATTACAAGTCTCGACACCGCGAGTATCGAGTTTGTCTTCACATTACAAGTCGATATCAATCATGTAAACTACCATCACATAGAAGAGAGCTGCGGTCATCACGATGAGCATCATCGCGATGAAAATGGTCTTCATCCGGTTCCTCCAACGCTCCCTCCTCTCTCCCGCTAGATAGCGGGCGTATCTAGATTCGGCCTCCGCCCTGGTGGTGTTCCGTTTGTAACTGTTACCGCTGAAATGGTGAACCTGTCTCCGACACTCCTCCCAGTCGTCGTAGACTCTGGGAACCTTACCCTTGTACACGACATACGATGGCATCTCTATGCACAATCCAAACAACAGACAATACATACATAAGCAATATATAAGTATGCAACAAAAGGATCGGAAGAGAAAAGCAAGACATTAATATCACGATTCATGGTCCTACTAATAAATAGCATCGATTACATCTAAGTTGAACGACTGTCCAAACCAAAGAGACATACAATTCATTAAAGTTTAATTAAAACATGAGCCAATCAATGTTTCAGAACTACACATCACTACTTTCGACTCGACTCATGGACAGGAGCGTGGATGAATCCGTGGACTACCTGCCCCGCGAGATATCCGTAACCGAGATAGTCATGCACCATCGTGAGCAGTGCGGCTCTCATAGGGAAATATTCTTTCTCTGCGGTGTCCCACGTATTGGCTGGCGTTTTCCATAGCGTGTCTAGCTCCTCCTTCAGCAGCCCCAGATACAGATTGATGTCGTCCCTGGTTGTTTCGGCCCTTCAATTAGCATACTCATGTGAATGTACTTCCTCTTCATGCACAACCAGGGGGAAGGTTGTACATCCACACAAACACAGTCCAGGTGCTATGTGTGCTTCTCTGGCTGCCAAACGGATTGATTCCATCGGTGCTCGCGCCCAGCACGATGTTCCTTGGATCCTTCCCAAATTCTGGGTATTCGAAGTTCAACGCTTGCCACTGGCTCGCATCCTTAGGGTGACTCAGCATCTTGTCTTTTTTATTTATCTACGGATCATTTCCGTCATCTTCCCGCTTCTTCTCCTCCCTATCTGCATGCCAACACAGGAGCTTTGCTACCTTAGGGTCCGTGAAATACCGCTGCAGACGAGGAGTGATCGGAAAGTACCACACCGATTTTCGAGGAGCTTTCTTCCTCTTCTTGTATCGAGTGACGCCGCACACCGGACATATGGTAGACTCCGCATGCTCGTCCCGATAAATGATACAATTGTTCATGCACACATGGTATTTCACGTGCGGTAAATCCAGAGGACACACGATTTTATTCACCTCCTCGAAACTGGTCGGGCACTTGTTCCCCTTGGGAAGACATTCGTGCCAGAATGACATGTTCTCATCGAAGCATGCGTCGGTCATTTTGTGTTTTACCTTCATCTCCAGAGCCATGAGCGTTACTTTCAGGCGGGTGTCCTCGGGCCTGCATCCTTCATACAATGGAGTAACCGCGTCTATCTCCAGTTGATCCAGCTTGGCTTTCTCTCGGGCGGCAGCTCTTGCATTATCCGTCTGCTTGAGAAGCAGCTCTTGAATATGAGGGTCCTGCACCCAGCCTCCATCGTCGTCTGCTCCGGCATCTTCATCTTCATGATCATGCCCTTCGTCTTAATCTTCCTCATCATCATGTATGATATCTTCTACATGATGACTGTGTACATCATCATCGTCGTGATCATGTCCTAGAGATTCTTCGTCTTCTCGCCCGCCCTCGCTACGGTGGTACTTGTCTTGTTGCCCTTCCTCATTTCTTGCCGGCCCCCATGGACGACTTCATAGTCATCTTCATCACCTTGCCACCGATAGCCATCCATGAAACCACGCAAGAGCAGGTGGTCCCGCACCTGCCCGGAATCCGGGTCCGCAATAAGGCTCTTCAGCTTGCATCTTCGACACGGACATCTTATCTCCGTCTCGTTCTTTTGAAGCATCTCGGCCTTCGCGGAGCTCAAAAACCTATTCACGATGCCTTCAGTCATCATGCGGACCATGGTCGCCTGCGGGGTAGAGCAAAACGATATTTTAGAACCAAGAAAAAATTTGGCATGACCTTCCCTAAAAATAGGACCAAAAAGAATGCATAGTGCCAAAATTCTGGCCGAAACGGAAATGAATCAAAACATTCCAGCAAAATATTGGCAGCTATTGCATTTCAAATACCGGTACCTTCAAACGCAAACATATATGCAACACCACAAACACATGCAACACCACAAACATACATAGATCTAGCTAGGCCATAAAAAGTGCATGTGCATGTTGTTGGAGTGATCTAGGGAGAAAAAAAGTAGATCTACATCATGAAGATAGCTTTCCCCTTACTTACCTATCGAAAAAGGTAATTTCACCACTTAATTTTGATGAATCTATGGTGGAAATGAGGGGAGGAGGAGGAGGCAGCCGAAAGCTTGGAGAAGGAGGTGGAGGGAATGAAGTGGGGAAAGTGAGTGGGTAGGTGTGGGGTTGTCCAAAATATCTTGTTGGGGTCCCAGGTTACTAATGGCGCACCACCAGCAAATGCGCCATTAGTAACCCTGGTTACTAATGGCGCACCTGCAGGTGGTGCGCCATTAGTAGTTTTGCAAAAAATTAAAAAAAATATATATATACTAATGGTGCACCGGGTAATAGTGCGCCATTTTACTAGTTTAAACTAGTAATGGCGCACTGTGAAACGGTGCGCCATTAGTAGTTTTGCAAAAAAAAGAATAATTTTTTTTACAGTAATGGCGCACTGTCTGCCTGGTGCGCCATTACTAGTTAGAACTAGTAATGGTGCACTTCGACCTGATGCGCCATTAGTTTGTATGGAAAAATGGAAAAAAAATTAATACTAGTGGCGCACCCTGTTTCTGGTGCGCCATTAGTGTCTTCCACACTAATGGCGCATCACCAATCGGTGCGCCATTAGTATGTAGTAGTGGCGCACTGCTTCCATGGTGCGCCATTAGTATCAATCCTATCTATAGCCCTTTCCTAGTAGTGGATTGAAGGGTGGAGTAATGCTAGTACGACAGAAAGCACCTACACAGATCATAGTAGAGTAGATAAAAGGGGGAAACCCTAAGCATCGAGAGTAAAATCAGGAAAGTTGAACTAGCTAGACCAGTGGGTGGCGCACATGCTTTTCAAAACGAATATAGGAACATTAGGTGACCAATTAAACGTTCTCTATTTTAGTAATATGAGCATCAGATTAGATTCGTATTGCAACACATAAGCTTTGGAATTATGAGTGGCATGTTGTTTCACTTGATGGGTTGAGGTCTCGAGGAGCAGTGCTAGCACGACACGAAGCAGTGAAGCACCTACAATGATGGTAGTGAATATAAAGGGGGAAACCATAAGCTTTACGAGTATAGTGACTGTGCCATGGAAAATCTGAAGGTGCAAACCATACAAAGCTACTTCGCAACCAATGTTTGCTTTCAACTAGCCACTACGATTTGGTACGGACAAGAAAAGTACAGTAAACAATTTACGATCTATTTTTGGGGTGACATCAATAACTTAAGCACATATGGAAGAGTACCACCTCTCTTGCAACACCGTGTAGGCCCCTAATGATTCGTTTAGGGTGCTGCGGGTGCGTTGGCTATCGACGGCGGGGAAGAAGACTTTAGATGGCAGACGGGTGGGTCGGGGGATAAATCATGTTGCCGTGGACGAGGCGGTCGTAGGAGCGGCAACGTCAAGGTGGACAACGGCGCTGATGAAGCGAGACGACGTGAAGAAATGATCCTGGTCCGGCGTCGTGGATGAGAGACGTCCATCTCTTGCAATGGACGACGGGGTAGGGGTAGCGGCTCCGGCAAGGTGGAGGATGGGGTGGTGGATGGAGGAGGCTGGCCGCAGTGGGGAGGTTGTCATGGCGCCGACGGTGTATGAATGGGGAAATGGAGGTGGAGGGGGATCTCAAACTTTGGGACGCGCTTGTCTGAAATGTGGGAAAGTTACGAACTTATCCCCCATTTTAAATTTCAGACATCACATCGGTTGGGGATAGGACGGTAATCTTGCATCTCCTAAATATTTGTCGGTAACGATTTCGGGTGAGGAGGGGGTGTTTTGCCGCCCACGGTTGGCGCCCACGGTGTATGAACGGGGCTGACAGGTAGGCCGGTTGCACACGTCTGAGGGAAGTTACACATCATCCCCTATTTAAAATATTAGCCTACATCAATTTTAGACGAGGAGAGTTCGTTTTGCCACCCACCATGGATGAATGGGGAAATGGAGGGAGAGACACATGTCTTTCAGATGAGCTTGAATCAAATGTGTTCTGCCGCCCACGTTTGGCGCCCACCATGTCTGAATGGGCTCAGAGGCCGTCGTGTCACGTCTGATTGAAGATACTAGTCTACCCCTATCGACAACAGTGTAAATCCAGTCGATAAGGATGTTAGTGTCAGGGGTAGACAGTAATTTCCATCTCGCAAACACTTGCTTTGGGCAGCCCACAAATGATAGTGGGTGTTTAGCCGCTTCATTCAAAACGTGAGAGAATTAGCATTCACGTTTGCCATGGGCCCTGGCAACTAAATCCAAATCCAATTTTTATTCGATTACGAATATCCACAGATAATTCTATGTTTTGTTATTTATTTCTTCAAAACCACAACAAATATTTATTCCACCTTTATATATGATTATGATTAAAAATGCCATGATCTTCGAATTCAGTAGGTTGGATACACTTCGAGTCAAACAGTTATTTCATCCAATACAATATGCTCACACGAAAAACAGTTCACCTTGTGCCAATCATACAAGTACTGAGGATTACCTCAAGTAAACATTCGGATCATTACGACTCATGGACAACATAGGTGTTCTTACAACATAATCCATTCAGAGACATGACACAACATACAAGTACAATAATCTAATGACAATTTCAACTGGTATATAAAGAAGAATTGGGATTACGCTGGGCTTCAGATAGCAGAAGCAGTAGGACCTCCTCCGTCTTTAAATGAAACATTCTTACTTCCTCCAATTCTTGGGTTGCTTGCATAATGCGTGCAGCTAATTGCATGATTTCTAGCTTCAAGATCGAGATTACCTCATTCATGGGAGCCACACGATCTCTTTCTGCCTCTAGTAGAGCCTCAAGAACTATAATATCTGTGCTCAGACTGCTCTTCGATGGTGTTGCCTCTGAACTGCTACCATGTGGTAACATGGATGGCACACTGCTTCCACAAATAGATTCTGGGGTTGTACATTGTGTCCTAGTGTGAACGGCATCCTGGAAGGTTTCCGCTGGACATAAGTAAGATATGGTTATCACATGATCCAGGTAGTAAGCTTACATGGTAAACAACATACGAATTATTGCCGAGCATGGCAAGCTATATTTAAATAGTTTGAAGCAGCATCAGCCAAAAAGAAATGAAAATGGTAAGATTAAACTAGGGATGTAAGTGGCAAAAAAACGACATCCGCCAGTCCCATCTAGTTAGTTTTGCTAGCTCCCTAGTTCATTTTCCTAAAAAATGAAAACTCTTTTGAACTATCATACCACTAGTGGACTTTAATCGGTATTAAACGGGACCCAGTTGACATCCCTAGTTGAAAGGGAGTGTACCACCGCTATATTTAAGTTGCCAAGGCATCTAAGCAGTTGAAATAATCTGAGAAAGCATTAACAGTGTGGCCTCATATAAACTACGAAGACAGTCTTGTGATGAAGTTCAGAGGAAAATTTAAGGACTCAAATGAACTAGGCATGCATTTCTTTATGATAGTACAACAGGCACTGCTGACATATTGGCCAACTCAGGTATAGCGTAACAAGTAACAACAAGCATTTGAATCAAGCAATACAACAAAGCAGACAACTGAACTACTTGTAATTTTGTAGGATTACAAGTTGAGGGCACAAGCCAAGAAATTAGCCCACACGCATTACATTTCACATGTACTAAAACACACTGGCTTAACATATGTTTTTGTGACGCCTCACTGCTATTGCAATGTTCTTTGAAGATATCGTCAGCATCCCGTGGTTGCAAATCTAGTTGTTGTAGTTTATTCTGCACCCTCTATTTAGGTCAAATTAATTTTAATCGCATGCACTGGTTCAAATTTATCATCAATGGTTCATCTACACTAATGAAAGAAGGGTGTGTGCATACACGACAATATATCTTCTTCCCTCTATTTTTATGCTTGTTTGAGGTGCCAGTCCCAAAAGAACAAATATTTTGCTTGATGGGGTTGGCAGCTCCATAATTAATAGAAGCATCAAATTAGTCATGCAACTTGGGAAGATTAAGAACACACAAAAAAGTAATGAACAGAGGCTCGGAGCAGTGATGTAATAGCTAGCATCAGAAAATGTAGGGTAAAACAAACCAAAAGCAGCGGAACCACATGCTATTTTGCAGATGTGTAATTAAGCATCGAGAACATGATGTAGTCTGATGGAACCAACAGGTGTCATCAGAACAACACCATTATCATAAATATAGCATGCAAGAAGTAAAATAGTAGGCAGTGATATCTAGGAAGTACAATAATACTTAGGACAAAACTAAAGCATATTAACTATATGTGCACTGGTTGTAATTTAGCACATGTAACACGTTCACTACCAGAAGTATGGCCCTACAGGGGCAAGCAGAATAACGTGTCTCATGAAAAATTGAATGATGTCCTAAATAAATTCAAAGGTGCGGTGTTAATGCTAAGAAAGTGAATGTAGGCGCCGGTCGTTGGATAATAGTACCTGATTCTCGGTGGCGTATGGGTATCGTTCTCATACTTGATAGCTAAGGATCATCGATGGTGCTTGTGTTGCGGTTGAGTTTGGGCCAGCTGTTGTCATCGCTCAAGCGGCTTCGGTGCTTCGGTTGCGGCGCCTGTCGATAAGCAAGAAAGCTCATCTATGGTAAGTGAACAGTTGCACGATCAAGAAGAGAAAAACCTAAGGAGTACAAATTGAAATAACCTGATGAGGCTGTGGCGACAGTAAAGCAGGGCCGGTGGAGTTGAATATGGCGTCCGTGGAGTGGTTCCGGTGCAGTGGATGAAGGCTTTGGCAGGCCTGGTGTACAGTGCTTTCGGTGACGCGGATCTGTTGCGGCAGATGAGGGCTTGTATGAAGGGCCAGCGATGGGGCGGACGAGGGAGTCAGTGAAGGGCCTACACTGTGGTGGACGAGGGCGCTGGTTAAGCAGATCCGGTGCGGTGGACAATGATGGCAGTCAAGGAGATCTGGAGCGATGGATAAGCAAGTCGTTGAAGCGGCTCCAGTGAAGTGGTGAGTTGGCAGTGGGGGGTTCCAAGGTGCGGAAGGTAGATCCGGTGGGGTGTGAGGTCCACCGCTACGGCGGAGGACTAGATTCGGCGGCTTGCCTTGGTTGGGGGTCGGGGAGGGGAAGGGGAGGGGCTCTGGGGAAGAATGTTGGGGGCAAAGAGGGGAAAACGATGGAGTTACCAAAGCAGCCCTTTTCCGTTCATGTGGCAGGGGTAAAACAGGAATATCGCAGGGCTAAACTTTCGGGCGTGAGATATTTTGATCTGAGCGGGAAGTTTCAAAGCTTTTGGCGCCTAAAATTATAAGTGTTCTGCTCTTGTACGGCCGACTATGATATCATGGCCGAGAATTTATTTGTTTTGCATGCAAAAAAAGTGCAAGTTTTGAAAATCAATGTCTCCAACTCGAAACTTAGATTGTCCATTCAATTCAAATATGGATCATTGAGCGAGTACAAGCAAATACCATCATATGGTCCAATTCAAATGAAATTCCAAATGTCTTTATCCTAAATATGATGACAAAAGCAAAAATGTGTATGTGTATGAATAAAGTGGATGATTATAAAGTTTGAACATGCCCGTATGTGTATATCTCTAGGTTTGATATATGAATTTGAAATCACGAAATCCTGGCTTAAAAAATGTACCTCCGTTTAAATTAATTACAAAAGCTAATGATGGAGTCAAATTCCAAAATTCCAATCTTAGGTTTGTTATTCTGGTACATCAAGGTATATCACACATGTTAAAAAGTATCGTTATCTCATAGTCCAAACTGTGAAACAAATTGATCAACCATGAGTGCACACACTATTGACCATATATATCTCAATTACGCTAAAGTCCCTCAAATATAGACACCTCACTCCTTAGGTATCCCCGCATCTCTCTTTGCCAAGCACGCGCACTATGTAGAGTGTATCTTTCCCATACACACAAAACATCGCCCCCAAACGTCTATCTCCATAGTTATGTGGTTCTCGCACACTCACCTCACACACCACCCCCACTACAAACAAGCACACTTTGTCTCATTGTTCACCACTCTCCTCTTTCTATCTCCCCCACATGCGGACCCGCCCCAACTCCTTCCCTGTATACATATATGCCGTGACTCTTTCCATAGCTCCCTAGTGTAACATCGTTATCAATCTCGCATGTTGTTCTCTACACCGTCTATTCTAGATCTCTCATGAAGTCCCTATCACACACACGGTGACTCGCTTCCCTTGCGTCTCTGTACGTAGGCCAATTTCGAACAACATCAACATTGTGTCCCTATCTATACGCCATTTATGGACACAAACGACCCCTCTCCCCCCTCTCTTCCTCTCTCTCTCTCCATCTCTCTCTATCTCTCTCTCTCGCTCGCTCACACTCACACCCCTCTCCCACACACACTCAATGTCTCTTCCAAATAGTCTGCTCCCAGGCCGCACCCATGCTATCCCGCTACTACACATGCCTTTGTCTCTCTGTGACACACATGTCACACCATTCCCCCTTCCCTTATACTAGGTTTACATAATTAGTGGTCTCTCTACTCCACATACACACACTCCCTCTCACACACAAACGCGCACATAAACACACACAGACACACACAAACACCCATTTATGTGGATCCTCATCCCTCCCCATGTCTGCATGTGTATATCACACACTCACTCTTTGATTATGTCTATGTGTCTCCACGTTACACAACACAAAGCCACATGTACATGTCTCTTTCTATCCTCCACACACATAGACACAAAGAATCTCTTATCATTGCCTCAGTCTCTAGACATATCACACAAGAACACTGTCTCTCTCTCTCTCGCAAACATGCCCAACAAGGGTTTCCCCGTGAATAACTTATCGTCTATTCATCAACAGTCTGGTAGTACAGTGAACACGAGACGTGAAAAATAATAAATCTACACGTGCGTAGAGCACCTAGTATGACTACTAGGACTAGAGCAAGCCAAAAACGCGCTGCCGTCATCCCCTCCTTATCGGCGATGGGAAAACCTTTATTTTACATAGTCAAGAATTCATTGTCCTAAGGCCCTAGATGCTGAGGCGTTGAATAGAATGTAGATACTAGTTTACGGAAACAAGTATCGATAATACGTTTGTATCTCCATACTTATATTTCTTCTCTTATAAAAAACCGAGTTGGTGGTGATGGTACGCGTGCCATCTTACAATATAGTCCGTCCGATCTATATCTAACGGATGGAAATTAAACTAAAAGATACCCGCACATCTCTCCACACTTGCAGACAAGGCCTTCACTCGTCCATCCTTATCTCCAACAACCTCACTGGTGAGCAATTAAAAAAGGAAGCCTTTGGAACAAACTGCCTGGTGGCCGCTGCTGGCGTCGTCCATCCCCATGCCTCCGCTCAGTCCGACCACCAATCACCACCATGTCCCACTCCTCTTCACCTTATCTCCTATTTCTCGAGATATCATTAGTTTTTACAGATGGGATTACTCCCTCATGGGTCAATCACAACAAGTGTTTTACAAAAAATGCATCTTGATGTTCTCTGCAATGCACGGACATCTTGCTGGTACTCCTACAGAAGACTAAGTTGGTGATGATGGTGTGTCTGCCATCCGTCATTTCTGACCATTAGATCAACATATAACGACTATGAGGTAAGTTGTTGCCTTTTCTCACGAACATCCCACTTCTCTACCAATTTGTAGAAAAACCCATAATTCGTATCTTAAAACCAACCACATCCCTCCCTCACCTCACCAAAACAGCCCAAGGAATATATTCTGATTGAAACATAATATATCTCTAGAGATATATGTATATCAAAATTAGAGTGTTTTGTATCAAGTTTTTGAATAAGTATTATTCTAATTATGATCTGTTACAACACATGTAAACATTGCTAGTATTTCCAACCATGCAAAAAAAATTGCTAGTATTTCCATAGTTTCGAGTTTTCCATCAAGATATTAGTCACTCATGGTTGATATTTACTTCCAATCATGTACACATATGCACTATGTAACTAGCCTTGCTTATTGGCTTCCAAAGCTTAACTTCCACTCCTACTTACAATATGTAGAGTATTTAACAAAAAACTACCAGTTTCAACCAGCCCTAGGAAGAAACTATTGTAAAAAAAATATCAAAAACATACCGAAAATTTCTTAATCCGTGCCAAAACTACTACCTAGTGCCGATTAGGCTTGTTTAAACCCGTTTATGACAGGGTTGGCCCACACATCCGTGCTGACGAGGCAGCTTAAACCAACACATTTTGTTTGACCGTTGACACAAGGGACCCACATCTGACCTTCTATCCTGTTATTCCCCCTCAAATCATTATTTTTCCTGAACATTACTTCGAACAGTACTGATGTGTGTTCGTCGGTGGCACCGGTCATGAGCGAGTTGGCCGCCACTCCGCCGGACGGGCCGAACGCCACGTTGGCCTCCGCACTAGTTGGTAGAATGGCTCGAGCGTGACTCACGAGCGAGCAAGACGCCGCGCTAGCCTTCGCTCTAGCCAGATGGTTGGCCTTAGCGCAGCACGCGCGAGCAAGCCGCCGCACCGCCGTGCCAATCTAGCTAGCAAACCTTGAAGAAAAGCAGCTGGACGGAGCTATCTTGGCTAGCTTGCGGCCACGAGCACCGGACGGAGCTGGCATCCGGGCTACTGCAAGATGGGCTCCGCACCGCTGGCAGTTTTGACCTCACCTTCTGCTAGCGGCGGTAGCTGCATCCCATGGCCGAGGATGACTAGGTGGATGGGCCGGTGGTAGGAGGTCACTCGGGGATTTTTGTGCAGACTGACATGTAGGTCCCACAAGTCATAACGCCAAACTTGTCGGTCGAATAGAAGGCGTTGACTTAAGGGGCGACATGGGTTGAAACATGCCTATAACGGTACCTTTAGAGTAGTCGTTTGTTGGTAGGGCTGGTTGGTAAGGGCATGTACAATGGTTATCTTAAGTCTGCCACGTATGCAAGTGGTAGTAGTTTCTTAGTATTATTAGTGGTTTCTTGTAAGGAACAATGTACTACTAGCGACAAAAGGCGATTCTAGATTGCATTGTACTCAAACGAGTACTACTAGTGGTCGCGGGAGTGTATACTTTGTTTTGTGGGTTCGATCCAGACCGAATGCACGGCGGCCTTTTTTTTAATAGTAACTTCGCTACGAGCCAATATTGTACACGGGTAGTTTTAGTTTTGAAGTCGAACGGACGTGTCGCACCACAATATGGGTGCACTGTTTTTCCCAGCCACGTGAACGGGTTTTCCTTCCCATCATCTCGTGGCTTGCGTGCTCGCCCTAGCCACACCTTGCTTGCACCTTCCTCGTCAGCTAGTAGCATATTTAAACTAGCGCCTCCCAATTAAACCCGAGGAGCTGGAAAAGCCAGGCGCGGCATTGGGAACTATGCAATGTGGCTCTATATGTAAAGTGCTACTAGTCTACTAGTACTCTGTAGCTTGTGGCGTTGCACGCATGGACTTCACTCCATTATCGACTCTATAAAAGAAATTCCTCTTGATGTTATTTTTTTGAAACGGAGGCAAAAGCTTTGCCTCATCTCATTCATAAAGAAGGAACTACTAACAAAGTTCGACGAGATCCATTACACCTCCACAAATGGAAGCGAAAAGCCTAGTCTCGCTGTATCAAATATCTCAAATGTTCTGCCCCTGCAGTAACCATCGCTAATAAATAGGCTGCTAGTGTGTGCGTGAGATGAGCAGCCAAGTAGGCCAGCTACGTGCTTGAATAGAGCACCGAGAGTACCCACTATGCAGGTGTACTTTCCCTGCATTGATAGTACAATGATGGTTCTAGAGAACAGTACTACCCTCCACTTCCAACTGTAGCTCCTTGGCCCTGAGATTAAGAGTTCAAAACTGGTGCACTATACTAGAAGCACAGTACATCGCACTACTAGTTGAGAAAGTAGTACTAGTACTGCTATAGTACGAGTACGTAGTAAATAATATCCTTAGCCCTTCACTAAGGAAGGATCGAGGAGCTACAATTGGAAGGGACGAGGGCCTGCGGTTACTATGCTCTTATCTCCTTCTCACCAGTTCCCCTCCCACCGAAGAGAAGGAAGTTCATCGCTGCTCCCATGGATTCGCCAGGCGGTTCTCCTCCTCGTTGGGGCTGGGAGACCTTGGAGGACGATCCTTTGGGAGCGCCTCTCCGACGTCCTCACCGCCACTAGACTCGGTGCTTCCTACACCAACTTTTTCAAGACGGTGCTTAAACAGGCTTGGGAAAAGGCCAAGCTTGTTGGTCTTCCATGCGTCCTCGAGGAGAAGGTAATTCTATGGGACAATCCTTCGAACAGTCCACCGCTCCCTGGCCATGGTTGATTTCACTCTGCTAGAGTTGCCAACGTTGAGAGGTAGTCGGATTTTGTCCGATGAGCATGTCAGTCATGGAGTTTGATCATGTAGTACTTAGTTATTCTATTTCCATCCCGTAATTTCTCCGCTGCCCACCGTCTTATATATAGGTCTGGGTCGGTGCCAATGAAGATTGGCTTGCATACCTCCGGCCGGATACCACCATCATTTTGCACAACATCCACAACAATGCGGCCGTTCCCGTAGACCCCTTCTCAACCATTGGGACCGGCTATCCGGACTGGCTAGGCTTGAGTACGTATGATGATTCCTACATGAGATTGAAGAAGATAGCAATTGCAGACCCGCCGACAAAGCCGCGCAGCTACGACAGTTACTATCTCATCGCGGTGTTCGACATAAGGATTGCCATCAATGCAAGAGCCAGTAATGGCAGAGGCTAGCGTATGTTGGCCACGACAGATTTGTACTCCTACACGTTTGAAGACGCCGTGCGCCATCTATGCCGCATCTTCGCGGTGACAAGCCAAGGGACTTGTTCCATCTGGTTTCCATCCTACGGTATGGGAGATTACAAATGGAATGCACAAACCATCATTTGCATCCCTAATGGTATTCCACTATTTTGTAGGGACCAGTCATCCCCCGATCAAAATAAGATCGCCAATCCTGGATGTGCATTTGCATCCGCGATTCGGTCTAACCTGGAACCTTGTAGCTGACTTTGGCATATTGGGATCAACTATCTTACCAGTCGTTACCCAAGGTACCACTGATGTGCAACATGGTCACACAATCTAAACGATCGGACCGTCACCATCTACCCAGGTATTCCATTTAGTATTATATTTTTAACCCTCTCGCCTTCTCTTTCGTTGTTGTACTACTTACTAGTACTAGTAGGAGTACTTTTTACCTTGGAGGACGTGTATAGCTAGCTAGGCCCTTGTAGACTTGAACCCACTAGCTGCCACCATTTTTGTTTTTCCATGTCTTACTATCTCATCCATGTAGCCAAAAGAGTGGCTATATATAATAAGCCGGTTATTTTACTTCCTCTATACCGGAGTAATACTATTTGCTGCACAGTATTACTGACCGCCATATTTGAGCACAATATTATTATGCATGGACCTTGACTGTGTACGTCACCATGTGTCCTGATCTGAGATGCCGCATGTACCAGATGAACGGAACCGAGTTCGACCCCCGTGATGCTACGTGGGTGCCGAGGAACACTCTTGGAGAGTACTGGCTTTTCATTGGGGACATCTACCCCATTGTGAAGCAGATGCCACCTTCCGTGCACGACACCGAAGGCCTGCCGTTCATGAAGCATGGTTGTGTCTTTAGCGCGCACCGCCGGATGAATGACATGCTGGGACACGCTATCCCTGATTCATGTCGCTTTAGCTTGGATGAGTCTCCATTGTGTGGAACCAGACTAGAAAGTTGTGACAATGATTCTTGTTACCCACCGCTATGGATCGTGCCATCCATGAAGAACACTTGGGACTGGAACCTGGAGGAGGACATGTAGCCCATCTATAACGTGTAAGTGGGGTATGGTAAATTGTGAAGGGTAGCGCTGTGAATATATGTAGACTAGTCATGCACAAATTTATCACATGAATTGGAGATGAACTTGTGTGGCATACAGGATTTGTCCTTTAGATTTTATTACTAGTAAATGTGTTATTTGTACGTGCAACTTGTGTGGTTGTTGCACGGGATCCAACACGCTCATTGAGAAAAAAGGTGGCACATCTTTGAATATAGGTGACGTGGCGGCGTCATACAGTAGCATCATTCTCTATAGTTGTAATACACCTACTAGGATGATAACTCCTATAAAACCTTGCGCTTGGCTCTTTGCCTATTTGGGAGGTTCAATAGTTCATACTCATGTGAACCTTGCACTTGGCTCTTCGCCTCTTCGGAAGGTCCAACAATGATGATACTATAGTATAATATGCTTCTCGCAATCTGACACAGATTGAACTGCTGTAGGTCCACTGCGAGGGCGAGGGAGAGGGAGAGGGTGCTGTAGTCAAAACCCTCTCCTCGTCCAGCGAGCCACCGCGCGCATGGGCCAGGGAGAGCCGTAGTAAGCAAGCTTCTCCTTGTTTGGCGAGTTGACGGGACACATCAAAGCAGTACAAGTACTCCCTCCATTTCTTTTTACTCCGTATATAAAATTTTGTCAAAGTCAAACTACACAAAGTTTGACCAAATTTATATAAAAAAATATGAACATCTACAATACTAAAACTATATAGTACGAAAATACGTTTCATGGTGTATCTGATAATATTGATTTCATATTGTGAATGTTTATTTTTTAATATAAAGTTAGTCAAACTCTACAAAGCTTGACTTTGACCAAATCTTATATGCAGACTAAAAAGAAACAGAGGGAGTACTAGTCCTTTCCGGTTAAATACGGCTTAATTTGAAAGGAGAAAATGCACTGGTGGTCAACATATGTAACAATACGATCTTTACGGTCACTATATATAGTTTTGCGGTGATTATATAATCACTAGCTCATCGTAGAGCACAGTATTGCACCCTACTAACCGGCCACATAGTCAACGTGGCACTTTGTTGACTGGTTAAATTGTCACCTGGTTTCTGGGTCCCACCTGTCCGTTGGCAGAGCAAAGAAATCACTTGAACAAAACTTTACGCAGGCGCGACAGGAGTCCAACCCTTGCGCGCGAACCACCCTGGCTGTGTTTGTGAGTGCATGCACGTGTACTCCCTCGGTATTCCAACAAAGAGTGTACATCGGCGAAAAATCAAAGAGTGTACATCTACGCTTCCAATGCATTTAGCCTTTAATCTAAAATCGATATTGATTGACTAATGCACCAACTTGTGCTCTAGCTATAGGCTACATGTCTATCCTTAATTATAGCATGCAACAACCTTCATTTAATCTTCTTCTCTCAATGGTCGCATGCACACGTAAATCTGCTACTTTTGGGCGTTAATTATGCCCTAGTCAATGTGTAAATCTCTAAATGTCCAGTCTTTCACGGACGTAGGGAGTAGGTTGAGCAGTTGAGCGTGAGCATGTGTGTCGCGTCATGTGCTGTGTGCGGCATGGGTGCATGAGTGTTGCGTGCGTCCATGTGTACATGTGAGTGTTGCATGTTGCATGCATGCATGCATCAGGCTTTTAGTCCCTCCCATTGACATGTTCATATTTCAAGCTTCCTCTGTTCCCTTCATATTGTGATACTCCCTTTGTTCCCAAATACGGAGTAAAAGCCTCCCTCTGTTCCCACGGAGTATTTGTCTCTCTAGAGATTTCAACAAGTGACTACGTATGGAGCAAAATGAGTGAATCTACACTCTAAAATATGCCTAAATACATCTGTATGTTGTATTCCATTTGAATATCTAAAAATAAAATATTTAGGAATAGAGGGGTAGCAAATAAACATTAAGTTTCCTTGTTTTTCCCTCTTTGGTCACGGTGCGCAACCAAAGATGACTCACCTGGATGGAGTGAGTAGATGGTCAAAGTTTGACACAAAATTAATGCATTGGTAAACATAATTTTTTTAGGACAATGTGTGCATTAATTGAGTGTTTTGGCAAACTACAAAAATTATTACACCACTCATCATCTACATGACAGCCTTAGCACCTGTATAAGGCGGAGCATTGGGAGGGGCCCGAGCATACAGGCATAGGGATACTCTAGATAGGAAGTCTTCGCGATTCATTATTCCCCATCTCGGTCAGAGAGAACTATTCAACTAGTCTTCACAGTGAAGTGACAATACACGCTGCAGCAGATGGGACACTTGATTAATAAGCTGAACAAACGTGTTGGTGTAACTAAATCAGCCTTACCCAGTACTGCCATCATCTTTGCCAGTGGAGCACGCTTCCGCAAATGCGGCTACGCACATCTCTCCTCCATTAACTAACATATGGGCCCTCTTGAGGTAGACCCACATGTCATCGGCGTAACTATTTACACTCCGAAGGATGGTATATCCTGATACTAGTACTAGTAGAATTGAGATCTAATGCACTTTCTTCCCCGTCTTTCACTCTTCTTCCTCCTCTCTTCTTCTTCCTCCTCTCTTCCCCATCGTTGGCCGCATACCATTTCCCCCGCTCACTGCTCGCCCACCCGCGCCATCTTCCTTGGTATCTCGCACATACCATATCCCCTCGCTCACTGCTCGGCCACACACGCTATCTTCTTCGCTCGCCCGCCCGTATCGACTTCCCCGCTGGCTCGTAGGCACCGAAAACCCCAGTCACTCAGCGCCCTAAAAACCCTATGGCAGAACCAACTGACACACAGAGCCGCGATTGGAATTCCCTCTTCGATGTTCTCTTGGAGCAGATCTGTAATCGTATGGACTGAGGGAGTCCTGGACTAAGGGGTCCTCGGGCGTCCGACCTATTGGACATGGGGCGGACTCATGGGCTGTGAAGATGCAAAGACCGAAGACTCTACCCGTGTCCGGATGGGACTCTCCCTGGCATGGAAGGCAAGCTTGGTGTCCAAATATGAAGATTCCTTTCTCTGTAACCGACCTTATGTAACCCTAGATCCCTCCAGTGTCTATATAAACCGGAGGGCTAGGTCCGTAGAGATATCCTCATAATGATAGTAAGGCTAGACTTCTAGGGTTTAGCCATTACGATCTCGTGGTAGATCAACTCTTGTAATACTCATATTCATCAACATCAATCAAGCAGGAAGTAGGGTATTACCTCCATAGAGAGGGCCTGAACCTGGGTAAACATTGTGTCCCTTGTGTCCTGTTACCATCGACCTTAGATGCACAGTTCAGGACCCCCTACCCGAGATCCGCCGGTTTTGACACCGGCATTGGTGCTTTCATTGAGAGCTCCGCTGTGACGTCGAAAGATAGGGTCGATGCCCCGCCTTGTTCTCAAGGACAATGTCACCTCCGGAGGAACATTGGCCCTAGGCCAAACCCTCCGGCTGGGCGACTTCATGATGACCGCCCGTTCGGCCGTTAAGCCGATGATGACTTCTCGGGTCATCGGAAATCCCCTCCATGTCGACTCCAAATACTCCAAGCTGATGGATCCTGCGGAGCCGTCGTCTTTGAACGAGCTCATAGATCGCATCGCCGCCCTAGGGGTCGCCATAGACTATGATCGGATTGGGCTTAAACCCGACCAGAGAGAAATTAAAACTCCGCCGATCACCCATCAAATAGCGGTAGTAGAAGAGCAAGACGACAACTCTTCCTCTATATTGAGGACGAACTACGTTCGGATCTCTAAGCTTGAAGAGCCGGACTCCTACCTGCAGAAAGACAAGTCTTGTCCTCCGTACATAGAATCGGACGACAAGCCCAAAAAATCAGTTGACATCCCGGAGCCCGAACTACCAAGTCCGGAGGTTCTTCAAACTCTGGATCCTAAATTGGCTTAGGGTTCGGATTTCAAGCCACCCATCCACCTAGATATAAGTGCTCTGATGGGCATACGACAGTAGTCTCAGAAAATGGTCCACCACTTCTGGGCCAGATTCCTCCTCGTCAAAGATAAGATTGAAGATCGCCACGACGAAGACGCGATCTCAGCGTTCCGCAACAATTGAATGGATGAAGGAATCCTCAACGCCATCAACCGTCTTCGCATATCACACTTTGCAGACTTGGCAACCATACTATAAAAGTGTTGCGCAATGGAAAACGCCTGGAAAAGTCAGGCAGCTCGCTGGGAACCGCCGGTTTCCACCCAATCCCTCGTTTAGGTGAAAAGGACGCACCCTCGTGGCACGCCCAGCCCAATGATAAAGAAATATAAGCCCATTACGGGACACGGAACCGTTCTGGAGGGATGGCTCGATGGACCATGCAAGTTACACACAACACTGGATACCATATCAACCCATAGCCTTAGAGCATGTTGGATACTCCGCAGGTGGCCAAGAGCGGCGAGGATGTCCTCACCAAAAATAACCCAGAGCAATATCCCCCAGAAGACGATGACCTCAGAGTACTAACGGTCTTCGAGACTTTCTCTTCAAACAATAAGCGCAAAAGGGCATTCCACGACCTCGCCTAAGTCTGCCAAATCGCAGCAACAAACCCTTGGAACGACACAGCCATAATTTTCAATGCCGATGACGAACCAAAATTCAGGACAATCTGGGCACCGGCCACCTTGGCCCCCAGTCCGATCGTGGATGGCTTTTGGCTCACCAAGGTTCTCATGGAAGGCGGCAGCGGGCTAAACCTCATTTACGAGGATACACTCAGTAAAATGGAAATTGACAGGAGCCGCATCAAGAAAAGTAGCATGACCTTCCGAGGAATTATTCCTAGTCGGGAGGCACAATGCGCGGGAAAAATCACGCTCGATGTGGTATTCAGCACACAGGTGAATTATTGGACCGAAGAGCTAACACTACTAGGGAAAACGTTATACACAGAACTTTAGCAGTAGCACTTGTTAAAAGAGCACGCTACTGCTAGATAGCAGTAGCGCGTGCAAAATAAGCGCGCTGCAGATGGACATATATCAGTAGCGCGTCTCACCAAAAACTCGTTACTACTAAACTTCCAATCACTTAGCCGATGGGCTACACATAGTAGTAGCGATCTTCCAAAAACCGCGCTACCGCTAATAAACTTATAGCAGCGCGTTTATGTGTAAATCGCTACTGCTAACAAAAAGAAAATGAAATGAAAAACGAATAGAGAAGTAAATGAAAATGGAAGAAATAGAAAAAGGATAAAGGAAAAATATAAAATGTAAAGAAAAATAAATGAAAAAGGGAAAAAAATGATGAAGACGTAGCAGTAGAGCGCTCTCTGAAACGCACTATAGCTAACTTAGCTATAGTGTGTTTTCTGTAACGCGCGACCGTTACTTTTGACTTAACCAAAAACGGTTTCCCCCTGGCAACCACTTCTCCCCCAAATCGATCCCTCGCCCCACTTAGCCGCCGTCTCCCCCACTTCGCCGCCGTCTCCTGCCGGCGTCGACGCCGCGCTCATCCTCACGGCCGCCGCCCGAGGCCGCCCAGCCTCACCGCCGCCGCCTCTCGGGCCGCCCTCGACCTCACCGTCGCCTCCCTCAACCTCACCGCCGCCGCCCTCAACCACACCGCCCCCGAGCCCGCCAAGACCGCCGTGTCCCGATCCTGAGCCCGCCCACCCGCCCCTACCTCCGTCGCCAAGCACCTCCCCGCCACCGTCTCTCCCCTCTTTGTAAGCCCCCCAACCCATCCTTTTTAGTTAATAGATGTTAATGTTAAGTAGTAGATAATGTTGATGTTTTTAGTTAGGGTAATAATAGACGATGTTAAGTAGTAGATAATGTAGATGTTAATTAGTTCAGTAGGTTTTAGTTTTTGAATTGAGTTTGTTTAGCTAGATGTTAATTAGGGTAGTAGGGTTTAGTTTAGAGTATAGTTTAGTTTAGTAGTTAACTAAATATAATCTATATTTGGTTTTTGAATTGAGTTTGAGAGAGCATGTGATTTGTGTAGATTTTCTTGAAGTGTCAAACGCTAGGACATGCAAATTTGAAGTCGTCAGGATATATGCAAATTCCTCAATTGTGTTTGCCCATGTTTCGATTGTGCCCAAGTGGCCTTTTGTTGTTTCCAGGGAATGAAGCTGAGTGGCCTATGTTTTGCCAGAATGTTGATTAATTTCCATTCTGGCAAATTTCAGGTTCTCGATTTGTCCACTTTTTAGCAAAGGTCATGCCAAAATTTTCCGTGAATTTCAGCATGACTTGTGCTACAAACTAGGACATATCGAGTGCCCGGGATTTCTCCCACCAGGAAGGAGTCAATGTTCCTGCAAAACATAGGCCTTTTGTATGTTATTATTCATTTTATTAGGTCTAGAATTAATTTACTAGATTTAATCGTAGGAAACATGGCTAGCAAAGATGAAGGACAGGGTTCTGGTGATTGCGACGACGTCTACCGGGCGGCAGACAAATTTTTTAGCCTTGCCGATGATCAACTGGTGGCATCGGGGACTGAGACCGACACGCAGACCGGTGCTGAGACTAAGACCGGCATTGAGACTCAGACCGGCATCGAGACCGGCGCTAAGACTGAGACCGGCGCTGCCTTGGGGAGCGGAGCCGGTGTAGAACCGAAAGCAAAGAGGCAATGGCTTCCTAACAAAATCAAGACTACTAGACTGGTGGTCACGGAGGTGGACGACGACAATTTGAGCCAAAGGCGCCTGAGGAAGCATGTCGATGCTACGACAATCAAATAGGCTGCATCGTATGGACAACCTCCACCATCAACGATGAGAAACTACAGAAGATAGAAAATATGAGGAGCTCCCTCCTTGTAACGCCCCGAGAGCGATGTGCCAGGTGTCTTCCTATTATTCGCTGTTGTTGCCATGTCATTTGCTTGCGTGTTGCATCTTGTCATGTCATCATGTGCATTGCATCATCATGTTTTCAAAACTTGCATCCGTCCGGGTTCCCCCAGTTCCGTCCGTTGTCCGTTCTGAGCCCAACCACACTTGCACGCGCCCGCGGCAGGTCCGAAATAGTATTTTATAAGTGGCCGGAATATGTTCTCAGAATGGGATGAAAGTTGATGTGTGGTCTTATTATAGTGTAGATAGACCGCCCGTCAAGTTTCATCGCATTCGGAGATCGTCTGTTGCCCCAACGGATAACTATAGCGGCAGTATAGCCGGTCTAACGTCGGACGTTTTCGGTCTCCGAAAACTGTTGCCGGACTTTCCCTCTCTTTTCCTCCCTAGACCGTCTTCACATTTCACTACACACCCTCATGCCCTACCTAACCCCTCTCGTCAGCCCGCGGCTCGCCTTGCACGCGCGTCCGAAAAGCTGTCCCGGACCCGACTCGGACTGTCGCCACCGTTGTGTCCGGAACATCCCCAAACATCTACAAAACGTCACCGTTTTCTTATTTGGACTCCCTAGCTATTTTATTCGCGACCGTACGATTTTGATCGGAGGCTCCAGATAGTCCCTAACCAAAAATCCAATACTATAAATAACCAGTCAAACCCTAGCCTATCCTGCCCAATCCACCAATCCTCCTCCTCGCCGCCGCCACTCTCTTCATCATGATCCTCCCAGAGCCATCCACCCATTCCCAGTCGATCCCGACCAACTCCCTCATTTTCAGCACCGGTCCAACATTCTCCTCCCCTCGATCCACCCAATCCCGGAACCTCCTTCTCCCGAGAGCCCCGGCCAGAGTACCACCGAGAAGAGCATCGGCCGACCCCAGCGCCTCGTCTCTTCGAACGAACCAGCGACGAATGCCCCGCCGTGCGCCCCTACTCTTTTTTCTCTTTCCCTCTCTTTCTCCCTGACCCTTTTCTCGTGCCCGTGTCCTGCAGGAGCTCATCGCGCGCCGACCGTCCCGAGCTCCAATCCACGACTCCCCCTTGCTGGAGTTGAACCCAGGCACCTCCCCGCTACTCCTCGTGCCCTCGTTCCCAAGCTCCATCAAGAGGAGAGGAGCCCCCACCTCGTCGGAGATGAGTAACCACCGCCCTGTTTCCTACCCTCCTCCCTCTGTTTGTCTCTCCTGACCGCCCACTCCCCTCTCCTGTTTCTCTCTGTCAGGGACCGAAGCATGGCCGCCGCCCGTCCAAGGACGCCGCCGCCCCATGGACCCTTCTCCGCCTGGAGCTTCTTCACCTGCATCCGCCCCCCCCCTCCGTCCAAATCCGCCATCTCCGCCTCCCTTCCTTCGTCTCCGGCGAGCAGCCGTGACGCCGCGGCTCTGCTTCCTGTCGAGTAGTAGCAAGCGCGTCAATCGATGAGTCCTGCCTGTGTTGACCGAGCCTCGACCCCCTCCATTTGCTTCGCTCGCGCGGCCCAGCGCCTCCTCTTCGCCCGTTGACCCCAGCTCAAGCCGGCCCACTCCTCCATCGACTGTGCTTGGCCCGATGTGAGCAGCTCCTGTCCTTTCCTCTGATGGGCCAACCAGATTCGGCCCATGTTGTTTTTTTCCTGCCAGGACGAATTTTCCTATTATCTAGAGAACTGCATATTTACAGTTTTCCCCTCCATGTCCATGCATTAATAACTCTTGAACCGTGCATCGGTTTAAAATGGTTTAAATATGTAAAATGCTTAGTTTTTCATCTAGTTTCATAATATGCCACTTTCATCTATGTTTAAAATGTTTAAATTGATGTTTGCTTATATTTGCCTGTGGCCATGTTAAAATGATTTAATTCCTAACTAAATAACCGTAGATCCATTTTTAACAAACTTTATATGTAAATGGGGTACAACATTGCCTAGTTTAAAATGGTGCACTCATCTTGTATGTTTAACAACTATAAAATTGGGTTTAGGGCAGAACAGCACCAAACCTAAAATATGCATATGAGGAGTTTCTGGACTTGTTGCTTGTTGTTCCGGCCTCATTTAAACTTGCCTAGATAGGTAGTTTTGTTGTGTTTCACCCCTTGCCATGTTAAGAACATTTAATATTGTTGGGAACATAATGAGATCGAACTAAATAACTTGTCATGGTGTTTCATCAATATGCAACTCGTTGCATATTGCGCTCCACTTAATTTGTAGGGTTGCTTGTGCATTTTGCCATGCCATGCTCCATTAAACCAGACATCATCATAATTGTTTGTGCATCATGCCATGTCTATGTGTTGGTTGTTTACTATGTTGTTTGCTTCTTTCCGGTGTTGCTTCTTCGGGTTGGTTCCGATAACGTCGTGTTGTGAGGATTCGTTCATCTACGCCCGTTTGTCTTCTTCATGGACTCGTTCTTCTTCCTTGTGGGATTTCAGGCAAGATGACCATACCCTCGAAATCACTTCTATCTTTGCTTGCTAGATGCTCGCTCTTTTGCTATGCATATGCTGCGATACCTACCACTTGCTTATCATGCCTCCTATATTGTTGAACCAAGCCTCTAACCCACCTTGTCCTAGCAAATCGTTGTTTGGCTATGTTACCGCTTTCCTCAGCCCCTCTTATAGCGTTGTTAGTTGCAGGTGAAGATTGAAGTTTGTTCCTTGTTGGAACATGGAGATGTTGTTCCTTGTTGGGACATGTTTACTAGTTGGGATATCACAATATATCTTATTTAATTAATGCATCTATATACTTGCTAAAGGGTGGAAGGCTCGGCCTTATGCCTGGTGTTTTGTTCCACTCTTGCCGCCCTTGTTTCCGTCATATCGGTGTTATGATCCTGGATTTTGCGTTCCTTACGCGGTTGGGTAATAATGGGAACCCCTTGACAGTTCGCCTTGAATAAAACTCTTCCAGCAATGCCCAACATTGGTTTTACCATTTGCCACCTAGACTTTTTTTCCCTTGGGAGTCGCGCTGCTGAGGGTCATCATTATTTTACCCCCCCCCCCGGGCTAGTGCTCCTCTGAGTGTTGGTCCAAACTAGAGTCCTGTGCAGCGCCCCCTCGGGGAAACTCGAGGTTTGGTTTTAGTTGTATGGAGCGCTCATCTGAGTGTGCCCTGAGAACGAGATATGTGCAGCTCCTATCGGGATTTTTCGGCACATTCAGGCGGTGTTGCTGGTTTTGTTTTACCATTGTCGAAATGTCTTGAAGAACCAAGGTACCGAGTCTGATCGGAACGTCTCGGGAGGAGGTCTCTTCCTTCGTTGACCGTGAGAGCTTGTCATGGGCTACGTTGGGACTCCCCTGCAGGGATTTGAACTTTCGAAAGTCGTGCCCGCGGTTATGGGGAGATGGGAATTTGTTAATGTCCGGTTGTAGAAAACCTGAAGTTGACCTTAATTAAAATACATCAACCGCGTGTGTAACCTTGATGGTCTCTTTCCGGCGGTGTCCGGGAAGTGAACACGGTGTTGGAGTTATGCTTGACGTAGGTTGTTTTAGGATCACTTCTTGATCATACTTTTATCGACCGTGCTTTGCCTTCTCTTCTCACTCTCATTTGAGTATGTTAGCCACCATATATGCTAGTCGCTTGCTGCAGCTCCACCTCATACCTTTTTTCCTTACCCATAAGCTTAAATAGTCTTGATCGCGAGGGTGTGAGATTGCTGAGTCCCCGTGGCTCACAGATACTTCCAAAACCAGCTTGCAGGTGCCGATGAGTCCGTGCAGATGACGCAACCAAGCTCAGGAGGAGCTCGATGAAGATCTTGTCCTTTATGTTGTTTCGTTCTAGTTGATCAGTAGTGGAGCCCAGTTGGGGTCGATCGGGGACCTTGTCGCATTTGGGGTTCTTCTTTTATTTTGGTTCCGTAGTCGGACCTTGATTGTATCTGGTTGATGTAATGCTTTATTCATGTAATTGTGTGAAGTGGCGATTGTAAGCCAACTATGTATCTTTTCCCTTATGTATTACATGGGTTGTTTGCGAAGATTACCTCACTTGCGACATTGCTTTCAATGTGGTTATGCCTCTAAGTCGTGCTTCAACACGTGGGATACATAGCCGCATCGAGGGCGTTACAAGTTGGTATCAGAGCCTTCCCCGACCTTAGGAGCCCCATTGCTTGATCGTTTTTAGCGGCCGAGTTGTGTCTAGAAAAAAGTTTTTGAGTCATTTAGGAATTATATATCGGAGAGTTTAGGAATTCTTTTGACTTCCCAGTCTCTTCATCACTCTGGTAAGGCATCCTGATGTAGAGTTTTGACTCTTCTCTTCTCAAATTTCACTAAATTTTTTTAGGATCACGCGGGTATCTTGGAATCGTTCCGATGGTTTTGTGACGAGAACATTGTCTTGGTGCCTCCTGTCAGGGGTTTTGTGGCAGTGTCCTGGGGAGTTCAGCTCCGAGGTGTTGTCGTCACAATTTTATCGTTGCAGTTCTGGAATACCTGAGTTTAGTACGCCGACATCGAAAATCTCTTTTATGCAGTTCGTTGGTGAGATAACCTCGACGCCACCCAGTACTGGGGCGGGAGTTCAG
This sequence comes from Triticum dicoccoides, assembly GCF_002162155.2. Taxonomy (NCBI): domain Eukaryota; kingdom Viridiplantae; phylum Streptophyta; class Magnoliopsida; order Poales; family Poaceae; genus Triticum; species Triticum dicoccoides. The sequence goes on along the minus strand of NC_041384.1, from coordinate 245,916,657 downwards.
GAGTATCGCCATAACTTGTATAACGGATGCTTTTCAAAGGTTGAGGTAGACGATTTCCGAAGGTTTCTTGGTTATGTGTTGAAGGATGGATACAGCTGGATGTAGGATTTGCTAGTTTGGGTGAGATATTATGCTTCCCTGTATCCCCAACACCTGATTGCATAACCGGAAAGGTTCGGGAGTTTCATAAGTGGGAATTCAAGTAGCTCTTAGGATTTCTTTCCGACAGATGTATGATATGAAATTGGGGTTCGACGTCTAGTGGTCCGCCTATTCACGGTCGGTTTTACAGTGGTCTCGTTGTGTCTTAAAGAGTCCTTGGCTATGCCGACTCGGGGACACTTCATATGTCATGTGCACTGCCTTGTACATGATGGTACTGTACGATCGAGCCCGTGTAGGCCCCACCACGAAAACTTCGGACGAAATCTCTATCATATGTTTGTTCCGGCTTATTCTGCAAGCCAATCCTTTGTTTTGTTTTGAGTTGTGGTATTCGAGTTGCTTCAATGTCAAATGTTGATTCCATACCTTCCCCTAAATGGTGTTCTCATACTCCGATGTGAGTACTAATCCTTCTCGGTCATCGATATTATGCTATCAATCCTTTTCAACCGGCGTGTTTTCTCTTCAAGTGGATCCGAACATTTCAACATCCGCAAGATCAAGTATCAGTTCTTCTCAACAGTGTTTGTTTCATCTGTCTCAAAGTTGCCTTTGTTTTTTTTTCCCGCCCACCCAACCCCTTTTCTTCGAGGACTCAGATTTCTTTATCAATTATCCTTTTTGTGAAGTCTCTCCATCCTTTTTCCGTCAATATACTTATCCGGTGATTCTCATGAAGATTTTAATGGAGCCTCAAGGTCATCATCCTTAATTTGTTTCTTCTCCGGTGGATTCAATTCTAACTTTGTTGATCATATCCTTTCCTCATTTCAATGCTTTCTCATGCCGGTGCAATTCTTAATCATTCACTTCTCGCTATTCAATTGTTCCGGAGTGCTGCAGATATCTCTAAAGGCTCGTCTTTTCATTCAAGATCCGTTCAAACATATCTTCGAGGACGTTCTCTCATTCTAGACTTTTTATTCAACCGGTGCAATCTCTCCTTCAAATCGTTCTACGGTGTATCTTTTGAGTGGGCCCTAACCCACAGGTCTTTTCCCAGGATCTTACCTTACTCTTCTCATTTTTCCCGGAGCTATCCTAAATTCTTTTCGAAGTTTGACGTAAGAATGATTTATCATCAGTCAAATGTCTTCTCCAAGATCTTCCAAATTATTTTCATCGTTGGCTCAACCTCTTCGTTTTGATTCTTCCGGAGTGTCTAAATAATTCTTGGTGGTGTTTCTCGTCGTCATTCTCAACATTTAAGGACCAAGGAATAATTTTCTCTTCAATCATATCCGTTCTCGTGAAGATTCGTGATTCTAGCTTGTTGCCTTCCTCTCATAATTGCTTTCGATTGTGAGAATTCTTTTCACCCAGCCGGAGTAATTCAGGAGTCTTTCTAGTTTGTTTCTATGGAGCCCATCATTTCAGAAGATTTATTAATTCTCAGCTTTCAGTTATCATTCTCCAATCCTACCGGTGCATCGTTCAAGAGATCTCTAATTGGCTCATGATCTCTTTGTTCTGATGGGTCTAAATTCTCTCAAGCATCTTCATTCATTTGCTAATTCTTCCCGGTGTCTTCCTTATCTTTTCTTTGTTCATTTTAATTCTTACGGTGGTTCGTTCAAGAGTTTTCTTCCTTCGTGTATCATATCTATGTATTCGTGCTTTCCAAATTCTACCGGTGGATCCTTGAAAACTTTCTCAAGTTTGCACCATATCTATCTTAATCTTTCTACGAGAATAAGTGGTATGCCAAATCCGTTGTTTGTCATCAATTTAAATTGGTGAAGGATACGCATAACATAATTCTTACTCTTGTTTCATCCTTATGTTAATCTTTTCTTCCGGAGTTTGTTCATGATGATTAAATTCTTGGGTTCAAGTGCTCATCCTTCTTTCCCGGAGTTCCAAGCTCTAATTATCACGGAGATCCATCTAAATCATTGCAAGGATTTACCTTGTGTTTTCAATTTCTCTTTCTTGCTATTCTTTTCTTACGGAGGTTTCTTCATGGAGGCTATACATGATGGTTCATCAAGGATTTAATTTCCTTCTCGCAGTGTTCTTTAAGATTCTTTTCAGAGGAGCTCATGTATTCTTCATCTTGCAATCCGGAGTGCAATTCTTTTTACCTTATCTTTTGAGGTGGTATTATGTCATTGTTGATAATTTCCCTTCGTGTTTCATGATTCACAGGTTTTCAAGAGTGACATATCTAAATCCATCATTTTATCTTTGCTCAAGACATCTTTTCAACCAATTAACCTCTTCATTGGATTTATCTTGGGTTATATTTCACCTAAAGCTTTCCCTAAGGATTTTGCTAATTATGGTGCTTATAAAGGACCCAAGTTCTTCATTTATCCTCCCGGTGAAATAAGTTTCTCGTCTCCTCGTTCATATCAATCCAATTCTTTTCCCGTGAGTGGCAGGTGGTCACCTCATGATTTGAGATGTATTCCATAAGACCATATCAAGCTTATTCTTTTCGTTGTTGGTTTTCCAACAACTCCGTTCTAACATTTGTTGTAACCGTGCTCTCTCAAGATCTTGTTTCCCTTCATTCTGGAGGCATTGTGATGTTGCTCTCTTCAACCCATCTTCTTGCTTTGTCAGGATCGTGTTCTTTTCGTCCTTATCCTTTTAACCGGGGTGTCGTGCCCGCTTTTCGAGTTCTTCCCATCCTGTCAAGTTTTGCCTCCCTTCTCAACCGGAGTGCCGCCTGAAATTGTTCTTACCCTTTGTGCCATTCTTTCAATAGTTCCGGAGGCAGTGTATTGCTGTTTTCATCAAGTATCCCCTCATCTTGTCAAATTCATCTTCAATTCCTTCCATTTATAGTCGAAATGCTGTCCAAATTATATCATTCTTAATCCTTCTCTATCTTGTTTTAACCGGAGTGGTTTCAATATATATCTTACCCTTCAACCTTAAGGTTTTTTTTTCGCAATGTTCTTTGTCCCTCTTTTCTAACGGAGTGTTTTCGACTTGGTTCACCTTCGTTGTATTCTTTTCTCGAATCTGTTCAACCTCGCAAGGTTCTTTGGTTTCACTCGTTTGTCAAAGAAGCAACTTAGTTTTACCTCTTCTCTTTCTTTCCCGTTTGTCCCTCCGGTGCCATTCTAGATCTCGGGACGAGATCCTCTCGTAGTGGTGGAGTGTTCTAACACCCCGAGACCGATGTGCCAGGTGTCTTCCTGTTATTCGCTGTTGTTGCCATGTCATTTTCTTGCATGTTGCATCTTGTCATGTCATCATGTGCATTGCATCATCATGTTTTCAAAACTTGCATCCGTCCGGGTTCCCCCAGTTCCGTCCGTTGTCCGTTCTGAGCCCAACCACACTTGCACGCGCCCGCGGCAGGTCCAAAATAGTATTTTATAAGTGGCTGGAAGATGTTCTCAGAATGGGATGAAAGTTGACGTGTGGTCTTATTATAGTGTAGATAGACCGCCTGTCATGTTTCATCGCATTCGGAGATCGTCTGTTGCCCCAACGGATAACTATAGCGGCAGTATAGCCGGTCTAACGTCGGACGTTTTCGGTCTCCGAAAACTGTTGCCGGACTTTCCCTCTCTTTTCCTCCCTAGACCGTCTTCACATTTCAGTACACACCCTCATGCCCTACCTAACCCATCTCGTCAGCCCGCGGCTCTCCTCGCAGGCGCGTCCGAAAAGCTGTCCCGAACCCGACTCGGACTGTCGCCACCATTGTGTCCGGAACATCCCCAAACATCTACAAAACGTCACCGTTTTCTTATTTGGACTCCCTAGCTATTTTATTCGCGACCGTCCGATTTTGATCGGAGGCTCCAGATAGTCCCTAACCAAAAATCCAATACTATAAATAACCAGTCAAACCATAGCCTATCCTGTCCAATCCACCAATCCTCCTCCTCGCCGCCGCCACTCTCTTCATCGGGATCCTCCCAGAGCCATCCACCCATTCCCAGTCGATCCCGACCAACTCCCTCGTTTTCAGCACCGGTCCAACATTCTCCTCCCCTCGATCCACCCAATCCCGCAACCTCCTCCTCCCGAGAGCCCCAGCCAGAGTACCACCAAGCAGAGCATCGCCGACCCCAGCGCCTCGTCTCTTCGAACGAACCAGGGGCGAACGCCTCGCCGTGCGCCCCTGCTCTTTGTTCTCTTTCCCTCTCTTCCTCCCCGAACCTTTTCTCATGCCCGTGTCCTGCAGGAGCTCATCGCGCGCCGACCGTCCTGAGCTCCAATCCGCGACTCCCCCTTGCCGGAGTTGAACCCAGGCACCTCCCCGCTACTCCCCGTGCCCTCGTTCCCAAGCTCCATCGAGAGGAGAGGAGCCCCCGCAAGCCACTGCTCCGCCGCTGCCCTCATGCCCGTGCCCGAGCTCCTCCCGATCCAGATCGACCCCGCCGCTTCACATCGCTGCTCCGGCCACCAGGCCTCGCCGGAGCTCCGACCTCGTCGGAGATGAGTAGCCGCTGCCCTGTTTCCTCTCCTCCTCCCTCTGATTGTCTCTCCTGACCACCCACTCCCCTCTCCTGTTTCTCTCTGTCAGGGACCGAAGCATGGCCGCCGCCCGTCCAAGGACGCCGCCGCCCCATGGATCCTTCTCCGCCCGGAGCTTCTTCACCTGCATCCGCCCCCCCTCCGTCCAGATCTGCCGTCTCCGCCACCCTTCCTTCATCTCTGGTGAGCAGCCATGCCGCCGCGGCTCTGCTTCCTGTCGAGTAGTAGCGAGCTCGTCAATCGACGAGTACTGCCCATGTTGACCGAGCCTCGACCCCCTCCATTTGCTTCGCTCGCGCGGCCCAGCGCCTACTCTTCGCCCGTTGACCCCAGCTCAAGCCGGCCCACTCCTCCATCGACTGTGCTTGGCCCGATGTGAGCAGCTCCCGTCCTTTCCTCTGATGGGCCAACCAGATTTGGCCCATGTTGTTTTTTTCCTGCCAGGACGAATTTTCCTATTATCTAGAGAACTGCATATTTACAGTTTTCCCCTCCATGTCCATGCATTAATAACTCTTGAACCGTGCGTCAGTTTAAAATGGTTTAAATATGTAAAATGCTTATTTTTTCATCTAGTTTCATAATATGCCACTTTCATCTATGTTTAAAATGTTTAAATTGATGTTTGCTTATATTTGCCTATTGCCATGTTAAAATGATTTAATTCCTAACTAAATAACCATAGCTCCGTTTTTAACAAACTTTATATGTAAATGGGGTAGAAAATTGCCTAGTTTAACATGGTGCACTCATCTTGTATGTTTAACAACTATAAAATTGGGTTTATGGCAGAACAGCACCAAACCTAAAATATGCACATGAGGAGTTTCTGGACTTGTTGCTTGTTGTTCCGGCCTCATTTAAACTTGCCTGGATAGGTAGTTTTGTTGTGTTTCACCCCTTGCCATGTTAAGAACATTTAATATTGTTGGGAACATAACGAGATCGAACTAAATAACTTGTCGTGGTGTTTCGTCAATATGCAACTCATTGCATATTGCACTCCACTTAATTTGTAGGGTTGCTTGTGCATTTTGCCATGCCATGCTCCATTAAACCGGACACCATCATAATTGTTTGTGCATCATGCCATGTCTATGTGTTGGTTGTTTACTATGTTGTTTGCTTCTTTCCGGTGTTGCTTCTTCGGGTTGGTTCTGATAACGTCGTGTTGTGAGGATTCGTTCGTCTACGCCCGTTTGTCTTCTTCATGGACTCGTTCTTCTTCCTTGCGGGATTTCAGGCAAGATGACCATACCCTCGAAATCACTTCTATCTTTCCTTGCTAGATGCTCGCTCTTTTGCTATGCCTATGGTGTGATACCTACCACTTGCTTATCATGCCTCCTATAATGTTGAACCAAGCCTCCAACCCACCTTGTCCTAGCAAACCGTTGTTTGGCTATGTTACCGCTTTGCTCAGCCCCTCTTATAGCTTTGTTAGTTGCAGGTGAAGATTGAAGTTTGTTCCTTGTTGGAACATGGAGATGTTGTTCCTTGTTGGGACATATTTACTTGTTGGGATATCACAATATAACTTATTTAATTAATGCATCTATATATTTGGGAAAGGGTGGAAGGCTCGGCCTTATGCTTGCTGTTTTGTTCCACTCTTGCCGCCCTAGTTTCTGTCATATCGGTGTTATGTTCCCGGATTTTGCGTTCCTTACGCGGTTGGGTAATAATGGGAACCCCTTGACAGTTCGCCTTGAATAAAACTCTTCCAGCAATGCCCAACATTGGTTTTACCATTTGCCACCTAGCCTTTTTTTTCCTTGGGAGTCGCGCTCCTGAGGGTCATCATTATTTTACCCCCCCGGGCCAGTGCTCCTCTGAGTGTTGGTCCAAACTAGAGTCCTGTGCAGCGCCCCCTCGGGGAAACTCGAGGTTTGGTTTTAGTTGTATGGAGCGCTCATCTGAGTGTGCCCTGAGAACGAGATATGTGCAGCTCCTATCGGGATTTGTCGGCACATTCGGGCGGTGTTGCTGGTTTTGTTTTACCATTGTCGAAATGTCTTGAAGAACCGAGGTACCGAGTCTGATCGGAACGTCTCCGGAGGAGGTCTATTCCTTTGTTGACCGTGAGAGCTTGTCATGGGCTAAGTTGGGACTCCCCTGCAGGGATTTGAACTTTCGAAAGCCGTGCCCGCGGTTATGGGCAGATGGGAATTTGTTAATGTCCGGTTGTAGAAAACCTGAAGTTGACCTTAATTAAAATACATCAACCGCGTGTGTAACCGTGATGGTCTCTTTCCGGCGGTGTCCTGGAAGTGAACACGGTGTTGGAGTTATGCTTGACGTAGGTTGTTTTAGGATCACTTCTTGATCATACTTTTATCGACCGTGCTTTGCCTTCTCTTCTCGCTCTCATTTGCGAACAGGTTAGCCACCAGATATGCTAGTCGCTTGCTGCAGCTCCACCTCATACCTTTTACCTTACCCATAAGCTTAAATAGTCTTGATCGCAAGGGTGTGAGATTGCTGAGTCCCCGTGGCTCACAGATACTTCCAAAACCAGCTTGCAGGTGCCGATGAGTCCGTGCAAATGACGCAACCAAGCTCAGGAGGAGCTCGATGAAGATCTTGTCCTTTATGTTGTTTCGTTCTAGTTGATCAGTAGTGGAGCCCAGTTGGGGTCGATCGGGGACCTTGTCGCATTTGGGGTTCTTCTTTTATTTTGGTTCCGTAGTCGGACCTTGATTGTATCTGGTTGATGTAATGCTTTATTCATGTAATTGTGTGAAGTGGCGATTGTAAGCCAACTATGTATCTTTTCCCTTATGTATTACATGGGTTGTTTGCGAAGATTACCTCACTTGCGACATTGCTTTCAATGCGGTTATGCCTCTAAGTCGTGCTTCGACACATGGGAGATATAGCCGCATCGAGGGTGTTACACTCCTAAAGAAGTTTCACCAGATATTCTTGTTCCCGGGCCGGAATGAGAAGGATTATGAAGATACAGATGAGGACCCGGCAATGAAGAAGATAAACAAACATGCCATGACCAAGTTTGGCGACGCGTTGGCCGCATGGAAAAATTGAGTGAAAGCAAAGATCATCGACAAGAAGGAACCCTACTCCGAGATTGTAAAGGATAATCCGACAATCACGGAAAAGCAGTTTCAAATATTCAAGGAGGCTTGTGAGGCCAAAGCTGCCAAAAAAAGTCTAAGTACATGAAGGGGCTTCAAGAGAGGAACATTGGGAGCCACCACCTCGGAAGCCGTGGTTACAGCGGAAAGAGGTCCAAATGGGCCAAGGAGGACGCGAAAGCCACGAGTCTGGGCATCCCAGACCCCTTGGCGGATTTCACCATCCCGCAGGAGCGTGACGTCCTCAGGGCCCGGCACCGTTGGGACCCAGTGAAGAAGGTTTACGAGACAAAACCGGTCATTAGGGAGTTCATGAGACTGCTGGTAATTTTAGTTTCTGATCAATTCGACTGCACATGTTAGTCATATTTGTAAACGATCCTTGTGCCTTTTCTAGAGAGAGCAGCACCGGATTGCGGCCGAAAGCGACTTGCCATCTGAGGCATTGGCGAGGCCCAAGTGGGACACTCCATTCAACCGGGCGTTGAACATATTGAAACGACAACCGGTGGATACTCGACCGTCGTATGGACGCGTGCACGGTGTCGGAGATGGCGCCACGTGGAAGAAGTATTACCGTGAGACCACAGAGGAGAGAAAGGAAAGACGGTGGTTAACTGAAGAAAACATCGACCAGAAGGTTGAGATTGCGGTTGAGAAGAAATCATCTCAGACAGTTGCAACAACGATAGCTGCCGCAAAACAGGTGGTTGCAAATTTGTCTACTTCCTTGGTGACGGGTGTTTTCACTTGGACAAGGCAAAATCCAGAAAAAATGTAGATGACTTTCCCCTTGCTGACTTCTAGGGGAGCAGCTCGACTAGCGTTACACCAGCACCATCTCCCGCACCGGCTCCCGCATCGGCTCTCGCACCGGACGTGCTCGGTGGTGCTTCGTCTTTGGCTGAGCTCGACGTCCTCACGGTATCTGTCACACTGGCCCCCTTAAATATAAATGTATAATCTCCCGTTTTCGTTGCCTTTCGTATGTCTCACGTCACAGACTTTTCTTTGCAGGCTGACGAAACCCCGTGCACCATATTGTACACCATCGGCGACCAGAAGGTGGACGTGAGGAAGGCGACGATAATGGAGCCGAAGGAACCATTGTTCCACAGCCGCCAGATCCCCCCAAACGTCTTCAATGTTTCCGTGGCCAGTGTCAAACCGGGCCACGAGAATTTGCCTCCTCAAATACTACTGGGGCATGACGATGGGACACCGCGGCGGCTTGGTGATTGTTGCAATGGGTGGGTCCTATTGTGGCCAAAGAGTCTGCTTCGTCTGGAGGCGGCCGGGAGTACACCCACGAGCACGCAGCCTCGGCAAGGTATGAACATCAACACCCCACCTACCCAATTAGTGTTGGGTGTCGGGTTGGGTGATAGCGGACGGGGTAAGGACGAGGCTCCATTAGTCGCTGACGATGTCGCCATGGATGAGGATGAGGACTACGATGGCGCTAAACAGTATGTCTATACTGGCGCCTCCTCAGGGTTTGAGCGTCATGAGTCGGTGCCTAAATTGCCATCTCAACGTATTATGGACGACCTTTCGGTAGTAAAGACGTCTAGGAAGAGAGCGAGGAAAGGCAAAAAAGCTGATTCTATGATCCAGCCACCTCAGCAGCCTCGGCTTCAGGACCGTATAGATATCCCCGATGCGGATAAATGGCATATCCCGGGTCAACCAATCCTACCTGCAACAGCGCTACGGGTCAGATTCAGCGATCTAAGGAGACTTCATGACGATGTGCTGCGGGTAGAGAAAGGCCTCATCGCCTCGAAAGATCTAGGATACCCACTCTACGTGGTTAACATTCCGCGGCAAATGTCGTACGTCGACAGCTTCCCCGCGGATAAGTTCTTCCTCTGATTCGATTACATATTCGACATGTTTCACGTGAAGAAGCTGGATTTTACGTTTGTCCACCTTTATGCCTTGCACATGAACTACATCATCGGGGTTGAGCAGATATCTCATATCTGTGTCGCTGACCCGTACTACATGCAAGAGGGCTTCTTGGGAGTCTGCGCAAAGCACCGTGAATACGCGAGGGATTACATCGTCAGTTTCATGCTCGCCAATAAGGACAAGGAGGCGATTCTCGTGCCTTATCATCCCGTGTAAGTCATCCTCACTATTAATCTTCCTTCGATTTCAATCATTCATTTGCACGGTGGAGGCTAATTAATTTGAGGTGTACTTATTTTGTGCAGCGGCGGGCGCGCTGTCCTCATCATCCTCTACCCCCGATTCTCCCACGCTCTTTACTTGGACTCGTCGAAGAACATTCACAAAAAGGATTACACCCACATCATTGATGTTCTCGACAGTGCTATGTTTAGTACCAAGCAAGAGGTGGAGAGGTCAGGGACAAGAAGAGAAGGGGCGGCAGGGTCGCCTTCGGCCATAAGACCGACTTCTGCTGCATCCAGCAACCGAACGATTCTCTTAATGATGGATTCTATGTCCTACACCACATGCTGGAGTACAGACGGGATCACCAGAACCTTGGCATGTCACCTAGATCCGGCGATGCCCATATTCTGCAATGGGCAAAGGACATAGGAGATATCGAGGATCATCGACTTCGAGCTGAGTTCTATAACATCCAGTGCGAACTTGCCCAAATCATCATGAAGGAGGTCGTCGGAAAAACAGGGATGTTCTACGGAGAAGGACAAATGTCGCGGGAAGACGTCCGAACATGGATAGCCTCTTAGCGTCTCGACATGAAACCTTTCACTAAGCTTGAGGACTATCTCCCTGACTTGGATGGATGGAACGACATGTTGGAGTGATTGTCGATATATGAAAATGTGTCCATTTAGTCCATACTTTCTGTATGACAAAACTTTGAGTTATGCACAGTGAAACTTTATTTGTGATGTAATTAAACCGTCCTCCTCCTCGACTAGCAAAAATCACTCTAGTTAGGGCATTTTGGGGTATGATGAACTTTGTTATTTATGCTTATGATATGTTGTTTCTATTTTTGCCAAGTCTATCTCTTTCTATTGCTCAACTATATATGTTGCATATCATTGACTCATGTGACGATGCAGGTGCATAGATCATAGATGGCGAAGAAGTGCTACGCCAGCAGTATATATACGACAAGTGGCCGGAGGGTCAGGCCCACGTGTACCGGTTTCTGGTTTCCGAGCGACAAGCAGTAGTTAGTTTAGGTTCAAGCTAATGCGAGAGAGGGATACGAACTCATGTACTCAAAGTGATAGCTCTTCTCGCGTATATCATTGTTTAGATGGATGATGATGTATTTGCAAGTAATCGAGACTTGTATCGCTATTTTCAAGATGATGACGAGAGACCACTTTGTGTTGGATGATGATGACATGATTTGATGAGACTAATTGTATGTATATGCTATGATTACATTTGTATGTGTGTGATATGCTAAAGATTATTGTATAAAGCCTATTCAAATACAAAACAAATACAATACAAATATGCAGGGAAAAAAACTAATAAAACTAGTAGTAGCGACGGGGGAAAATTTAGCAGTAGCGTCGCCTTACCAGTAGCGCTTACTAGTAAACAGCACTGTAGATAATATCAGCAGCGCCCTTTTCTAAAGAGCGCTACAACTCTCCATGTATATCAGTAGCATGGGACAACAGGCGCTACTGCTATATGTTAGCTGTAGCGCCTTATTAGTAGCGCCGGTCCCCACGCTACTGAGAGGCCCATAACCCACATTGCTGCTAGGCTTTTCCCTAGTAGTGTAACCTTCCAAGTGGCCCCTTTCAATAGTGCCTATTGGGGCGAGATGCATTTACATGCTTCCAGGCTATAACTCACTATGGTTATACGAAGCTCAAGATGCCTGGCCCAACGGCATAATCACTCTCGCTAGTGATCCGTACATAGCACTACGTGCCGAAAATAAAACCGCATCCCTGGCCCTTGAGGCATTATCTGAAGCCCTCGCGGCCGAAGAATTACCCGCATTATGCTCCAAGGTGGATAGGGACGATGTAATCCTGGACAAATGACCCAAATCCACCTCCTCCAAACCAGCAAAAGAAATAGTCAAATTCCAATTCCATCCAACGGACCCCAAGAAGACAGCATCTATCGGGGAAAAAGTAGACCTAACGATCGACACCATGCTACGACAGTTTTTGCGCGAGAACTGGGATATATTCGCGTGGCACCCTTCTGATATGCCAGGAATCCCACGCAGATTGGCCGAACACAGCATCAATATATTGAAGGCATGTAAACCGGTCAAACAAACACTACGACACTTTTCCAAACCCAAACGTCAAGACATGGGGGAGGAGCTAGCCAAACTAATCGAGGCCGGATTCATTAGAGAAACAAAACACCCGGACTGGCTAGAAAATTTGGTGAGGGTGTCAAAGAAGGATAAATCCTAGCGCCTCTGCGTCGATTTCAAAGACCTCAATAAGGCCACCCCTAAGGATCCCTTCCCCCTCCCACGCATCGACCAGATTATCAATGCCACCGCAGGACACGACTCACTATGCTTCCTAGACGCATATTCTGGATACCATCAAATCAAAATGAAGGAGTCGGATCAAGCCGCAACGGCATTCATTACCCCATATGGGCCATTCTGCTTTAACACCATGCCCTTCGGGCTCAAAAACGTTGGGGCCACCTACCAACGCATAATTCAAACATGCCTGGAGAAACAGACTGGTAAGACAGTTGAAGCAGACATGGACGACGTCGTCATTAAAACTAGGCACGTCGACTCACTAATAGACAATTTACGTCAGACATTCGACAACCTCTGTGAATATGACATCAAGCTCAATCCGGAAAAGTGTGTTTTCGGCGTCCCTGCCGGAAAGCTGCTGGGCTCCATCATTTCCAATAGAGGAACTGAAGCAAATCCATCCAAAATCTGAGCTTTGTCACAATTGGCAACACCAATGGACCTTAAACAGGTCCAAAAGCTCGCACGATGCGTGGCAGCTTTAAGCCGCTTTATCTCCAGATTGGGACAAAAGGCATTGCCACTGTATCGCCTCCTTCGGTGCACCAACCACTTCGAGTGGACGAATGCGACAACAGCCGGATTGGAGGAAATAAAAACCCTTCTTGCGAGCAACCCAATCCTGGCCGCACCGAACATCGGCGAACCCATGTTATTATACATATCGGCAACACACCAGGTGGTGAGTGCCGTGCTTGTCGTGGAACGAGAGCAAGACGGACACAAATTCCCACTTCAAAAGCCGATATATTAAGTATCCACCGTCCTCACACCATGCATATCCCGGTACCCTCATTATCAAAAGATAGCATACGCGATATTCATGGCATCTCAGAAGCTACGACACTACTTCCAAGAATGTTCTATCACGGTGGCTTCTGAAGTACTACTCAATGATATAATAAAGAAACGCGATGCTACGGGCCGGATAGCCAAATGGGCCACTGAGATCCTTCCATTCGACATAACATACAAACTGCGTCGAGCCATCAAATCCCAAGTACTGGCGGACTTCGTCGTCGAATGGACAGAGGACGAACTCCCTAAAGAGTACAACACATATTCCAACTAGGTTATGTATTTCGATGGTTCCAAAATGCTGGCAGGATTAGGAGCGGGCATCATTTTAACATCCCCCACTGGAGACATAGTCCAGTACATGCTCCAAATATTATACACAGACTCCAATAGCGCAGCCGAATACGAGGCCTTATTGCATGGTCTCCGGATGGCTATCTCCATGGGCATACAACGCTTGGAAGTGCGTGGGGACTCAAACCTCGCAATATCTCAAATAAATGGAGATTTTGATGCCAAAGATCCGAAGATGGCGGCTTATCGCAATGCCATCCTAAAAATGTCGTCTCGGTTCGAGGGTCTCGAGTTTCATCACGTGGCTCGAGAAAGCAATCAAGCAGCGGATGTCCTTGCCTGCATCGGCGCTAAGCGTGACCCCATCCCACCAAACATCTTTCTGGAAAGGCTTTTTAAGCTATCCGTGGTGTGGCAAGGGGAGAGCGGCAACACCAGTCCGGATCCGAACACAACCCGAGATTCCAAACACAACGATATCATCGGATCCTCAGCCACTGAAATAACACCGTCGGCCCGTCTCATCATGGCAGTCATTGCCCCATGGACCGAACCCTTCTTGGCCTACCTTAATAGGAGAAAACTCCCGGAGGATCAGAATGAGGCTCGCCGCATTCTCCGGCGTTTGAAGGCCTACAAGGTCCATGATGGAGAGCTCTACAAGAAAATCTCTACCGGAGTTCTTCAAAGACGTATCTCCGAGGAAGAGCGGCGGTAGCTCTTGGCTGAATTTCATGCCGGTCTCAGTGGGCACCATGCTGCAGCTCAGGCCCTTGTTAGCAAGGCCTTGCGTACAGGTTTTTACTGGCTGACGGCCCGAGCAGATGCACAGGACCTGGTCCAACATTGCGTCGGATGCCGGCTCTTCGCCAGCCAAAGCCATATGCCCCCACCACTCTACAAACGATCCCCATCACTTGAACTTTCGCGGTCTGGGGGCTTGATATGGTCGGACCCCTTAAAGGAGGAATCCATAACAGAAAGTATCTGCTGGTCATGATGGATAAATTCAGTAAGTGGATAGGAGCCAAACCAGTTAAAGCGGCCAAGGCGGGGCCAGTGATAGAATTCATATCCGGCGTGGTGCACCGTTATGGTGTTCCACACAGCATCATCACCGATAACGGCTCCAACTTCACAGTCAATGAGGTGAAAACTTGGTGTGCTAATTTGGGCATCAAGCTCGATTACGTCTTTGTCTATCACCCGCAAACAAACGGCCAAGTCGAACGGGCGAACAGACCCATTATGAGCGGCATCAAACCCAGACTAGTGCGGTCTTTGAGAGAATTAGACAAGCACTGGGTTGAGGAGCTCGACTCCTTACTCTGGGGGCTGCGGACCAGGCCAGATCGCACTAATGGATATACACCTTTCTTTATGGTGCAGGACGCGAAGGCTGTGTTGCCCTGCAATATTATTCATGACTCACCTCGAGTGTGTATGTATGAAGAGAGAGAGGCCGAGATTGATCGGCAGGACAGTCTAGATGCCCCGGAGGAAGTGCGTGATGTTGCAAAAGTCCGTTCCGCATTTTATCAACAATAGGCCCGCAGATATCAAAGCAGAGAAGTATGGGCCAAGACTTATAATGTTGGCAAACTTGTTCTATGCTTGCCGAAGAAGAAAAAGGACAAACTCAAGCCCAAGTGGGAAGGTCCCTTCATCATTGACGAAGTTCTCACTGGAGGAGTGTACCACCTGTGTGCTACATCAGACAATCGCGTAGAGCCGAACCCCTGGAACGCGGCCAGACTCTGAAGATTCTATGCCTAGCGCCGAACTATTCGTTCATCTCCTTCTCCCTATTGTTTCCTTTATTTTTCCTCTCTTTTCGTACTTCTTTTTTTCTAAGCCTTAAAGCTTTTGCACGGCTAAACCATGCACCTGTGATGTACACATCCTTGAACATGTACGTCCATTATACATGGGGGCTTCCCGGACAGAAGCTTATTCTTATTTTCCAAGCATCAAGCTCATCACATATGCGTTTTCCCATATGTACCTTTTCTTCACCATTATACGCATCGATATGACTTAAGTTTTGGCCAAGCTGGGTTGCCTGGCTCCTGTGCTTATGCCCTACATTCCCGTTCGTTCGGCTAGGGCATAAAGGGAGCACCTCTGCGATTGTTACTGCTGGGTCATCCGGAGGTGTACCTCAGACTGGGTGAAGCTGAAAGCTATCATTCTTAAGATAATATTCGGTCGGTGGACGGCAGATGTTTTATATTCCTTCCATTATGAATCCCCATATGATTACCTATACTGTGATGTTACCAATCACAGTTCGGACATGCACTTTAACGCATGCACACCCAGGGAAAGGAACCCTTAATGGAACTATTCTCTCTGGAAGATGTTTCTTACAATCATGATGTAATATAACATAACTAGTCGGATACAACTTGTCCGTTCAAGCAACTATGACCCCTACACCTGGTTTCCATGCATACCCCGGTCTATTTTACCGCTCAGGTATTCAGAAACACTCTGCACCTTCAGGTCCAGAGGTCGAAGTGAAAAGTTATGCCATGACAATCGTTTTTACAATTCAGCTAGAGTTACATATGTCAAGGAAACTACATTGTCACTAGGACTCAAAAATTTCCTCATCTATGCCGTCCAGCAGGCGCTCTAACTTACAATCCTGTTGGGAATACTTGGCGGCTACTTCTACTTGGTCATATACCAAATTAACGGGAACTTATTTTCCATCTGACCCTAGAGGTCCGACCCGAGCCATATGATTCGGATCAAGGTTGGTATACCGCGTTTTCACCATGGCCCAGGATTCTCGGGTACCTTCCCGACAGGCCGATATCTTCCATAGTCAAAAGCGTCGCCGTGCTCCCTTGAACAGTTGTATAATCTCCTCCATCTTTCCTAGAGGGGAGGCGGATGGCCATAGGGCCTTGGCAACACATCGCATCGCCTGCCGAGCCTGCTCTTGCACCTACGACAGCTCTTGTAGTAGATCGCTCGAAGATCCGGACATATCCTCTTCGAGACGACCGGTCAGCATACCTACACACATAACTCTATCAGTCCCCTCTATCTCTGAATTATTCGAAGGTAAGTTCGACCACATACTGAATATGCCGCCTCGCAGCCTTTTATTCTCCTTTACGGAGTCCGCCAGCTAGGCCCGTACATCTTTCAGTTTCTCGCCCAGTTGGGTATTCGAATCCTGGAGCTTGTTTTTCTCCATCATGACTTTTGTTAGCACACGCTCGCCCGCGGCTAGATGTTTTTTGGCTTCTTGTTCTCCGCCTTGCACGGCTTTCAGTTCTCTTGCAGTTGATCTAATGATCCTATTAAGAGGTGAGAAATCGTGTTAGCATTATTGGTATACCATTATGTTTTCTCGTTGGAGGAAAACATTACCAGGAGACGCCTTCTTGGATTTCTCCAGTTCGGCATTGGCAGCATTTCGCTGGGTCCGATACCTTTCTAACTCCTGAGATAACAGGATGTTCTTCTCCGAAAGCACCTGGTTATACAATGATCCTTAAATCAGTTATATCAAGTGCTTTAAGTCTCAGGGGCTACTGGTGGATGATTATTAAATATACACTTACTCGCATATGTTCCAGATGCCGGTCTGTGGCTCTGGCAAGCCCATCCCGAGCAGCTCAGATGTATGCATCGGCCATGCTGAAGGCATCAAATGCCTCCTTTGAAAAGCCGGGGTCACGAAGAGCGGCACTTCGCCGATGATGATTCATAGCGCTCTCCACTTCAGAGTTCGTGACGGACATATCGTCCGAATCCTCTATGGAAGGATAGTTCGGCGCCACCCCTGTGTCAGACCCCATCCTTAAGGCAGGGTTCGGAACAAGACTAGTGGAGGCACGTCCGACTGGATCCCCAGAAATAGTCTGGCGGATACTTTTCCTGATAGAATGCGGTGAATGGCATCACAATTTGATGTGGCAATCAGAAGGTGTATTCTAGAAAAGAAAGCCTTACCTCTTTGACGAGGGCTTTGCCATGTTATCATTTGTCTTCCTCTTCGAAGATGTGCTTGGCGCGGGTGCCATTCTCCTTAGAGACGCTTCTGGTGCATGTTGTGGCATCGAGTGCCTCCCCTTAGGAACACCAAATAGTGTGGTGGGTGAGGCATAGTAACGAAACTCTTTCAGAGAAGGTGTCTTTTAAATTACTCACATGCGAAGCAGGGAGGAGACTGGGGTAATCGGCAATGATGGGTACTTCGGTACCATCGTAACTCATCTGATAGAATACTCCATCCTTGAGCTCCACAAATATGTCTAGATCTTCTTCGAATCCAGGGTCAAGGTCCCGGTTGTGACCCTCTGGCTGGGGAGCAGGGCTATGGATCCCCTCGATAGCCTTCTGCCATTCCTGTAGCGAGTGGATAGGTTACTGTCCATTTAAATTAATTCAGGGAGAGGAGTAAAATGGTGGGATTGGAGCTTACCCAGCTGGGAGGGTTATACATGGAAAATCCATCTCGGCATTGGAGACCAGTGAACTCCTCCTTCTCCCCTTTGTACAGTTTGGCTAATATTTTGACCAAAGCGGTGGGGGTCTTCGGACCCTTCCGACCGTAGCACGAGGCATCATCATCCCCATTATAGTGCCACATGGGAATCCCTCTGTATTGGAGTGGTTGGACCCCCCGCACTATGGAGATCTCCATTACCTCAACTATTTACCGTCCGGACTGGGCTTGCATCTTAATATTTCCCATCAACAGACTGACTTCGGCGCTATCCTCCTCCTTGAGGCTGTGGGGACGCCAGCTATGAAGTCCATTTAATGAATAGGTTCACTACAGACTGTACTATCTCTAGACCCCCTCTCTATACTCCCTCATAATATATGGATCCCCCGGATAATATTGATCCTCCAACAGCTGACATATCTTATCTAAACTCCCGGAAACCTGGGTAAAATAACACATGTCATTTGGATACTTCTCTTCAACGATTTTATTAGTGTGTAAGGTGGCCCCGAGAGCTGAACCAAAGCCGGCCGTTTCGAGACCAGGGAGATTTAATAGTTTCTACTTAAACTATGTGCTAATTCATATAAAGCCATTGAGCCAGCCCAACCAGAAACTAGGGAGTAAGGAATCTAGTTAGTTAGATGCTTAACCCAATCCACCAACTCGCATTTCTTTAATGGAGCGCTTCCAAACTCGGGAAGGCCCATTCGGACTGGGTCAGGAAGAGAGACGTCGTCAATATAGAACTATTCAGAAGGCCACTCTTCGGAAGCCTTGTTCGGTGTGCCGGATAGGTATCCGGTCTCAGCTATGCGCCACACTTCGGCTCCTTCCACTTTGAATATTGACCCCCTTGATTATGAGGGACGAGACAGAACAGTCTTCTCCATAAATCAAAATTGGCCTCGCAGCCTAGGAATAGCTCGCATAGAGCAACATAACCCGCAATGTGCAGGATGGAGGCAGGGGTCATGACGGAAGGGAAGCCTCGGCGCACCCCTACCTGGCATGCCAAATGTCAGATCATGGGTTCTGGCAAAACCCTTAAGGTTCGAACTCTTGGGTGCGCATGAAGATTTCCCCCTGCCGATCCACGTCTTAGTTTTGCTAAGATCTCGCGGACTAACTTGATGAACTCACAACACAAGGGACACAATATTTATACTGGTTCGGGCCACAGTTGTGATGTAATACCCTACTCCAGTGTGGTGGTGGTGGATTGCCTCTTGGGCTAATGATGAACAATACAAAGGGAAGAACAGCCTCCTGAGGTTGAGGTGTTCTTGTGCTTGGCGAACTTGTGTGTGTGAGGATTCGATTCACCCCGGCCCCTCTACTGTGGTGGCTAGTCCTATTTATAGAGGCCCTGGTCCTCTCCCCAAATATTGAGCGGGAAGGGAGCCAACAACAGCCAATTTGAAAGGGGACAACTAGTACAGCTTATCCTGACAAAAGTGGTTTTCGCCTACAAAAGGCCCTGGTGGTGACGCCGCCTTGGGCTCCATGGTGACCTCCGTCTTGTGGTCCTGCTGTTCTTGGTCTCGTTGCACAGATATGGAAACCTTTGCTTGATGCCTCGGTACTCCGTGCCTGCGCTTTCCCCCTTAGCACCAAAGAGGAAACAAGGATGTTGTGCGCGCTGGCGCCCACCTGGTCTCAATCGTCATGGCTCACATCACGGGAACCTCGTGAGGTTTGCCGTGCCTTGATCTCTCCACCCCTCGTGAGCCTTGATGTGGAGCGAACCTCGAGGCCAGGGTCGATCCGTTATTAGCCCGATCTTTCACGGAACAAACATCCATCGCAGCAAGAACAAGTCGCGGGTTTACGAAGATGTTCGCAAATCCCATGAAAACAACACGCCAACCCCTCAATCTGAAGGAATAACATGCGAGAACCGTATAGGTTCAGCTTGTAATCTCCTACGCGTCGCGTCGCAGGAACTCACATGCTAGTAGAGACTATTGACAAGATTTCTCAAAACTCGATAATGGCCGACGGCCGAAAAAACACACACATGTCTAATTCATCTCAAAATAACCTCCCCTATTACATGACCCTGATGGCTTTATATATAGCCAAGTACTATATTTGGTGTGACCAACAAGCTGGCCGCATCCCTAATTATCTCATCTCCTATTTCAAAAGGAAAACAATATGGACCTGTCTAAACAACACTAGGACTCTCTTTCGTTGCTGATATGCCTTCTCGTAAAATCTGTAGGTGGACCTCAGCCAAGCGTCTTCAAGGATAATAATCTCCACCATAAAAACCTGTAGACATGCACCTGTAATTTTGGTGGTCTGGTGTAACAGAAATATGAAATACAATATCCTAGTATTTTCTTCAAACGATCTAATTCTGGTGGCCGAACCCAACCGAAGTAATACTCGACCAGGACTCCTTCCTGGCTGTTAGCAGCGAACATGACTCCTCCATCGTGGATACACACGCTCCTCCTAATCTCTGGCCCAAATGAGAATTAACCAAATGTGCTAGTGTAGGAGTACATCCATGCATGCACGCACATACACATCTCCTTGGGTAATTCATGCATGTTCAACACACTCTTTCCATCTTTACGTGAGTGCATCCTTATCAATGGCATAGTATGCATGCATGTAACTTCTACAACGGAAACATCATTGACCACTTGAACGGCTACTGGATTAATAGTGTCAGCTATGGACATGGTCATATCATCCTCCCTCCCTTCAAGAGAAACCGTCCTCGGTTTCGAATCAATTTCTTTAACAACATCTTCATCTATTGATTGTTCGGGCGCCACAAAAATTTCATCAACTTCATCGTCCTTTTCCTTTTTTGCTTCCTCTTGCTCCTTCATCTTTCGCAGTCGTTCTTTCCTCCAAGTCTTGAACAATTTCTTCTACATAGCCATGAGAACATATTTTTTTCATGTACAACAGTGAACGTGTTCGCGAGATAGTCGTATGTAGTATTATTTTTCTTGTACCATGGCTCTCCCAGCAGCATATGACAAGAAATCATCGGTACCGGAATTACGTCGCATAGAACCACACAAGGAAATTTGCCAACTGAAAACAATACCGTAGTTTGGTGCGTAATGTCAAGCTTGTTGTGGTACCTCCTCAATGAGTACGGGCGTGGATGTGGTGTCATCGATAGTTGCAGCTTCTCCACCATGTCGATGCCGACCACGTTGACCGAACTATCATGGTCGATCGTTGTGGCGCAAACTTTCTCTCCCACTTTACAGTTGTTGTGAAAAAGTTCAGCACCATAACCCTTCACCTCCAGCAAAAAATCGCTGGAGAGCCTCCAGTAGCTCCTTGGTGATGGTGCGCCCGTCGTCTGCTCCGAAGTGCCGTGAGAAACGCCGGTCTCTGATACTAGTTGATGTGGAGCGAACCTCGAGGCAAGGGTCGATCCGTTGTTGGCCCGATCTTTCATGGCACAAACATCCATCGCAGCAAGAACAAGTCGTGGGTTTACAAAGATGTTCGCAAATCCCACGAAGACAACACACCAACCCCTCGATCTGAAGGAATAACGTGGACGAACCGTATAGGTTCAGCTTGTAATCTCCTCTGCATCCCGTCGCAGGAACTCACACGCCAGTAGATACTTTTGACAAGATTTCTCAAAACTCAATAATGGCCGACGGCCAAAAAAACACACAGATGTTTAATTCATCTCCAAATAACCTCCCCTATTACATGACCCTGATGGCTTCATATATAGCCAAGTACTATATTTGGCATGACCAACAAGCTGGCCGCATCCCTAATTATCTCATCTCCTAATTCAAAAGGAAAACAATCTGGACCTGTCTAAACAACACTAGGACTCTCTTTCGTTGCTGATATGCCTTCTTGTAAAATCTGTAGGTGGACTCCAGCCAAGCGGCTCCAAGGATAATAATCTCCACCATAAAAACCTGTAGACATGCACCTGTAATTTTGGTGGTCTTGTGTAACAGAAATAGGAAATACAATCTCCTAGTATTTTCTTCGAACGATCTAATTCTGGTGGCCGAACCCAACCGAAGTAATACTCGACCAGGACTCCTTCCTAGCTGTTAGCAACGAACAGGACTCCTCCCTTGTGGGTACACACGCTCCTCCTAATCTCTGGCCCAAATGAGAATTGACCAAACGTGCTAGTGTAGGAGTACATCCATGCTTGCACGCACATACACATCTCCTTGGATAATGCATGCATGTTCAACACCCTCTTTCCATCTTTACGTGAGTGCATCCTTATCAATGGCATAGTATGCATGCATGTAACTTCTACAACGGAAACATCATTGACCACTTGAACGACTACTAGATTAATAGTGTCAGTTATGGACATGGTCATATCAAGCCTGCCTCGCGAGGAGGTATTGCGTCGTCCACCTCGCGAGGATTCGCCCCTCATGAGGGTCTTGAATGCCTTGTTGATGAAGATGGGTCGTACAGGCCTGCTAGCTTAGCCATGCCGTGGGGCGCAGGCAGGCAAGTCTGGGGACCCCCGTTCGTAGAACGCCGACATCATGGGCTGTGAAGATGCGAAGACTAAAGACTCTACCTGTGTCCAGATGGGACTCTCCCTGGCATGGAAGGCAAGCTTGGTGTCCCAATATGAAGATTCCTTTCTCTGTAACCGACCTTATGTAACCCGAGATCCCTCCGGTGTCTATATAAACTGGAGGGCTAGGTCCGTGGAGATATCCTCATAATCATAGTCTGGCTAGACTTCTAGGGTTTAGCCATTACGATCTCATGGTAGATCAATTCTTGTAATGCTCATATTCATCAAGATCAATCAAGCAGGAAGTAGGGTATTACCTCCATAGAGATGGCCCGAACCTAGGTAAACATTGTGTCCCTTGTCTCCTATTACCATCGACCTTAGACGCACAATTCAGGACCCCCTACCCGAGATCCGCCGGTTTTGACACCGACATGGACCTACTCAGCACCGTCCATTTGGCCGCATGCTCGGTGTCTTTGTATCGTCTACTCGTCTGCAACCGGCTGACTCTTTTCAAGACACCCTACTTGCTGATGCCCGATCCTCGCAGGTGGCCCAAACACCGACTTGACGATCCTATGGAGGTTGCCGTGGTGCCCCTCGACATGCTACCACTACCCGTCCACCTGTCCTTCATGCACGGCCACTACTGGGCGGGCATGAAGGCCAACTGGATCGTCGTCATCCACCAATCCAGTAGTACATGGCGTCTCGTGGATATCTACACCCAGCGAGAGATCACCCTTCCGTCGTTGGATACCGCTGCCATCGAGCCTCGCGGCCCGCCGGACACTCCTGCCTACTACACACGACACGCATCGAGCTTTTGGCTCAACATTTGTTTGCTGAAGGTTGTAATCTACGAAGTGCCCACACCATCACAAGACTACATGGATTACAAGCTCATTGTCGTGTTCAACATGGGATTAGTCTATTTGGAATCTGGTCGCCATACATGGTTATGGCTCATCGTCAATCCTCTTCACCCATCATGTCTGTCTGATGCTATAGTGCATGATGGCATCGTTTATGCGGTCGGCACACAAATTGGCTTCCTATACTGGTGGAATCTATCATCGTGTAATTGTTCTATCTCATCTCATCTTTACCTTAAGAATACGACTGCCTGTTCATTGTTACAAATTTAGAATATATAGTATGTCTATAACCACATCATTGCTATATGTTCCTCTCATTTCCTAGATTTTTATGACCACACATGTTATTGTTAGAGTTGATATGAGAACAATTGGCATCTAATGATTGTTAGAATAGATATTGTGAGTATAACCTCATGATTGCTATAAGTTACTATAATTTCCAGGATTTTTATAACAACGCATGTTATTGCTTAGAGTTGATATGATTACTGTAGTAAGTGCTATGGTAGAATATGAGTAGGCCCTGTCATATCTCTTTAGCTCTCATTGTTACATGATGTTTGAACCATGATATATTGCTAGAACACGAAAGCCATTGGCTTATTTTTTTAACTTGGGGTATGATTATGACCACGGCATTGCAATTCTCTGTCTATGATATGTGTCACTGTTATAATAATCCTAATTCCACACATACTTTGGACATTATTGTTTATTTTTGTCTTGTTGGTCTCCAATTTGAATTGTTGTAGCAGACGCAAATGCGCTGGCCTTCATGATTCCAGGAATTGGAATCATACTAGCCGATGGGTGGTGGTTTATCGCTCGTTCAGCTGACGACAGTCATTTGATGCTCATTTGCGCGTACCAAATTGAAAAACCATTTCATCAAACCACATGCAGTACAATGCCTGGGGCATTCATGATATTGATGGCTGTGGCTGCTTCGTGTTCGAGAAAGATCCCAACTCCATTGGGCCAGGCGTATTCAACTGGAGGCGGGTTTACAACCTTGGCAACCACTCCATGTTCCTCGGGCTCAATTATCCGATCATCCAACCAACAATCGATCATATCACCGGCGATGATGACCGTGCTATGCAACTTCCATTCTCCAGGGGGAACTGTGTTTACACATCATACCATGGGTTTCATGAATCACCATATCCAGAGATTCGTCGACACAGATTGTTGTCAGACAATCTTCAGTGTGTGAAAGGCATCAAGCTTCCATGCGATGGATGTCTTTTGCAAACCCGACTGCGACGGTGTGGTTCATGCCAACAGCAAATATGCACAACTTAATTCGTACTGATATCTAGACTGAGCCATGTGTTATGCTGATGTAGCATGACCCTCTTTTGTTGGATATTATGTACTGTTGTTAGTTTGGAGCACTCCTTTGGTTAGAAGGATAGATACCTTTATGGGATCAAGTGCATCCTAACTCACCTGCGTAGGATGTACTGATAATGATGATGGAGATGTTGTGCATAAGCCATATATATATACATAAACACTATTCTGATCACGGGATTAGAATAATATTCTGATCACAACCTGAACTGCCTGAGTAACGCGCCTGGACTTCCCTCTATACGAACCCGACCTTCAGGCTATGTTCGCAACCGTGGCTTCCCCCGCGAATTATTCTGTTTAGTCGTGTTCTATATGATGTTAGTGTAATCTAGAAATGTTTTTTTAGTAACTAGATGCCTGTTTTAAATAGGAATCTCGCTCGTTGGCGGATTTTGCTCTCGGGTCATGATGAAATTGCTTTTTTGCAATTTTACTGCCTGAGTTGTTCGACCTGAACTTCTCCCAATGCTAGGTTGAAATTCCGCCAACATTGCCCAAACGGGGCTTGCGATACACCATTGGAAAGCTATGGACACCAGTATCATGACCCAAATCAAATTTTTGGCAAAATGTAAGCGGTTTAAGAGCAGTTTCGAAACCCATTTTTTCTTTATTCAAAAAATGTGAACCGTATTTTTGATCACATTTCTAAACCGTTTATCGGCATGAGGCAATTAATATGGCGTTGGAAAGCTGCTGCAAAACCGCTCCTTCCACATGTTGAAAGTTTTCTTTAATTCCCTATGGATAAAGAGTTATTTGGAAAATCGTAGAATTTCGCAAACGGAACACCCGAGTTTGTATTTTTAATGCCATTTCTAAACAGCTAATCCAATTGCGGCAAATTATATGACGTTGGAAAGCTTATGAAAATGTGCTACTTTTTCATGTTAAAAGTGTTTTCTAATTTTGAATGGTTTAAAACTAATTTAGAAAATGGTACAAGTTCCACCGAGTTTGTATTTTCGAGCTCATTTTTAACCGTACGTCTGAAAGCAACAAATGATATGGCATTGGAAAGCTTGAGGAAATGCGAAACTTTTTGGTAAGTATGGTTTCTCCCAATTTGTTACGGTTTTAAGTCAATTTTGAAAATGGATAAAAATGTATTTTCGCTGTAATTTCTACAAACTTTATTGAAATGGGGCAAATAATATACCGCTGAAAAG
This sequence comes from Triticum dicoccoides, assembly GCF_002162155.2. Lineage (NCBI taxonomy): Eukaryota > Viridiplantae > Streptophyta > Magnoliopsida > Poales > Poaceae > Triticum > Triticum dicoccoides. The sequence continues at coordinate 245,890,986 of NC_041384.1, read as the reverse complement.
CTACGGAAAATGTGAAACTTTTTCATGGTGATGGTTTTCTCTGATTCCTAGCCATTTTCAAGTAATTTCAAAAACGGCGAGATCATGCGTCATGCCTTTATCGCGAAACAGATCTTTCTCAGCATGTCTACTTGAACTTCACTCTGTTTTTTGACGTGCTTTTTTTATCCTAGCTCTCCATCCACTCACCGGAACACTCAACAGAATTGAGCAAGTAATATACCGGTGGAAAGCCGATGTAAACATGCAACTTGCCCATGTTGATCGTTTTTTTCATAATCGCGATGATTTTAAAAGTTTTTCCTCTCAAATTCATTCACTACAGTAGTCGAACTTCCTGTTGTTTTCATGTTGAACTTCTGTGACATATTTTCGTTTGTAATTTTCTCTTCCATGTTGTCAGTGTTACACCAATGATATTCTTTTTATACAAACCTCTCTCACAATATTTTTTTAACTTTCTCCGACCGAGGACTTGAACTTACACAAATGATGTTCCTATCATTTTGAAGTAAATTAGAGAAATGATGAGATCATGATTTCTGCCTTCATTGCGAATGGAAACGCATTGCGTGAAGTAGTTGAACTTCTCAGGCATGTCTGTTTGAACCTCTTTTGACGTGCTGTTTTTTGCACTGCGTGAAGTAGTTGAACTTCTGGGGCATGTCTGCTTGAACTTCACTCTATTTCACTTTTATTGTTTTTTATATGAAATACACACCATGTAGTACGTGAACTTCTGGTTATTATCACTTTGAACTACTCTCTGGTTTGAGAGAATTATTTTAAAACACAAAAAACAACATATTTTTATGTATTTTGGACATCTAAATACACGGTGAACCTCTCTCACAAGAAATTTTTGAACTTTTCCTCGCCCAGCACTTGAAACTTCTAGCAACCATTTTTTCATTTATGAGTTGTTTTTAAAAGTGCAAAAAATGGCATTGTGCTTTTTTATTTTTTTGAACACGTAAATCATAGGTTTTAATAAACTCCAAACTTCTGTGTTATTTCAATTTGAACTTCACCTTTTTATATTTTGAGTAAAGAATTGTATTCGATTTTTATACGGAAAAAATCAAATATGGAAATAATTTGAATTTTTTATTTTCTTTTTGAAATCAAATTGTTCCCAAACAATAATTAAACTTCTTTGTTGATTGAGAGAATTTTTCTAAAATGCAAAAAAACAATTTCTTTTTTGTGTTTTCAAACATGGAAATACAAGGTGAACCTCTCGCAAGAATTTTTGAACTTCCCCGGACAGAGCACTTGAACTTCTTGCAACAAACCTTTTAATCTTTTAGTTTTCTATTCTTATATTATTATGTGAAATGCATTCCATGTAGTAGTTGAACTTCACCTTGAACTTTTGTCACGTATTTTTGTTCAACCTCTCTTACAAGAATTTTTCAAGTTTCTCCGGTCGAGGACTTGAACTTCTAGCAACAAAAATTTTGGATTGTGCGTTTTTATTCAACATTTTCTCATATGAAACACACAACATGTAGTACATGAACTTTTGGTTATTATCTAATTGAACAGCTCTCTGCTTTTTTTGCCCTAACTCCTAAAGCACTCATCAAAATTGAGCATATAAATCCTAGGTTTTTATAATCTCTGAACTTCTCTGTTTTTTAATTTGAACTTCTTAGATGTATTCTTGTAAAAGGTAAAAATGATTTTTAAGTAAAGATCATACAACCTTTTTAAAATTGAAATTCATGCGTTAATTTTGCATTAAAACAAGAAGAATTCGAGTTTGTTGTATACGTCGAACTATTCCGTTTTTAATATGAAATAGTTTGATTTTATTTTTTCAATTGAATTGCTCCAAATTTTATTTTAGAAAATGCAAGAAAAGACGCTACCCTTTAGCAACCGAAAAATCTTAATTTTTTATAGACATCAAACCGCTCCACTTTTGCAATTTTTTTGAACCTCTTTGTTATTTTGAATTGAACTTCTTGATTTATTCATTAGTAACACGGAAATTTTGATTTTTGTAATAGATATTGAACTGGTTCGTTTTTAAAAATTGAACTTCTTGGATTCTTGAGTTTTTCATATACGTTGAACTACTTTAGTTTTTTAATTTGAAATTCTTTGTTTTTTGTAATTTGGACCTGTTGGTGATGTTCATTCATACGAAAAAGGCCTAGTTTGGTAATAAACATCGAACCCTCAGTTTTGCTTTGAACTTCTAGGAACACAAGTTAGGCATTAGCACGTAACACGGAACAAGAAAAGTAAACACACACAAACTTCAACATGTAAACCAAATTTAATTTTTTTTGATTTGCTAGTTTGGGGATTGACATGAACTGCACCGTAATAATGAAGTTTAATTTCTAAAAAAAATTCTGCACCAAGTGAATCAACGATCCAGTACACCGACATTTTTTTGCTCCTTCTTTTCATAATGAACTGAAGCTGCTGCACATTTTGGACTTCATCAGGTTTTGCTCATCTCTTTGAGGGGTTAATTTGCAGCAACACTAGTAGTTTTTTTGTGACGTTCAGCTCAACATTTCTGAAGGAGAGGGGATAATGATGTTTTTCTGGTCAGGAAAATGAAGACGACGGAAGCAGGAACACTAGCAGTTTTTGCATGTTTTCTTCTTCATTCTATACGCCGCCATAGAGACCATCTACGACAAGTTCACCGTCCACCGGGACGCTGAACCTCGACGATGGCGGAGGGGGCGTGAACAGTAGCACCAGAGGGAACCTACCTCGGGAAGGTCAAAACGGCTGCCGGCAGAAGGTCAACGGTACTATATGCTGCAGTACGAACACCACTACGGAGGAGGGATTTGAGTGCGGGTCCTCTGCGGCAATGCATAGTGGCTGGCTGTGGTCACCTGGATCCATTAAAGGACCACGGGCACTAACCCCCGCATATGAAGGAGAGACGGTGAGCCGCCATGGTTGGCCAGATCAAGGCGACGGTAGTGGTTGCCGGCGCGAATGGAGGGAGGGCCGCTGGTGCGGCTGAAGTCGGGGGAGGAGGCCACCATGCTTGAAGAAGGGTAGAGGTGGCTGCCATGGTTGGATCCTGGAGGGAGCGACGGAGGTGTGGGACCCTGGTAGGGAGCGGCGTGCGCCACAGGCTCCGACGGGGTAGTTGCAGGAGGGTGGCGGCCTATAAGGTGGGCCGATGGGAGACATGGGGGTTGGGGTGGCTGGCGGCAAGAGGCGCGTTAGGGTCAGGGGACAGCGACGGGGCTGGGGTAACCGGCGGCGAGAGGTGCGCCGGCACTAGGGAGGCCGCGGTTGTTGGGGCGGAGGTGGCATAGGTTGAGGGTGGGGCGGGGCGGTGGCTGTAGTGTTGGTTGGGGGCCGGGCGGCGATGGCGGTGCTGGTTGGGGGCCGGGCGGTGGCGGTGGTGGCGGTTGGGGGCTGGGCGGCGGCGGTGGTGCCGGTAGGGTGTGGGAGGTGCGGGATGTTGGATCGGGGAAGACGATGGGTGCGATTTTTTCCTTTTCTTTGGTCGCTGCCGGTTCAGGAAGTTTGGGAACATGTCTAGTGGGCCCTATATAGGGCTCATTGTGATCCAAATAACTATTCTAATCCTGGGATTAGAATAGTGATGTCCTATATATATATATATAGATATATATATATATCAATTAGGCTTTAAGTGTGTACTTGTTGGTGAAAGTGTTGTCCAATGGGAATTATATTTTGTATTACTCATGTAGCCTACAAAGTCTGTCGCACAGCCTTGTAACTTTTTACCCCATTTCTAAATTCGTACTAGTCCTCTATACCATATTGCGCTAATTTACTGGTCCCCTTCATAATTTGTGTCAAATTTCGACCATAAACTTCACTAACTACATGTTAATGCATGTCACAAAAAATTATATCATTTTATTCGTATTTGAACATAGTTTGCAATGGAATAATTTTCGGTGACATGCATTGACATTTTCTAAGTTAAACCTATGGTTAAAATGTGACACTAAATACGACTAGTTAGTAGTACAGTAGCAGTACTAGTATATGTCGGTCAAATTATTCATCATGTCCACACATTGAATTGACGTGACAACACGCTGTGCGTGAGGTGTCACAAGAATCCCGGCGGCGTCTTCGGGTATTGTGGACTTCAGATTTGGAGTACCACTTATCTGTCGAAATCTTCCATCATTCACTTAAAACAGTCGATTGATCATACATTGAGTACCATATAACTGGAATTAACCGATGCAAGTCCAAGAAGGATTAGCCGGGGCTGCCGGCTGGCGTCAAGTTCGATCCCACAGATCAGGAGCTGATTGAGCACCTTGAGGCCAAAGTGACTCCTGACAGCACGAGATCTCACCCTCTCATCGATTTGTTCATACCAACCATCGAGAGCGAGCACGACATATGCTACACCCATCCGGAGAAACTTCCAGGTAAAACACCGATCGGTCGTCTACTTGCACAAACATATTCCTTTGTTTATAGCTCTATTTTTCTTTTTAGACGCCGACCTAGTGAAGCATTTACAATTTGATAGTTAATAAAAAGCGAAACAAGTGACTGCAATATGCCAAAGATGTTATGAAAATGCCAACCACGTACACTAAAACTTGTCTTCGACAATACTGCGGGTATCACACTGAGTGGCCTAAGCAAGCATTTCTTCCAACACAATTCCAGAGCGTTCAAAAGGGGCACGTGGACGCGTCGCAAGAAACAGTTGAAGTGCAGCATGCATGCGATGTGGCACAATACCGGCAATACCTTGCCAGCGGTGGTCAACGGCCGGCAGACGGGCAGCAAAAAGGTTCTGGTGCTGCACACCAACAAGAACTTCGACCAGCAAAGGACCGACTGGGTGATGCACCAGTACCACCTCGGGGACCTGGAGCAAGAGAAGGAGCGGGAGCTGGTCCTCTGTAAGATTTTCTACCAGATGAACACTAGGGCCAGGAGTAAAAAGATTATAAGTTAGTTTGGTATTGGTACTTGTACTACCTTGTCGTCCTCTAGTTGGTATCGTTGTTAACGATATTTCAGTATGAACTTGGCATTTGCTTCCCACCATCATGCCGAGGTTCGACACGGATATAAAGCTGAATCATTTGTTTTGAAACAAATTTTCAGGCACCTGATTTTTATTTCATGGGTAGCATAAGCACCTGCCGTTTGAATTCCCAGTTCTCCAAATTTTTCCCAACAAGTGCATGCACTTATTATCATGATGAAAAAACAATATACCTGCTGCATCCCAGTTATCAGTCTGTACTTGCAGAATTCTCTTGTTTGTTGAGCATGTATATTGTTTTTTCAGGTCGAGCAAGTTTCAACTGGGTTGTAGACTATCCAGGCTTGATTTTGTTTTTAACAGGCCCAGCCCATAACGACAACGGGGCACAAAGATCCAGCAGGTATCTACTAGCCTCTGGCCCGCCAGCATTAGTTATATTTTGTCTTACAACATCCGCTGGCAGTTTTTTAATGAATCAGACACACAACCTAGTTATATTTTCCTCATGAAACGCCATGTCGTACATCCGTTTTCTAATCTATACCTATAGTTTTACTAGTTCATATACACGTATCATTATATTGACATTACATAAAGTTCCCTTTTCATATTTAGATCCTTATTTTTGTTGTTGTTTTCCCTCCCAGCGCTGATTTTTTTACCACTTGTTTTCCCTTAAACCAACTCAATTGTCCCACGTCTTATTTTCTTACAAAAACAAAATGTTTTTTTGGAAAATCAATAAGTTCTTAAAGAAATGTTTATCATTTGGGGATTACAATAGTTCAGACTCCACCGAAATATGCAAAATAAGGTTGAACTTTTCGACCGTGATCCTAGGCAGAAAATGGGATGTAATAAATTACTTAAGAATTAGCAAATGCGCTGCAAATTATATTTTTTTAGCAAATGGACTCTATGTGGTCTGCCACAGATTTCGAGGCTGACTTCTAGGCCTACTAAGTTCATGCGTACACAAGGTTTCTCAAAAAAAAAACTTAGTCAACAATCGACTCTACCAATGTCAGACCGTTAGATGTCAATCTTACGTCAATCGTGCTTCTTCAGTCTCTAATCTTCCTGGTCCAGCCGCCCAAACCAGCGCCGGCGGAACTGCCTGCTCTCGCCTCCCATGGCCGGCTATGCTGCCGGGCAGGCCTCACAACCCCACCATACTCGCATCGATGGCCTGTCTATCCCTCTACTCACCTACACCTCCTGTTTTTTTCTGGCGACGGCAGCCAAACCAGTCAACCCTCGTACTTCCCATCACGTGGGCATCCACTGTCGTGTCTTCCCCAGCTCCGTGTCATTCCCTTCATAGGACTCGCCGCCGTCCACCGCCCTGGTGCTCTCGGGGCGGCGTGGTCAATGTGGTCAACGAACGACATCCATTGGAAGTGGACTGTACGTGGAGTGGCTGACAGCTGGGTCCACAGCCGCACACAAGGAAATGACTCCTTATTACGCGCAACATAATTATTCCTCCACCTGACATCTGGGATCCACCGGAAGGGCCTCTGTATTTCACGAAAAAAACGTTCCCCCCGCTGACAGCTCGGATCCACCAGCTATATATTGGCACGCAAGGAAGTGCCTCCTTATTATGCACAAAAACGAATACCCCTCGGCATGGGAGGCTGACTTGTGGGCCTACTAAGTTGACTGGGATGAAGGGCTTTGTCAACTTAGTCAATATGAATGATTCTAGCTCCAGTGACCGTACGATGTCCATCCAACGGTCGTAGTGCTTCTTCAACCTCTGGTCTTCTTGCTCTAGCCGCCCAAACCAGCGCCGGTCGTGTCGCGTGCTCCTGCCTCCCGTGGTCGGCTGTGATGCCACGGAGGCCTCACCGCCCCCTACTACTCCCACCGCTGGCCAGGCCATCCGCCTCTACTCACCCACACCCCCTGTTATTCTGTGTCGACGACAGCCTCGCACCGAAGCCGAACCAGTGAACCCTCATACTCCTCTCCGCGTGGGCTTCCACTGCCGCGTCTTCCCCGGCTCCGTGTAGTCCCCTTCCTAGGCCTCGCCGTCGTCCACCGTTGTGGTGCTCTCGGTGCGGCGTGGTCAACGTGGTCAAGGAACGACTTCCATCGGAAGAGTACTGTACATGGAGAGGCTGACAGCTGGGTCCACGGGCGCAGCAAGGAAGTACCTCCTTATTATGCGCAAAATAATTATTCCTCCACCTGACAGCAGGGACCCACCGGATGGGCCATCATATTTCATGAAAAAACATTTCTCCCCTAACAGCTGTGACCCACCAGCTACATCTTCGCACACAAGGAAGTGCCTGACAGTCGGACCCTCCTGGTCGAAGCATATGTAGCATTGTCATTCTGGTCGCGAATGTCGACATACATACTGGTCGATGTAGAGGCACGCACGTGTAGTAGTAGAGGCGCGCACGTGTCGTGGTAGAGGCGCGCACATAGCATGTACACGTACGTACATCGACCAGGGTGCAAGAAAGTAAATACGGCCACGTACGTACATACCGGCGGGGTCTCGAACGCCTACTCACGCATACGTTCGACTAGGGCTCGTGTACATGGCTGGGTCAGAACAGAGAAACTGCGTTGTCATCGTGTTCATGGGGAGCCAACCGGCTGTCTCGGACCGGAATGCGTCATCGTGTTCATCGGGATCCAACCGGCTTGGCATACCGAAGAACGGAGGAAACGGCCTTGTGTTTGACCGGCCACGGTCGAAACGGGATCCTGTTCATCGGGAAGGGTCTGGCGTACCGCAAAACGGAGGAAACAAACTTCTGTTGGACCTCCTACGTTCGAAACGGGGTCATGTTGACCGGGAGGGGTGTGGCGTACTACAAAATAGAGGAAACAGACTTCTGTTGGAGCGCTATGGTCGAAATGGGGTCATGTTCATCGGGAGCGCTGTGGCGTAGCGCAAAACGGGACTCCAAGGGATACTGTTCATCTCCACCGTCGACCTCCTCCAGCCTCCCTGGGGTACTGTTCATCCACTGTCGACCTCCTCTAGCCTCAACCTGTGACTGTTCATCCACGGGCTCCTGTTCATCCAGCCTCCACCGGCTACTGTTCAACTAGCCCTCTCCACGGGGTCCTGCTCAACCGCCCATCCACGGGCTACTGTTCATCCAGCCCTCCAGTGGCTACTGTTCAACTAGCCTCCCACTGGCTCCTGTTCATCCAGCCCTCCACGGGGTCCTGTTCATCCAGCCCTCCACGGGGTCTTGTTCATCCACCGGCTCAATCGATCGGGGTACTGTTCATCCAGCGGCAATGGCCTCTACTACCATGGGTTCTTATTCATCCAACCCCCATCGGGAACTGTTCATCCAAACCCCCCATAAAGCTCACTGTTCATCTAGACGCAGCATCGATCGGCTTCAGTTAGCAGCAGTAGTGAAGAAACCGCTCCATCGGGTTCAGTTAACAGCCAACGATCAATCGCGTGGGTTCAGTAACGCGTAGCCTACAGTGCAATCACTCGGGTTCAGTTAGAGCCCAACGCCTCACTCGGGTTTAGTTAGAACGCAACGCCTCGCACACTCGTGCGTACGTATGAGATAAACGTGCATCTCTCGGCCCCCGACAACCCACCGTACTAGGAACTCCCCGATATTTTCTGTGCCCTCGCTTCTACCACGGTTTTTTTCGTCATGGATGGCCCAAAGAATGTCATGCAGCTGCGTCTCCGGCCCGCCCAGGACAAAAAGCCCATTTACTTTCATGATTTTTTGTCATAGAAGTAGGATCCCACGATGATACCGGGTTTTGTCACAATTATCATCATAGAAGTGTCATAAGTATGACAGAAAAAAATTTGTTCGGCCCAAAATGTCACAGATGTGTCTTTTTTTTTTGTTGTGTACCTCTTAATCCAGGACTCCCTCAGTAGCCCCAAACCAGGCTTCAATGACGATATGTCCGGCGCGTAGATTGTGTTCGGCATTGCAAGGCGGGTTCCTTCTCCGAACACTTCAAAGTAATTTGATCAAAAGGAACTGTATTCGGCTTTTCGGTGATGACGCGGTATCCGGCTTACACCATCGGCTTCGCAAAGTGGGCTCCCCTGGTACTTCAGAAAGATTCGACTTCACATTAAATATAGTACCCTTCGGCTTCTATGCCGCCGTCGCCTCGGCTTCCATGTGCCAGACAAATATGAAGGGTCCAAGCGTTTTTACTGATAACACCCTAACAGCATAAGGAAGGCGTGTATTGAAGGAGACTGGATCTCAAATGCCATTCTCAACCAAGCAAGGGAATCCTTAGATATGGCCATAGAGAACCACAGCAACATGGCTAGCGCCACCAGTTCTTCCTTGTGCCCTCACGGCCCTCAAAAAGGCGATTGGGAGAGCTGCTCGGTCTCCCATGCCCAGCTGACCAAGCTCCAGGTGCAAGGATATCTCCCTCCCGCAGACCTGCTCCTCGTCCGGGCAGGATTGACTTCCATAAATGGCGAAGCCCTGGCGGAAAATTTCCCCAATCCTACAGAAGTGGAGCGAGTGTGCTTTGTTTCCTTCCTTTTAAGAGGTGTTGGATTTCCAATCCACCCTTTCCTCCGAGGTCTCCTGGAGTACTATGGCCTTCAGCTGCACAATCTCACGCCGGGCTCCATTCTGCACATCGCGGGCTTCGTTGCTCTTTGTGAGCTGTTCCTGGGCTGCGAGGCCCATTTTGAATTGTGGAGAAAACTTTTCTGCCTTGTCCCCCACTCCCAGAAGGGATCTATATTCGAGGTGGGCGGCACCGAAGTATGGCGCATAGGCGGGATAGGATACCTGTCTGGCACTCCGAAGAAGGCATCCGAAGAGTGTCCTTCAGAGTGGTTCTATATCGAAGAAGTTTTTCTCCCAGACCCAATCCGGCGGGGCCTTCCTGAATTTGGCAATGCTCCGTTAAACAAATGCCACAGCTGGCATCCTTGGAGTTTCGAAGAGGAGGACAGTGCGGAGGTTAAGCAGTTAATGGGCAAGATAAAGGCACTCGCCCAATCTGGACTATCCATAATTGACATAGTGGAGATTTCAAAAATGTGAGGCGTTCAACCACTTCAATCCAGAGGACTCCCGATGTGGCACTACAATAGGGAAGATGATGCTTCATGCTACTAATGCAAGGGTCCAGACACCTTTGCGGCCTTGGCCGCCATGTTGGCTGATCTTTTTAAAGGGGAGAAAGAAGATTTTACTTGCATTAAGTGCCGAGAGGTATTTTCCATGTACAACCCACCTAGCTAGGTGAGCTTTCGCTTCATAACCTTACTCAATCCTCTTCCTGAGTCACTCCTAGATGGACTTAATCCAACTATTTTTAACAGGAATGGAGGAAGGTTGTCGCAGGGATCTATAGCCCCGCTCCGTAGCCGGAGGATCATATCCGAGACCTGGATCCCGGATTTGAAGAGGATCCGGATATATTCAGAGAGTTCAAGGAGGTTTTTTATATCAGGCGAGCTACAACGGCACAGAAGTGGCCATCATAGCCGATTATCTCGGCGTTCTCCCCTCGTCCCGCATAAGTACCCAGGAAACGTCTCCTCCACAAGAGTTTTCTCATCGCGCCTCATCCACCGCACTATCTCGTGCTCCAAAGGGGTTGCGCTCGTCTCGCCACGCCACATCCAAAACATCCCTTCAGAAAGTGACGCCTATGCAGGGTGGATCTTTGAAAATAGAGGCGGTCGGCGATATTGTCGAGCCCCCACCTTCAACAAAAAGGTATGGTTTTTAATATGCTCTTGGCAAGTATACCAAATTGTGATGTATCCCGCTATGCCATATTGTTTTTAGGAAAAGCATACACCGGAGTGTGTCCGGAGGCCTTGCTGGTCATACACCACCCAATCCAACCTCGGACTCCATTCCAAGGACTAGGGTTGATACGGGTGCAACGCTGGATCGTTCTCTCCCCGAGGATTCGAATGATGTATCCGTTACCAACTCCGAACTGGAGAGTGCGATGAATCATCAGCGTCGGAGGGCAGCTATGCGCGACCCAACTTTCACCGAAGAGGCCTTCAATGCATTCAGCTCAGCGGATGCATATATCCGAGCTGCTCGGGATGGGCTCGCTGGAGCCACTCACCAGCTTTCAAAGGATATGCAGATAAGACTTTTGTGTAGGTTCAATAATCCTGTGCACTTGTAGCCCCCGAGATTTAAAGTAGTTGGCACAACTGATTTAAGAACCATTGTATAATTTCGGAACTCACAGAGAAGAACCACATGCTATCTCAGGAGCTTGAAAAGTGTCAGTCCCATCTAACTGCAGTCACCGCCGAACTGGAGAAATCCAAGAAGGCACATACTGGTAATGTCAACTACTGTCTGGAAAGTATGATTATATGCCTGCGATGTTTTAACATAAGCACCGTTGCATTTACCACAGCAAGATCGGTGGATCAGTTAGAAAGGGACTAAGAGCCGCGCAGGCAGATAAACAGCATGCCAAAAGGCAAGAGGCCGCTGGTCCACATATACTTACACTAACCAGGGATGAGAAGAACAAGCTACATGATGCTAACATGAAGCAAGCCGAAGAGCTGAAGGACATGCGGGCCCAACTGGCAGACGCCTTGAAAGAGAACAGAAAGCTGAAAGGCGCTATATTCCGTATGCCTTTTAACCTTAATTTCGTATAGTTCCCTAATGCGAGGTTTAAACAAGTGTTCCTGTAGGCTTGCTGACTAGGCGGCCCGAAGAAGAGATGTCCGGATTTCAAGGTGATCTGCTACAAGAGCTGTCCAAAGTGCATGAATGAGCCCGGAAGGCAATGAGGTACATTGCTAAAGCTCTATGGCCAGTCGATTCTCCTCCAGGAAGTATGGAGGAGCTCTTGAATTTATTCAAAGGAGCTCATCGCCTCTTTGGACTATGGAAGATATCAGCATGCCAGGAAGGTGCACGAGAGGCCTAGGCCATGGTGAAAACACGGTACGCCAGACTTGATCTGAATCATATGTCCCGGGTCGGGCCACGGGGACCAGACGGACAGGAAATTCCTGTTAGCTTAGTATATGACCAAGTAAAGATAGCCACCAAGTTTTCTCAGCGAGATTGTAAGCTAGACAACTTATTAGATTGTCTAGAGGAGGAGGAAGTTTTTGAGTCCAAGTAGTAATGTACTTTTATCGACAAACGTATCTCCAGCCGAATTATAAAATGATTGTCATGGTAGACCTTCCGCTTTAACCTCCTAAATCCAAAGGTTGGAGTGTTTCTGAATACTATACTGGTGGTGAACACCGAAGTATGTTTGGAAACCAGGTAGTCCGGTCACAGTTGCTTTAATCATAAGAAACATCTTCCAGGGAGAATAGTTCTGTTAAGGGTTCCTCTCCCTGGGCCAGCGTGCGTTGTTGTGCACGCCTGAGTTTTGATGCTAAAAATCATAGTACGTTATATTTTGGGGGCTTGTAGTGTAAGTGAAGTTCATCTTTTGTTTGCCGACCTACTATTCCCTTAAGAATGCTAGCTTTCCGCTTCACTCATCTGAGGTACACATTTGGATAACCCAGCTGTAACAATCACAAAGGTACTCCCTTTCTGCCCTAGACGAACAAACAGGAACATAGGGCATAAGCACAGGAGCCAGGTAACCCAGCTTGGTAAAAACTTAAGTTATAAAGGTGCATATAACGGCGAATAAAAGACATACGAGAAGACGACGCATATATACCATGAGCTTGATGCTCGAAATAATAATAATAATAATAATAATAATAATAATAATAATAATAATAATAATAATAATAATAATAATAATAATAATAGTAATAATAAGCTTCTGTGACAAGAAGCTCCCAGGTATTGGGGGGTATGTACATTTAAGGATGTATACCCCTTAAGTGTGCGGTTTATCCGAACACGGGCTAGAAATCGTATAAAAATGAAAAGAAGAAAAAGATAAAAGGGAAAAAGGTAACAAACTGTGAGTCCCGACTTAGGCGTAGAATCTTCGGAGTCTAGCATCGTTCCAAGGGTTTGGCTCTAAGGGATTGTTCGATGCATTACGAAGGCGATAGGCTTCTCTAGTGAGAATCTATAATGAAGGGACCCTCCCATTTGGGCTTGAGCTTGTCGTTTTTCTTCTTTGGTAGGCATAGAACAAGTTCACCGTAAGTCTTGTCCCCCACTTCTCTGCTTTGGTATCTTCGACCTTGTTGTTGGTAGAATGTTGAGCGAGCTTTTGCGACATCGCGCTCCTCCTCCAGGCCGTCTAAGTCATCTTGCCAATCCAGCTCGGCCTCTTTCTCTTCGTACATGCGTACTCGAGGTGAGTCGAGAATAATATCGCAGGGTAGGATGGCCTCTGCGTCGTACACCATAAAGAATGGCGTGTATCCGGTCGTGCAATTGGGCATGGTCCTCAATCCCCAAAGTACGTAGTCGAGCTCGTCAACCTAGTGTTTATCTGACTCCTTTAAGGATTGCACTAGTCTGGGTTTAATGTCGCTCATTATTAGGCTGTTAGCCCGTTTGACTTGACCATTTGTTTGGGGGTGATAGACGGAGACATAATGAAGCTTGATTTCCAGATTAGCGCACCAGGTTTTTACTTCGTCGGCTGTGGCGTTAGAGCCGTTATCGATGATGATGCTATGTGGGACACCATAACGTTGTACGACACTGGATATGAAGTCTATCACTGCTCCAGCTTCGGTTGTTTTAACTGGTTTGGCCTCTATCCACTTAGTGAATTTATCTACCATGACCAGCCTGTATTTTTTCTTATGGCTTCCGCTTTGAGGGGTCCGACCATGTCAAGCCCCCAGAACGCGAAAGGCCAAGTAATGGGGATTGTTTGTAGGGCGGTAGGTGGCATATGGCTTTGATTGGCGAAAAGTTGGCATCCTACACAATGTTAGACGAGGTCTTGTGCATCTGCTCGGGCAGTGGGCCAGAAAAAACCGGTACAGAAGGCCTTGCTTACGAGGGCCCGAGCTGCGGCGTGATGGCCGCCAAGACCAGCATGGATTTTAGCCCAGAGCTGCCGCCGCTCTTCTTCGGAGATACATCTTTGAAGGACTCCAGTATTACTTTTCTTGTAGAGTTCTCCTTCATGAACCTTGTAGGCTTTCGAATGGCGAACAATGCATCGAGCCTCATTTTGGTTTTCGGGGAGCTCTTGCCTATTGAGGTAGGCCAGGAAGGGTTCCGTCCATGGGGTGATTACTGCCATGATTACATGGGCCGATGGTGTTGTTTCGGTGGCCGAGCCCCCGATGATGTCGGAATTGTGTCCAGAATCAGGCGGTATGACCGGATCCGGACCGGTATTGCTGCTCTTGTCCTGCCACGCCATGGATGGCTTGAAGATCCTCTCCACAAAGGCATTGGGTGGGACGGGGTCATGTTTAGCACCCATGCGAGCAAGGGTGTCCGCTGCTTGGTTACTCTCTCGGGCCATGTGATGAAACTCGAGCCCCTCGAACCGAGCTGATATTTTGAGTACAGCGTTGTAGTAAGCCACCATCTTCAGATCTTTGGAATCAAATTCTCCGTTTATTTAGGATATTGCGAGATTTGAATCCCCGCGCACCTCCAGGCATTGTATGCCCATAGAGACGGCCATCCAGAGACCATGCAACAAGGCCTCATATTCGGTTGCGTTATTAGAGTCTGTATACATTATTTGGAGCACATAGTGGACTATATCTCCTATGGGGGATGTCAGGACGACACCAGCCCCAAGTCCGGCTAGCATTTTAGAGTCATCGAAGTGCATCACCCAGTTGGAATATGTGTCATACTCTTTAGGGAGTTCGGCCTCTGTCCATTCGGCAATGAAGTCGGCCAACAGCTGTGATTTAATGGCTCGGCGCGGCTTATATGTTATTTCAAATGGTAAGAGCTTAATGGCCCATTTGGCGATCTGGTCGGTGGTGTCCCGATTGTTTATAATATCATTAATTGGTACTTGGAAGCCACCTGATCGAACATTCTTGAAAGTAGTGCCGCAGCTTCCGGGATGCCATGAAGACCGCATATGCTATCTTTTGATATTGTGGGTATCGGGATTTGCATGGTGTGAGGACCGTCGATACATAGTATACTTGTTTTTGAAGTGGGAATTTTTGTCCCTCTTCCTGTCGTTCGATGACAAGAACTACACTCACCACCTGGAGCATTGCGGATATGTATAGTAGCATGGGTTCGCTGATGTTTGGCGCGGCCAGGATTGGGTTGCTTGCTAATAAAGCTTTAATTTATTCCAATCCGGCTGTAGCAGCATCCGTCCACGCGAAGTGGTCGGTGCGTCGGAGCAGACGATATAATGATCATGCGTTTTCTCCTAATCTAGAGATAAAGCAACTCAAAGCTGCCACACACCCGGCTAGTTTTTGGACCTGTTTGAGGTCTGTTGGTGTTGCCAACTGTGACAGGGCTCGTATTTTGGTTGGGTTTACTTTGATTCCCCTATTGGAAACAATGAACCCAAGCAGTTTTCTGACGGGAACGCCGAAAACGCATTTTTCCGGATTGAGCCGTATGTCATATCTTTGCAGGTTGTCGAATGTAAGGCGTATCCACCAATAATTCGACATGCTTAGTTTTCATGACTACATCATCTACATAAGCTTCAACTGCCTTGCAGATTTGCTTTTCCTGGCACGTTTGAATCATGCGTTGGTATGTTGCGCCAGCATTTTTGAGCCCAAAGGGCATGGTGTTGAAGCAGAAGGGACCATATGGGGTGATGAATCCTATTGGGGCTTGATCGGATTCCTTCATTTCGATTTGATGGTATCCGGAATATGCGTCGAGGAATCACAGTGAGTCGTGCCCTGCTGTTGCATCAATAATCTGGTCGATGCGGGGTAGTGGGAAGGGATCCTTAGGGAAGGCTTTATTAAGGTCCTTGAATTCGACGCACAAGCACTAGGATTTATCCTTGTTTTCCACCATGAACATGTTTGGTAGGCAGTCTAGATGTTTGATCTCTCTAATAAACCCGGCTTCGAGTAGCTTGGATAGCTCTGCACCCATAGTCTGTCATTTGGGTTTGGAAAATCGCCACAGTGTTTGCTTGACTGGTTTGTATCCCTTCAGTATATTGATGCTATGTCCGGCCAGCGTGCGTGGGATTCCTGGCATGTCCGAGGGGTGCCAGGTGAAGATGTCCCAATTCTCACGCAAGAACATGCGTAATGCGGCATCAACAATCGGATCCAGCTGTGCCCCGATGGAAGTTGTCTTCTTGGGGTCCGTCGGGTGAACTTGAAATTTGACTATGTCATCTGTTGGCTTCAAAGAAGTGGATTTAGGTCTTTTATCAAGAATTACGTCATCTCTATCCACTATGGAGCGTAGAGTAGTGAGCTTCTCAGCTGCCAGGCCTTTGCTCAGTGCCTCGAGGGCCAGGGATGCGGTTTTGTTTTCTGCGTGGAGTGCTATGTCTGGATCACGGCAGATAGTGATAACACCATTGGACCCGGGCATTTTGAGCTTCATGTACCCATAATGAGGTATGGCTTGAAAAGGTGTGAATGCATCTCGCCCTAACAGGGCATGATATCCGCTATTGAAAGGGGCCACCTGGAAGATTATCTCTTCGGGCCTATATTCTCTGGCGTGCCGAATACCACATCTAGTTTAATTTTCCCTGAGCATCTTGCTTACCGAGTGGGGATGATTCCTCGAAAGGTTGTATTGCTTTGCTCAATGCAACTCATGTCCATCTGCATTTTATTGAGCGTGTCTTCGTAGATGAGGTTCAATCCGCTGTCGCCGTCCATAAGCACTTTAGTGAGGCGAAAGCCGTCTACAATTGGGTTTAGAACCAAAGCGACTGGTGCTTGGACTGATCGGGCCCTTGACTCATCATTTGCGTTGAAGGTTATTGCCATATCATTCCAAGGATTTATTGCGGCTACGTCATTGACTTCGGCGAGGTCGCAGAGCGCCCTTTTGCGCCAGTTGTTTGAAGAAAAGGTCTTGAAGACCGTAAACACGCCAAGGTCGTTATGCTCGGGGGAATGCCCTGTCAGAGTAGTGTTGGTGAAGATACATGGCCGAAGGTTATGAGTTGGCTCAGAATTTGGAATCGCATGTATCTGACAGGGCTTGTCGAGCCATCCATCAAGGTTGAATCCAGATTTTGAAAATTTTCTGAGATCATTGGCCCAGGGTCCAGAGTGTCCGGGGGGTTTTTAGACTCAGTGTCAGATTCTATGTTCGGGAGATAGATAGTCCCTTCTCGAATGTGAGTGTCCGACTCATAGGGCCCGGAGGTCCGAACACAGTTTGTTTTCAGCATAGGAGGAGTGGTATCCTCAACTTGTTCTTCCATGATAGTCACCAGGTGGGTGACAGGTGGAGACCTGATTTCCCTTTGATCGGGTTTAAGCCCAACCAGATCATAATCTATTGTGACCCCAAAGGCGGCAATGCGATCTAGTAGCTCGTTTAAAGACGGAACATCTGTCAGATCCATCTTATCGATGTCTTCGGGGTTGATAGGGAGATAATTTTTGGCAATCTGGGGGACTGCCTTCGGCTTAATGGCCGGACGGGCGCCTATGGTGAAATTGCCGATCTGGAGGATCTTCCCAGGAACTAGGGCTCTTCCAGAGGTGATTTTTTCGTCGACGATGAGGCGAGCCATCGATCCTTCTATCAACAGCCCGGAGGAACTCTCAATGAAAGCACCAATGTCGGTGTCAAGACCGGCAAACTCGGGTAGGGGGTCCCGAACTATGCGTCTAAGGATCGAAGGTAACAGGAGGTAGGGGACACGATGTTTACCCAGGTTCGGGCACTCTTGATGGAGGAAAAACCCTATGTCCCGCTTGATTGACTTTGATGAGTATAGGGGTTACAAGAGTTGATCTACCACGAGATCGTAATGGCTAAACCCTAGATGTCTAGCCTATATGATTGTGGTTGCCCCTACGAACTAAACCCTCCAGTTTATATAGACACCGAAGGGGGCTAGGGTTGTACAAAGTCGGTTTACAGGGGAAGGAAACTATACATCCGGACGTCAAGCTTGCCATACACGCAAAGGAGAGTCTTGTTCGTACATGGGGGGAAGCCTTCTATTTTGTATCTTCACGGCCCACCAGTCCAGCCCACGTCATGTCTCCCAGACGCCCGGGGACCCCCTAATCCAGGACCCCCTCAGACGCATTGTGCACACTTTCAGGTTCGTGCAAGTGAGTCCCCTACTTGGCGCGCCAAAGATGTCGCGGGACATCCGCGGCCACCTATGGGACCAGGAGGCCCCTTGCTGGTTCGGTAGGGGGACGTCGCGTTGCACAAAGAGCAGACCAGTGCGCGGCAGCACGACAGAGAGCACACAAGAAATTTACCAAGGTTCGGGATGTCGTGAGGCGTAAAACCCTACTCCTTCTTTGGTGGATTGATGGTGGAATGTGGATAATGCAACGCGGTACACTTGCCCGACAGGGTTCGCTGTAGGGCAACAGCGACTACGCGCGTATGGGGTGCGGGTTCCTCAACTTTCCAACCCCTCCTACAGGTGCCATGGGCCTCCTTTTATAGATTAAGGTGTCACCACAATGGCAAAGTGGTCATTATCCACTGATATGATAGCAAATAGTGCTATCATACCTAACTTTGCAGGCTGATAGGGTGCATTAAATGCACCGCTTAGTGTCACATCATTGTTTGCCCGGCAGGGCTTGCCGGGCTATCTCGCCAGCTCCACGCTTGTTCTATTGACACATCGCAGGACGGGTGTCATCTGTATGTTCCTTCTGTAGGAAACGGCCACCATGTGGCGAATGGTTGTCACTTAATCACCTTGCGGCTTGACACCACACTGATTGACAACATGGGTCATGCTTGAGTGGTTGGTGGGGTAGTTTTGCCCCCACGAGCCCCGACAGCCCCTGCCGGGGCGCCTTGGTTGCTTCTGGTGGTGGCCCCTGCCGGGGAGACCCTACTCTTGTCGATATACTGCTCCTTTGGCTCGATCTTGATCCCTCTGGGCTGCGTGTTGGTTCTTGGTACTTCAATATCTGACTCCAGCTGATTCTTCAATCTTGCTCTTGTCCGTGCATGAGTCAGGGGAAAATGCATACCCCTGTATATTTTCCCCGACACCATGATTTGTTTTCTTGAACCCCTTTTGTAGTGAGAACCTGACCAATATTTATTGCTATATTTGGTTGTTTACATTACGCCTTGTTTATTTCCATGGTCTTTGGTTGTTCGGTTGTTTGTAGTTAGCATGTGTCCAGTTTCAATTGCAATCGTTGGTTGTTCGTAGTGTGATGTTCTATATGTGCTAGTATGAACTGTGTAGTTCAATTTCATCAATACCAATTTTAACAATAGCTCCATGAATGACTATATTTGGTTGTTGTTAAGCATGTTGTACTCCCTCCTGTCCATTTTAGTTCGCATATAAGATTTGTCTAAAGTCAAGCCTCGTAAAGTTTGACCAACTTTATAGAAAAAATACCAACATTCACAATATGAAATCAATATCAGTAGATGTGTCATGACTTAAATTTTCATATTGTATAACTTTAGCATCGTAGATGTTGATATTTTTCATATAAATAAGGTCAAACTTTGTGAAGTTTGACTTCAGACAACTCTAATATGCAGAGTAAAAAGGACAGGAGGGAGTATTTAACACACCTTTCCATTTGATATAACAATAACTAGTGTACTTAGACCTGCACAATGCAAGTTTGAATGACTATGTTTGCTTCTTTTTAAATATAAGGCATGTTGCAGTTAATACTCACCTTTCCACTTCTTGTTTTTAAATATCAGGTTTTTAAAAATTTGGTCTTGCACATGTAGGTCCTGCTATTAGAGGTTTTGACCCACTGTTCAACCCTTTTTGCATATGGGGAAATGAGTTGTCCATGAATATCAGTGAAGTCAAGAAACTCAGAAAGATTGTTAGGATAAAGAAATTGGTGATGACCCACAAGTATATGGGATCAATTGTACTACCTCCATCTCGGTGAATAAGTCATTCGCGTAGTTCTAGGTCGATGATTTAGCTATCTAAATATGTATTATATGTGACAAAAATGTATATTTAGAAACTAATCTGTGTAGAAATGTAGTGATAAACTTTTCATGACATATAACACATATTTAATTGCTCAAATCGATGACTTATAACTACGCGAATGCCTTATTCACCTAGACGGAGGTATTAGCTCTTTTTGATAAGTAAGAGTGTGGAACCTAATGAGGAGCAGAAGGAAATGACAAGTGGTTTTCAGCGAGGTAATGTCTGCATGTGCTGAAATTGTAAGTAATAGAGTAATTTGATAGCAAGATAATTTGTAACGAGCAAGTAACAATAGTAGTAACAAAAGTGCAGCAAGATATCCCAATCCTTTGAGCCAAAGGACAGGCCAAACTGGTCTCTTATAATAAGCAAAGCGTTCTTGAGGGTACACAGGAATTTCATCGAGTCAATTTCATCATGTTGGTTCGATTCGTGTTTGCTACTTTGATAATTTGATATGTGGGTGGACCGGTGTCACACCCTAGCTAGTTCATGCATTAGAGTGTTGCATCATGTCTACTTTCCAGAAAACTGAAATGGGGATGACAGAACCCCCCGCACCCCCTGGAAACAACTAGGGTTACTAAAATCTTTTTCAATGAACCTGAAATGCCCTTTTAAAAAGTCCACCCTTTTTGTTTTGGGGTTAGAACCTCAGACAAAATGGGTTCACATTTTTCTAGGACACATAAGGTCATTGGATTAAATCATTACTATTTGCATTTGGGTAATTTAAATCCTATAAATATTTTAAAACGCCCAAATAATCCTGAAAGTATTTTTAGGCTGTTGAGAATATTTTCAAATGTGCCTCTGAATAATTTCAGGTTTTCCCTAAATGGAATAGTATCTTTACTATTTCAACACACATAACAGGAATAAATAAAAAGAAAAACAGAAAGCAGAGAGAGTAGAGGACTACCTGGCGCTCACCTAGCAGGCCCACCTAGCCGGCCCAGACCAGCCACCGCTCCAGCGAGCTGCTTGGCTTGGCCAGGCAGGCAGGTAGGTACTCGACGCCGGCACCAGCGCGCGCCATGCAGCCGCCCGCCACCCTGCTTCCTCCCCTCGCTGTTCTGCTGCCCTGGGTCGGTCACCCATTCCTCTCCCTCGCTCTCCCGCACCATGGCTGACGTTGCCGCGCCCGCGCCACCGTGATAACCGCGTCCGCCGTCGTCCCCGTGCCGCGTCACCGTGTCCGTTCGCTCCGCCATCGTCGACTACATTGAGCAGGCCGAGCCCCAAGCGCTCGCCCGCTCTGGAGTCGCCCCCGACCCCGTCTTCCCCAACTCCGGCCGCCGAGATTTCCATCGTCGCCCCGCTCAGCTCCGGCCTTCCCCGAGCCCGCTTCGACGCTTGCTGCAACCGCCGTGAGCTCGGCTCCGTCCTCCCCCCTCTGTTAACTCTCTCCTGCACCATATGCACCGCACCATGTTCACCCGCACCCGCCGCTGCCGAGCTCGTCGCCGACGTGACTCCGGCCACCCATCGGCCACACCACCGTGACCAACGCACTCACCGCACTCGCAGGAACCCGTAGCACTACTCCACGTGCCTCGCCGTGCCCCGTAGCCTTGGGTTCGACCTCACCCGAGCTCTGGTAGATGCATAGCTCGTCGCCGTTGATGTTTCCGGCCACCCGGAGCTCCACCTCTGCCACCAAACGACGCGGCTTGCTCCCAGCTACGCGTAGATGCTCTCCGCCGTCCATTTGGTCGCCGGAGCATGAAACCCGCACTGCCCCGCCACGTCTGGCCTCGCCGGCAGCTAAACGCCGGCGAGTTTGACCTCCTTTGACCCTAGTTGACCCCGTGTGGGCCCAGGTTGACTCCCCCTGAATCTATGACAAGTGGGACCGCTCTGCTAATTAACTTAGGTTAGCACTAACTAAATTTAGTTAATTAAATAACTACTGACATGCAGGTCCCACTGGTCAGGTTTGACCTGGACCGGCTCTGTTGACCACTGACGTCACCCTGACGCAATAATTCAATTACTAGAATTATTCTTATACAGGAAATTCCACAAAATACTACAAACTTAAAAAATTCATAACTTTTAATTTGTAACTCCAAATGCAAAGATTTATATATGAAATTTGATCAGAAAAACTCGATCTTTCCATCTGTAATGGTTTCATGCATGAAAAAACACTTTAACATTTCTATTTAGGTGAAACAAGCTAATGCACTTATATGGCTTAAGAACAAAAGCTTCCATTTGAATCCTTGATTCAAATAAACTCAAACCAGCTTGCTTCACAATGCATTAGGCAGCACACCTCATATTGCCATGTCATAGCATGCATCATATAGTTGCATATTGCCATGCAATGATTGTTCTCTGTGATGTCTTTCGTGGTAGGTTCTGCCTCCGAGGATATTCTCGAGTATCCAACTGAACGGCAGAATCCTACTACTACTCCATCAGGCAAGCAACCCCATTGATCATATCGATACAATCCCATGTTCTCACTCCTGCTCTCATTTTCTACATTAATACAACAACGTTTCAAACTGCTGTGTGCTGCGGTAGTTGAACCCTTATCCTCTGCATGAACTTTCATTCCCACAGTAACTAGATGAAGCCCACTAGCATGTGTAGGAGTTGATTGAGCCATGTATGTGTTTCCTACCTTGCTATGCCTGCTATGCTTAGAGTTGTGTCAGTTCTGGTTCATCTAGGTGATGGGCTAGGGTGAAATGATTACGTCGGTAATGTGAGGGATGTGTTGAACATGATTTGGTAAAGGTATCGATGAGAGGCCATGTAGGAGTACATGGTGGGTTGTTTCATTGAGGCCGTCCTTAAGAACTGAGATATGTATGTGTGATTCAAGAATCAGTTACTACCATGCATTGGGGTCCTTAATTGACCCTCTCGGCTTCTTAACCACCCTAGTACTCTATCCAGGAGTTGCAACTAGTTCCTGGTGTTTACAGGTTATGTGTTGGTGGCCGTGCGTAGCGCTGACCCTAGGGGTGGGCTATGATGCGGTAGATACACCATGGCCGGGTCTGTCGGGCGCCCGTTTGGCGTCTCGGGACCCTGTACACATCGTTTGGGGATGTATGTGGAAACCTCGGGCAGACTCCCTGCGGATTGAACCTGGATAGGCGATAAACCTGGACTAGAGACTTGAGTGTTTAGGTAGGCTGTGGCCGACACCCTCGTTGGGCTTCCGCTTGAAGGTTGCCGAGTACATGTCGTGTAAACGACGGTAAGTGGTGAGAGCGTGTGTGAAGAAGTACATGTAACACCCTCGATGCGACTATAGCTCCCACGTGTCGAGGCACGACTTAGAGACATAATCGCATTGAAGGCATATGTCGCAAGTTAGACAATCTTCACAACATCCCATGTAATATATAGATAATAAAAGGGGAGATAACATAGTTGGCTTACACTCGCCACGTCAATCAAGTACATAAAATACATTACATCATCCAAACACTCATGGCCCGACTACGGCGTCAAAATAAAAGATAACCCAACATGCAACACGGTCCCGATCACCCCAACTGGGCTCCACTACTGATCATCAGGAAAGGAAACATAGTATCGTTGAGAGTCCTTGTCGAACTCCCACTGGAGCTCGAGCGCATCACCTGGAGAGGAATCATCAGGCCCTGCATCTGGTGTAATAGTAATCTATGAGCCACAGGGACTCAACAATCGTGCACCCTCGCGATCAAGACTATTTAAGCTTATAGGTAAGGCAAGGTAAAAATATATGTGGAGCTGTAGCAAGCGTCTAGCAAATATGGTGGCTATCCTGTTCGCAAAAGAGAGCGAGAAGAGGAGGCAAAGCACGAGCGGGAAACTAGAGAGCTACCTGCGCAAACATTACTCCAACACCGTGTCCACTTCCCGGACTCCGCCGAGAAGAGGCCATCACGGTAACTCACACGGTTGATTCATTTTAGTTAAGTTAAGGTTCAAGTTATCTACAACCGGACATTAACAAATTCCCATCTGCCCATAACCGTGGGCACGGCTTTCGAAAGTTCAAAACCCTGCAGGGGAGTCCCAACTTAGCCCATGACAAGCTCTCATGGTCAAAAAAGGAATAGACCTCCTCCCGAGACGTTCCAATCAGGCTTGTTACCTCGGTTCTTCAAGACACTTCGACAGGTTAAAACAAGACCAGCAACACCGCTCGAATGTGCCGACAAATCCCGATAGGAGCTGCACATATCTCGTTCTCAAGGCACACTCAGATGAGCTCTCCATACAACTAAAACCAAACCTCAAGTTTCCCCGAGGGGGCGCTGCATAGGACTCTAGTCCCAACTTAGCCCATGACAAGCTCTCATGGTCAAAAAAGGAATAGACCTCCTCCCGAGACGTTCCAATCAGGCTTGTTACCTCGGTTCTTCAAGACACTTCGACAGGTTAAAACAAGACCAGCAACACCGCTCGAATGTGCCGACAAATCCCGATAGGAGCTGCACATATCTCGTTCTCAAGGCACACTCAGATGAGCTCTCCATACAACTAAAACCAAACCTCGAGTTTCCCCGAGGGGGCGCTGCATAGGACTCTAGTTTGGACCAACACTCAAAGGAGCACTGGCCCAGGGGGGGCTAAAATAAGATGACCCTCGGGCTCCGGAAACCCAAGGGAAAAAGAGGCTAGGTGGCAAATGGTAAAACAAAGGTTGGGCATTGCTGGAAAAGCTTTAATCAAGGCGAACTATCAAGGGGTTCCCATTATAACCCAACCGCGTAAGGAACGCAAAATCCGGGAACATAACACCGATATGACAGAAACTAGGGCGGCCAGAGTGGAACAAAACACTAGGCGAGAGGCCGAGCCTTCCACCCTTTACCAAGTATATAGATGCATTAAGATAACATGGAAATATAATGGTATCCCAACAAGTAAATAAATGTTCCAACACAGAACGGCCTCCAATCTTCACCAGCAACTAGCAACGCTATAAGAGGGGCTGAGCAAAGCGGTAACATAGCCAATCAACGGTTTGCTAAGAATGGTGGGTTAGAGGTTTGACATGGCTATTTGGGAGGCTTGAAATCAAGTGGTAGGCATCGTAGCATTGGCATAGCAAAAGAGCGAGCATCTAGCAAAGCAAAGATAGTAGTGATTTCGAGGGTATGATCATCTTGCCTGCAAAGTTGTCAGAGTTGACTGGATCCTCGAAAGCAAACTCAACGGGCTCCTCGTTAGCGAACTCGTCTCCCGGCTCTATCCAAACAAGACAAACAAGCAAACAGAACACAATCAACCACGTGCAAAGCTCAAATAATATGATGCAAAGATGATATGCTATGCGGGATGCGATGCGGGATGCATATGCAAGATGTGACAAGGAATGCATGAACCTGGCCTCAACTTGGGAATCTAAGTGAGCCACTGGAAAGATGATATGAAATCTCTTGAAAATGATATAAAGAACGCCGGAATCGGAGTTACGGTTTGGAAATGGCAAGCAAATCAAATATGACACCGGTCTGCGATTTACAGCAAGTAGCCATCTAAATGCAACAAGATGAACATGCTACAGCACCCAAACATGGCAACAAAATACATGGCAGGGATGTATTCAAGATTCTTAACAAAAGTCTAGCACTGAGCTACGGCCAAATCATCCATTAACAGGTTCAAACAAGCATGGCAAAAATGCATATGGCAAACAGATTTCAGACTTAGTGAAATTAACACTTGTCTGGAATTTCATATCAGGTAGCACTCTTCGGAGAAAGAAAACTACATGCTACAGGACCTGAACATGGCAAAGTAAAGCATGGCATGGAGCTACTCAAAGAGCTTAAAAAAAGTCCCTTAGTGACCTTGAGCCAAAAGAGATCAGAAAATACAATTGCAAGCATGTGAACATGGAAAAAACATAATCAGTTCTCAGACTTAGTGAAAACTGGAGCATGCTGAAAACAGATATCAAGTAGGCATGTTTACGAGCTCGATGCACTCACTACGGACCAAGTCATGACAATATAAGCATACACCCATCAAGAATACACAAAATGCAAGCTAGACATGGAAAGAACAATAGCATAGCATGCACGGATCAACTATAACATCCTCGGCAAAATCGCTAACAAGTAGACAATCTGCCCAGATCACGAAGTAGCAAAAGTAGAGCTCGATTGACTCAAGCTAGGGTGCTCCATAATTGAAACCAAAGACATGGATGGATAGAGCACTACAAGATTAACAAAACATCCTTACTGATCATCCTCAAAAGAGGCACGGATCACTAGGAAACAACATGAACATATGGCCATATAAAATAAACAGGTCAAGGACTTAGTGGAAATGCTAAGTACCTGAAATCAACATTACCAAGTGCCTCACTTTGCAAGCTTGTGCTAGTCACCACACACATCACAAAAATACATGGGTTGCACCTCTGGAAAGATGGCAAAACCCTTAACAAAACATATGTAGAGCTCATGGGCATATCATGCACACAATAATCATGGCAAAAATGACAAATATCTAAATGGAGTAGCAGATCTGACAATTATCTCAAGTAGCACTCTTCTAACAACATTTCGGGCATCAACATGAACTCAAATAAAAATGATTCAATATAATGAAATGATGTACTCTCTGAGACGAACATTTTGATATGCTATATGCCAAAAACGGAGTTACGGATGCAAAGTTACGATGCGATGAACAGGAGCATATGAGCTAGGGTTTCGGGCAAAAAGTCAACCGTCGGGATCCAGATCCAGATCCGGGGCACGCGGTTCGAGGTTCGTCGGCCGGAGTTCGCTCGAGCTCGCCGGAGCAAGGGCTTGCCGGAGAGGGGCCTTGAGAGGAGGAGGGGCCGGCCGGGGAGGCGCCAGCGACGAGGTCGGCGGGGTCGGCGGCAGCCGGCGCGCGGTGGCCGGCGAGGCGGC
>NC_041384.1:245854106-245863576 GCF_002162155.2 Triticum dicoccoides | reverse complement strand
GAGGCGGTGGAGAAGGGCCGGCCGCGGGCTTCCGCCATGTGGCACGCTGTAGCTGGCTGGGCGCGGCGGGTGGACGCGTCCGGTCGCGGCCGGACGTGTCCGATGACGGCGGAGCTGAATTTTTTAGGGTTAGGGCGGAGAGGAGATCCGGATCTCGAGGAAGGGGTCTATATATAGGCATAGAGGGAGCTAGGAGTGTCCAAATGAGGTGCGGTTTTCGGCCACGCGATCGTGATCGAACGCTCTAAATGATGGAAAGGGTTTAGGTGGGTTTTGGGACAAAATGGAGGGGTGTTGGGCTGCAACACACACGAGGCCTTTTCGGTCCCTCGGTTAATCGTTGGAGTATCAAACGAAGTCCAAATGGTACGAACTTGACAGGCGGTCTACCGGTAGTAAACCAAGGCCGGCTGGCAAGTCTCGGTCCAATCCGCAAATGTTTAATCCCCACACATGAAAGAAAGCTAGAAATGACCACCGGAGGAGAACGGAGCGCCGGAATGCAAAACGGACAACGGGGAAAATGCTCGAATGCATGAGATGAACACATATGCAAATGCAATGCACATGAAGACATGATATGAGATGCATGACAACGATAACAACACATGGAGACAAAGACCCGAACCCAAGAAAATAAAATAACTTAAAGCCGGAAACGGCAAGAGTTGTAGTACAAATTGGGTAAGTTACATCCGGGGTGTTACAACACTCCACCACTACGAAAGGATCTCGTCCCGAGATCTAGGACTGAAAGAACACTGGGTACTCAGAACGGAGGTGATCCTCGCGTTCCCAGGTAGCTTCACGGTCGGAATGGTCTGACCACTTGACTTTGAAGAATTTGATTGACTTGTTGCGATTCTTGCGTTCAGTCTCTTCAAGAATAGCAATGGGGTGCTCAGGATAAGAGAGATCTTCTTGGAGCTCAATGTCCTCGAAGTTGACAGTGCGGTCAGGAGTCTTGAAGCACTTTCGAAGCTGAGAGACATGGAACACATCATGAACATTTGCAAAGTTTGAAGGAAGCTCGAGTTGATAGGCGAGATCGCCTCTCTTGCTGACAATCTTGAAAGGTCCCACGTATCTGGGGGCAAGCTTCCCTTTGATACCGAAGCGACGAGTACCTTTCATAGGAGAGACACGAAGGTAAACATGATCTCCGATCTCAAAAGCCAAATCACGGTGCTTACTATCATAGTAGCTCTTCTGGCGGGATTGGGCTGCTTTGAGGTTATCTCGAATGACTTTGCACATTTCCTCTGCCTCTGTGATTAAGTCATTTCCGAGAAGCTGACGTTCACCGGTTTCAGACCAGTTGAGAGGGGTATGGCACTTCCTGCCATACAGAATTTCAAATGGGGCCTTGCCCGAACTTGCTTGAAAACTGTTGTTGTAGGAGAATTCAGCATATGGAAGACAATCCTCCCACTTCATGCCGAAGGAGATCAAACAAGCCCTGAGCATATCTTCAAGAATCTGATTGACACACTCGACTTGACCGCTAGTTTGAGGATGGAAAGTTGTGCTGAAGCGGATGTTGGTGCCCATGGCCTTCTAAAAAGAATCCCAAAACTTGGAGGTAAAGATGCTGCCACGGTATGAAGAGATCACCTGTGGAATACCGTGCAGAGAGACAATTCGAGAGGTATACAGTTTTGCCAATTGAGCTGCAGTTATCGACTCTTTGATAGGCAGAAAATGAGCCACTTTGGTGAGTTTGTCGATGACAACGAATATAGCATCATTGCCATGCTTGGACTTTGGAAACCCAGTCACGAAGTCCATCTCAATGTGGTCAAACTTCCATTCTGGAATGGCAAGAGGTTGGAGGAGACCAGCTGGCCTTTGGTGTTCTGCCTTCACTCTTCTGCAGACATCACATTCATTCACGAATTGAGCAATCTCTCGCATCATTCGAGTCCACCAATAAGCCTGCTTGAGGTCCTGATACATCTTCATGCTCCCAGGGTGGATGGAGAGGAGAGAATTGTGAGCCTCGTTCATGATCACTTTACGAAGGTCACCTTTGGGCACAACAATACGATCCTCGAAGAAGAGAGTGTCCTTGTCGTCAAGGCGGTAGCACTTGTACTTGGGTTGACTCTTGGCAATCCCAATCTTCACCTTTTTCACCATAGCATCAAGAAGCTGGGCTTGGCGAATCTGGTCTTCCAAGGTAGGAGAGACTTGAAGGTTGGCGAGGAAACCTTGAGGAACAACTTGCAGATTAAGTTTGCGGAAAGCTTCACAAAGCTCGGTTGATAAGGCTTGAGAATCAGACTGTTGCAATAAGCCTTCCCGCTCAATGCGTCAGCAATCACATTGGCCTTGCCTGGAGTATACTCGATACTCGGATTATACTCTTGAATCATTTCGACCCATCGAGTTTGCCT
Source organism: Triticum dicoccoides (assembly GCF_002162155.2). Taxonomy (NCBI): domain Eukaryota; kingdom Viridiplantae; phylum Streptophyta; class Magnoliopsida; order Poales; family Poaceae; genus Triticum; species Triticum dicoccoides. The sequence goes on along the minus strand of NC_041384.1, from coordinate 245,861,180 downwards.
GACGTTGAGATTAGGCTGAGTGAAGATGTACTTGAGACTCTTGTGGTCAGTGAAAATGTCCACTTTTCTTCCCAATAAGAGATGTCTCCAAGTCAAAAGAGCATGCACAACTGCCGCCAACTCGAGATCATGAGTGGGGTAGTTCTTCTCATTGGGCTTCAATTGGCGAGAGGTATAAGCAACAACTTTCTTCTCTTGCATCAATACTGCGCCAAGACCTTGGAGAGAGGCTTCACAAAAGACCTCGTACGGCTTGGATTCATCAGGCGGAGTCAGAACTGGAGCAGTGATCAATTTCTCTTTCAAAGTGTTGAAAGCAATGTCACACTCCGGAGACCAAACGTACTTGACGTGCTTCTGGAGAAGGTTAGAGAGAGGCTTCGCGATCTTAGAAAAGTTTTCAACAAATCTTCGACAGTAGCTTGCGAGACCGAGGAAGCTACGGAGTTGCTTCACGTTCTGAGGAGGTTCCCAATTCACAATTGCAGACACCTTCTCAGGATTCACCGCAATGCCCTTGGCAGAGATGATATGACCAAGATAAAGAACCTCATCGAGCCAAAATACACACTTGGAGAACTTGGCGTAGAACTGGTGTTCCCTGAGCTTATCAAGAACCAAACACAAGTGCTTGGCATGATCTTCCTTGTTCTTCGAGAAAACCAGAATGTCGTCGAGATAGACCAAAACGAAGTCATTGGTGTAGGCATTGAAGACGAAGTTCATCATGCGAGAGAAAGTTGGAGGAGCGTTGACGAGGCCAAAAGACATGACAGTGTATTCATATGAACCATGGCTTGTCCTGAAAGCCGTCTTGGGAATATCTTGCTCACGGATACAAATCTGATGATAACCCATATGGAGATCAAGCTTGGAGAATACTTGGACACCTTTGAGTTGTTCGAACAGCTCATTGATGTTGGGAAGTGGGTATTTGTTCTTGATGGTCTTCTTCTTCAATGGACGGTAATCAACACAAAGTCGGTCCGTTCCATCCTTCTTCTTCACAAAAAGAACACCACAACCCCACGGAGAAGAACTAGGCCGGATGAGACCCATTCTCTCTTGAATATTGAGTTGCTTCTTCAGCTCCTTCAACTCTTCTGGTCCAAGCTTGTAAGGACGCTTGCACACTGGTTCTGTGCCGGGCTCAAGATCAATAACTAATTCAACTGGCTGGTGCGGAGGCATTCCTGGAAGCTCTTCTGGAAAGACGTCTTGATATTCGCAAACGACTGGAATGTGCGAGATAGCATCCACTTCACCCTTCTCATTGAGAGAAAACAGACGGATAGTATCATCACGAGCGGCAAAGACAATTACATCCTCAGACGAATGAGTCAATTGAATCTGCCTGGCTGCACAGTCAAGATGTGCCTTGTGCTTAGAAAGCCAATCCATTTCGAGAATAAGATCAATATCCAAATCACCCAGAACAATAGGAGAAGCTAGAAATTTGTAGTCGCCCAACGTGATAGTAATATCCGGGACGCGTAAATTAGCTGTCATTTGCTTGCCCGGTGACACGATTTGCAAAGAATTTTGCAGATACTGATAGTCGCACTCATACTTCGATGCAAAAGGTTTGGAAATGAAACAATGCGATGCACCAGTGTCAAAAAGAACTTTTACAGGAATATCGTTAACTGGAAGGTTACCCATGATGACATCTGACGAGTCCTCTGCCTGAGCTGCATTCATCAAGTTGACCTTGGCGTGCTTGGGGTTATGCTTGACCATAGTTGTACTTGCCGATCTGACAGGAGGAGGAGGAGGAAGACGCCTCTGATTGAGACACTTGTTGGCATAGCGACCCTTCTGTTGGCACTTGTTGCACGTGACCTCTAAAAGCAGACGGTGGTACGGAGCACTCGATCTTGGAGGTTGAGACGAAGTCTTGTTCTAAAAGCCAGGGTTGGGTGGGTGGGAAGATCCACTGCCACCTTTGCTCTTCTGCTGATACGGCTGACGGAACGGAGGAGGAGGAAGCCAATACTTCTGCTGCTTGCCCACTTGAGTAGAGGAAGAAGGAGTAACATCTCTGACTCGCTTCTTGGAAGCATCACACCTCAATTGAGCAGCCTCTTGCTTCAATGCCATGTTGTAGAACTCATCGTACCTCAAGGGCTCAAAGAGAACAAGAGCTAGCTGAATTTCTTCTCTGAGACCACCCCTGAACTGGTATATCATGCTCTTCTCATCAGGGACGTCCTGCTTAGCAAAGCGGGCAAGCTTCTGAAACACCTTGTTGTAGTAATAGACAGACAAAGAGCCTTGCTTCAGGTTGCGGAATTCCTCACGCTTGCTTTCACCAACGCTCTGAGGGATATGATGAGCTCTGAAATCTTGACGGAATTCATCCCAAGTGATAACACGTCCACCTCTGGAATCCTTGTACTGCTGGAACCATTCAGCAGCTTGATCTTTGAGTTGGAAGGAAGCGAACTTGACAAAGTCCTCAGGCCTGACGTTACTGCACTCGAAATGCTTGCACAGATCCACAAGCCAATCGTCAGCATCGGTTGCCTCAACACAATTGCTGAAAGTCTTTGGCCCGTTAGCAAGGAACTGGTTGAGTGTAGCAGAGTGATTCTGATTGTTGCCTTGGTTCCCTTGGTTGCCTTGATTGCGCTCTTGGAGAATTTGCATGATCAACTGTGTGTTTGCATTGGTTGCGGCCATCACAGCTTGCCATGCCTCCGGAGGAGGTGGAGGTGGTGGCGGATCAGGATTCGGAGTCGTGCGTGTTGGAGGAGCCATCCTGAAGAGGTTGACCACCGTTAGCACATAGACAGATAAAATGAAGCTGAATCCAACGGAATGAAAATTGCAACATATAGTCTTCACATCCGAACAAAATGAACGAATGCATTCCTCTTGAAATGGTCACATATCCATAAATTGAGAAGCCACTTAGAATTTAGGTAGAGAAATAAATCAACAAGGTACGGATCAAGAACGAATAATTGGTAAGAAATCCCAATCTCAAACCAACTATCTGTGGAAGAAGAACTAGAGCTACTAGAATTCCCACCTATGAAACTCCCGAACCTTTCCGGTTATGCAATCAGGTGTTGGGGATACAGGGGAAGCATAATATCTCACCCAATTCTAGAAAATCCTACATCCAGCTGTATCCATCCTTCAACACATAACCGAGAAAAACTTCGGAAACCATCTACCTCAACCTTTGAAAAGCATCCGTTATACAAGTTATGGCGATACTCCCGAACTCCCGCCCCAGTACTGGGTGGCGTCGAGGTTATCTCACCAACGAACTGCATAAAAGAGATTTTCGATGTCGGCGTACTAAACTCAGGTATTCCAGAACTGCAATGATAAAATTATGACGACAACACCTTAGAGCTCAACTCCCCGGGACACTTCCACGAAACCCCTGACAGGAGGCACCAAGACAATGTTCTCGTCATAAAACCATCGGAACGATTCCAAGATACCCGCGTGATCCTAAAAAAAATTAGTGAAATTTGAGAAGAGAAGAGTCAAAACTCTACGTCAGGATGCCTTACCAGAGCGATGAGGAGACTGGGAAGTAAAAAGAATTCCTAAACTCTCCGATATATAATTCCTAAATGACTCAAAACATTTTTCTAGACACAACTCGGCTGCTAAAAACGATCAAGCAATGGGGCTCCTAAGGTCGGGGAAGGCTCTGATTACCAACTTGTAACACCCTCGATGCGACTATAGCTCCCACGTGTCGAGGCACGACTTAGAGACATAATCGCATTGAAGGCATATGTCGCAAGTTAGACAATCTTCAAAACATCCCATGTAATATATAGATAATAAAAGGGGAGATAACATAGTTGGCTTACACTCGCCACATCAATCAAGTACATAAATAACATTACATCATCCAAACACTCATGGCCTAACTACGGCGTCAAAATAAAAGATAACCCAACATGCGACACGGTCCCGATCACCCCAACTGGGCTCCACTACTGATCATCAGGAAAGGAAACATAGTATCATTGAGAGTCCTCGTCGAACTCCCACTAGAGCTCGAGCGCATCACCTGGAGCGGAATCATCAGGCCATGCATCTGGTGTAATAGTAATCTGTGAGCCACAGGGACTCAGCAATCTCGCACCCTCGCGATCAAGACTATTTAAGCTTATAGGTAAGGTAAGGTAAAAATATATGTGGAGCTGCAGCAAGCGTCTAGCAAATATGGTGGCTATCCTGTTCGCAAAAGAGAGCGAGAAGAGGAGGCAAAGCGCGAGCGGGAAACTAGAGAGATACCTGTGCAAACATTACTCCAACACCGTGTCCACTTCCCGGACTCCGCCGAGAAGAGGCCATCACGGTAACTCACATGGTTGATTCATTTTAGTTAAGTTAAGGTTCAAGTTATCTACAACCGGACATTAACAAATTCCCATCTGCCCATAACCGCGGGCATGGCTTTCGAAAGTTCAAAACCCTGCAGGGGAGTCCCAACTTAGCCCATGACAAGCTCTCACGATCAATGAATGAATAGACCTCCTCCCGAGACGTTCCGATCAGGCTCGGTACCTCGGTTCTTCAAGACACTTCGACAAGTTAAAACAAGACCAGCAACACCGCCTGAATGTGCCGACAAATCCCGATAGGAGCTGCACATGTCTCGTTCTCAGGGCACACTCAGATGAGCTCTCCATACAACTAAAACCAAACCTCGAGTTTCCCCGAGGGGGCGCTGCACAGGACTCTAGTTTGGACCAACACTCAGAGGAGCACTGGCCCAGGGGGGCTAAAATAAGATGACCCTCGGGCTCCGGAAGCCCAAGGGAAAAAGAGGCTAGGTGGCAAATGGTAAAACCAAGGTTGGGCATTGCTGGAAAAGATTTAATCAAGGCGAACTATCAAGGGTTCCCATTATAACCCAACCGCGTAAGGAATGCAAAATCCGGGAACATAACACCGATATGACGGAAACTAGGGCGGCAAGAGTGGAACAAAACACTAGGCGAGAGGCCGAGCCTTCCACCCTTTACCAAGTATATAGATGCATTAAGATAACATGGAAATATAATGGTATCCCGACATGTAAATAAATGTTCCAACACGGAACGGCCTCCAATCTTCACCAGCAACTAGCAACGCTATAAGAGGGGCTGAGCAAAGCGGTAACATAGCCAATCAATGGTTTGCTAAGTATGGTGGGTTAGAGGTTTGACATGGTTATTTGGGAGCCTTGAAATCAAGTGGTAGGCATCGTAGCATTGTCATAGCAAAAGAGCGATCATCTAGAAAAGCAAAGATAGTAGTGATTTCGAGGGTATGATCATCTTGCCTGCAAAGTTGTCAGAGTTGACTGGATCCTCGAAAGCAAACTTAACAGGCTCCTCGTTAGCGAACTCGTCTCCCGGCTCTACCCAAACAAGACAAACAAGCAAACGGAACACAATCAACGACGTGCAGAACTCAAACAATATGATGCAAAGATGATATGCTATGCGGGATGCGATGCGGGATGCATATGCAAGATGTGACAAGGAATGCATGAACCTGGCCTCAACTTGGGAATACAAGTGTGCCACTGGAAAGATGAGATGAAATCGCTTGAAAACGATATAAAGAACGTCGGAATCGGAGTTACGGTTTGGAAATGGCAAGCAAATCAAATATGACACCGGTCTGCGATTTACAGCAAGTATCCATCTAAATGCAACAAGATGAACATGCTACAGCACCCAAACATGGCAACAAAATACATGGCAGGGATGTATTCAAGATTCTTAACAAAAGTCTAGCACTGAGCTACGGCCAAATCATCCATTAACAGGTTCAAACAAGCATGGCAAAAATGCATATGGCAAACAGATTTCAGACTTAGTGAAATTAACACTTGTCTGGAATTTCAGATCAGGTAGCACTCTTCGGAGAAAGAAAACTACATGCTATAGGACCTGAACATGGCAAAGTAAAGCATGGCACGGAGCTACTCAAAGAGCTTAAAAAAAGTCCCTTAGTGACCTTGAGCCAAAAGGGATCAGAAAATACAATTGCAAGCATGTGAACATGGAAAAAACATAATCAGTTCTCAGACTTTATGAAAACTGGAGCATGCTGAAAACAAATATCAAGTAGGCATGTTTACGAGCTCGATGCACTCACTACGGAGCAAGTCATGACAATCTAAGCATACACCCATCAAGAATACACAAAATGCAAGCTAGACATGGAAAGAACAATAGCATAGCATGCACGGATCAACTACAACATCCTCGGCAAAATCGCTAACAAGTAGACAATCTGCCCAGATTCACGAAGTAGCAAAAGTAGAGCTCGATTGACTCAAGCTAGGGTGCTCCATAATTGCAACCAAAGACATGGATGGATAGAGCACTACAAGATTAACAAAACATCCTTACTGATCATCCTCAAAAGAGGCACGGATCACTAGGAAACAACATGAACATATGGCCATATAAAATAAACAGGTCAAGGACTTAGTGGAAATGCTAAGTCCCTGAAATCAACATTACCAAGTGCCTCACTTTGCAAGCTTGTGCTAGTCACCACACACATCACAAAAATACATGGGTTGCACCTCTGGAAAGATGGCAAAACCCTTAACAAAACATATGTAGAGCTCATGGGCATATCATGCACACAATAATCATGGCAAAAATGACAAATATCTAAATGGAGTAGCAGATCTGACAATTATCTCAAGTAGCACTCTTCTAACAACATTTCGGGCATCAACATGAACTCAAATAAAAATGATTCAATATAATGAAATGATGTACTCTCTGAGACGAACATTTTGATATGCTATATGCCAAAAACGGAGTTACGGATGCAAAGTTACGATGCGATGAACAGGAGCATATGAGCTAGGGTTTCGGGCAAAAAGTCAACCGTCGGGATCCATATCCAGATCCGGGGCACGCGGTTCGAGGTTTGTCGGCCGGAGTTCGCTCGAGCTCGCCGGAGCAGGGGCTTGCCGGAGAGGGGCCTTGAGAGGAGGAGGGGCCGGCCGGGGAGGCGCCGGCGACGAGGTCGGCGGGGTCGGCGGCGGCCGGCGCGCGGTGGCTGGCGAGGCGGCCGACGGGTGAG
>NC_041384.1:245750174-245853207 GCF_002162155.2 Triticum dicoccoides | reverse complement strand
GAGGGCCGGCCGCGGGCTTCCGCGGGCCGCGGCGGCGGCCGGCGCCGGGGTGCCACGTGGCACGCTGTGGCTAGCTAGGCGCTGCGGGTGGACGCGTCCGGTCGCGGCCGGACGTGTCCGATGACGGCGGAGCTGAATTTTTTAGGGTTAGGGGGAGAGGAGATCCGGATTTCGGGGAAGGGGTCTATATATAGGCATAGAGGGAGCTAGGAGTGTCCAAATGAGGTGCGGTTTTCGGCCACGCGATCGTGATCGAACGCTCTAGATGATGGAAAGGGTTTAGGTGGGTTTTGGGCCAAAATGGAGGGGTGTTGGGCTGCAACACACACGAGGCCTTTTCGGTCCCTCGGTTAACCGTTGGAGCATCAAACGAAGTCCAAATGGTACGAAACTTGACAGGTGGTCTACCGGTAGTAAACCAAGGCCGCTTGGAAAGTCTTGGTCCAATACGGAAATGTTTAATCCCCACACACGAAAGAAAGCTAGAAATGACCACCGGAGGAGAACGGAGCACCGGAATGCAAAACGGACAACGGGGAAAATGCTCGAATGCATGAGATGAACACGTATGCAAATGCAAAGCACATAAATACATGATATGAGATGCATGACAATGATAACAACACATGGAGACAAAGACCCGAACCCGAGAAAATAAAATAACTTAAAGCCGTAAACGGCAAGAGTTGGAGTACAAATTGGGTAAGTTACATCCGGGGTGTTATAGTACACCCCTGCAGGGTTAACATCATCTATTCGAATAGCTGCGTCCACGGTAAAGGACTACTAGGTTGCCTATACAGTTCATAGACAAGTTAATGGTTACTACTAAAAGACTCAAGATAAGTGTGAGTACCGAGGATGGCCCTCTCGTAGGATGATGAGGGAGGATCCATGGTGGATTATTGTGTTGGTGATTAGTGGACTCGTGTGTGGAAACTATTTTACAAGTGGTGTCTCATAGGATAGCTTAGCCAAGAGTCAAAGCTGGCTTGCTGCAATAACTCCACCACCTTCTTGAGAACAAGCATGTATAGTAGGATCTGTTGTAAGTCTTGCTGAGTACCTTTGTACTCATGTTGCTTTAATTACTGTTTTCAGACGACAACACCGCCCCCTCCGATGGGTTTTATGTAGACCGCGACATCTATGAGTAACTTGCCACCCAGGTGCTGATTCTGGCCATGGAGGTCCCTATGTAGATAGACAGGCTTCGTCAAGCCTTCTTTCTTTCTAGTGTCTGTACTCAGACTTATTTGCTTCCGCATGTGCTTGTATGCTCGTATGACTTGAGTGTCGGGTCATGTGACCCCTACCTGTATGAACATGTTATGTATGGCTCTCTGGAGCCTTTAAATAAAGTACTTTGAGTTGTAGAGTTTTGTTGTGATGCCATGTTGTATTTACACATATCGAGCATATTGTGTGTATGATTGAAATGCTTGGTATGTTTGGGATCCAACAATCTAGTTGTTTATCCTTGGCATCCTCTCTTATGGGGAAATGTAGTCTAGTGCTTCCATGAGCCATAGTAGTCCGCTACAGCCCGGTTCACCGGAGTCCTGCTAGCCCAGCACTACTGTTCAGGACACTTGACTAGCCGGCATGTGTTTCAATTCGTTCCTGTATCTGTCCCTTCGGGGAAATGTCACGCGGTGACATCCGGAGTCCTGCCTAGCCTGCTACATCCTGGGTTCCCGGAGTCCTGTTAGCCCAGTGCTACAGCCCGGATTCACACGCTGATGACCGACATGCTCGATGTGATTCATGTATGCCTGTCCCCATAGGTTAGTGCCCCTTTGGGTTCACGACTAGCCATGTCGGCCCGGGTTCTCTGTCATATGGATGCTAGCGACACTATCATATACGTGAGCCAAAAGGCGCAAACGGTCCCGGGCCATGGTAAGGCGACACCCGTGGGAATAACGTGCGTGAGGCCGCAAAGTGATATGAGGTGTTACCGGCTAGATCGATGTGACTTGGAATCGGGGTCCTGACAGTGTTGGCATCAGAGCCGGACTGCCTGTAGTTTCGTTGAGCCAAACTGGTTGATGTTGAGTCTAGAAATGCTTTAGTTATATGTAGGGGAATTGATTGTGGGAGGGAACGTAAGGCTCTTTTACTCCTTTACCTTATGCCCTCTGATCTGAGTCATTATCTTCTCATTCTACGTGGGTTAAGGACTTGGATTTCTTCTCTCTATCAGGTTCACGTTTTACTAATCCGTAGTAGCTTATAGGATTGTTGTTACAAGCCTCAGTATAGTTTCTACTACTTTTAGTATGTTGTCAGTTGAACCAGAACCTTGTTATGATGTTGTTGAGTGGTTTTGCAAACTGGTGTGAATGTCTCAAATCTTTTTCTGAGCATTTACAGCCGTTATGCTGTCCGATTTCTCCTAGAAAATTCTAATGCCTTTGCATTATTCTGTGCTTTCAGATGGCCACCCGTTTCCAGAACCAAGTGGTTCGTCTAACTCAGTGCCTCGATGTACCCAGTCAAACAGCCATGTTGGTTCGAGTGATGGTCAAGACAGGCTATCGATGGTATCTTGAGTATACCGTCGAGGAGCAGTTCCGAGACTTCAATCAGAGCCAGTACCTTTGTACCGTCAGGATATATCCCTATTATCCCGGAGCCACTGAACCCCTCCACTGCTCTTATGAACTTGGGGTCACTTTCGAGATGTCCGTGCAAGACGTAGCTTACTCAATGATGACTATCATTTGAGCTAGAACTGCCTTGCTCTAGAACACCGATTTTCGCTACATGCCAGCCTCACTCCCTGGAGCATAGGGGTACTATCAGGCTTTATACTATGACTCTACACATGAGGAGTGACTACTCCGCACCACTACCGAGATGCTCGAGGACAAGGACCGCGAAAATCGTGCCTTGCGATTGGAGCTTTTCAACTCTCGCTCTGACCACTGGGCCACTTTGACACGGTTTGCACCTGTCGTGCAGGCCGGATACATGGACATGAGGGACCTATACCCCGTGCGGTCTGGGTTGCCAGATTGCATGGGCTGGCATGATGTAGGAGGCATCACCCCTCCTCGTGGTCCCCGGCTGCCACCGTTTGTGGGACCAAGGCCACATCCGAGTCCCTATGGCCCTCAAGCTCCACAGGACCGTCTGTTCCCAGATGATCATGTTCCGCTTCCAGGCTTTGGTGGTGACTTTTATGAGGATTACTACAGAGCTGTCTGAGCTAGTAGTAGTTTCACTAGCACTATAATAGTTGTATTCTCCATAGTCTTGCATGACCCGTGGGATATGACTTGGTGTGTATCACGTTCCGGAGGTGTAGAAAAATAATGTATAGGAGCTTGGAATGCCTCCGGTGAGATGTAACGTCTTTCACTGTAGTTGTACTCTAGCCTAGGCTTGTACTAAACTATGTACGGTGTGTATGACCGATGGTATATATATGGCAGTTTCTATATTACCATGTCATGCAATGAACATCTCAGCATTCCATGTTATCCATTACATTCCGCACTTCTTTGCCAAGATTGTGCCATCCTTGTCTAAACCATTGTCTTGTTTTTCCTAGGATGGTCAACACCCGCAGCAACCCTGCTGCCCCGGAGCAGGGGGAAGCCAGTGCAGCTAGGGATGAGAATCTGCCTCACCCGCCTTCTCTGGCCGAAGTGATGCTGGAGGCAGAAAGAAACAAGCATGAGACTAACCGCTTGCTGGAGCGGATTGAGCAGAACACTGCACGTCACCAGCGAAACGACTTGGTGTCAATCAATGACTTTATCAAGTTGTACCCACCAAAGTTTAATCATTTCGTCAAGCCCCTCGACGCGGATGATTGGCTTCGCAGCATCACCCATAAGCTATGTTCTGCCAACGTAGCCGAAGCTGATAAGGTTACCTATGCTGCCTATCACCTCGAAGGCCCTGCTAGCCTTTGGTGGGAAAACATTGAGGCTATGCGCCCGGTCGGCCAAATCACTACTTGGGCTGAATTCAGTGAGGCTTTCCGTGAGCATCACATCCCGAAAGGTCTCATGGATCGCAAGAGGGAAGAGTTCTACAATTTCACCCAAGGCAGACTGACTGTGGATGCATACAGCCGTGAGTTTGGAAATCTAGCACGTTATGCTCCTGAAGAGGTATCCACCGACGCTAAGAAGCAGGCAAGGTTCCGCAAGGGACTTAGCCCCGAGCTTCGCCGTGATCTTCGTCTACACAAGTGCACCTCCTTCCAGAACCTGGTCAAGAAGGCCATCAGTGCTAAGACAGGTCATACTGACTATGACGCTTCACGTAAGCACTCCCATGATTTTGGTTCTTCATCCGGCTCTGCATCTCAGAAGCACCGGGTGTGGATTCCAAGCATAGCGCTGCCACCCAGGTTCACTCCAAGGCCATCCTTTGAGGCGCCTCACCCCAACCAGCAGTTTGCACCGCCTAAGACCTATGGTGGCCCCGCTGCTAATGTTGCTCCACGCCCCAATGTTGTGACATGTTTCAAGTGTGGAGAGCCGGGTAACTACAGTCGAGAGTGTCCCCAGAACAACAACCCCAACCAGTTTGGAAAGTCCATTGGCCGTGGTAAGCCAGCGGGAAAGACATTCTACGCCAAGCCAGCCACCACTACACGTGGCCATGTCAACTATGTCTCAGCTGAGGAGGCTCATGATGATCCTAACGTCGTCCTTGGTATGCTCCTTGTTAATTTCCATCCGGCATCTGTTCTTTTCGATACTGGAGCATCTCATTCATTCATATCTGAGAGCTATGCTCGATTGCATAACACGACATTCTGTGACATGCCCACTTCCATGGAAATTCAAACCCCTGGCTCTAGATGGCAAACTTCTAGAGTAAGCCATGGGAATGAAATTCTTGTCGATAGACTTGTCTTCCTTGCATCTTTAATAGCTCTCAAGTCCTCGGACATAAACATCATCTTGGGTATGGACTGGATGTCAGCTCATTACGCTAAGATTGATTGTGCCACTAAAACCGTTCAACTTACTCACCCATCGGCCAAGACCGTCAATGTCTTAATTCGAGTGGCCAAGCGCCAGCTCTACCCCCTAAATGCCAACCCCCTTCCAGACCTTGAAGATATTCCGGTAGTCCAAGACTTCCCGGATGTCTTTCCAGAAGAACTGCCAGGTGTTCCACCTGATAGGGATGTCGAGTTCGTGATAGACCTTGTTCCAGGAACCGTTCCAATTTCTAGAAGACCTTATAAGATGCCACCCTTAGAACTAGCCGAGCTTAAGAAACAACTCGATGAGTCCTTGAAAAAGGGTTTCATCCTTCCTAGTTCTTCTCCTTGGGCTTGCCCCGTCCTCTTTGTCAAGAAGAAGGATGGAACGGATCGGATGGTTGTAGATTACCGACCTGTCAACTTGGTCACTATCAAGAACAAGTATCCGCTCCCCAGGATCAACGATCTGTATGATCAGCTCACTAGATCCTCAGTCTTTTCCAAGATGGATTTGAGGTTGGGCTACCATCAAATCAAAATCAAGAATGGGGACATTCCTAAAACGGCTTTGGTTACTCGTTATGGCCAATACGAGTACACCATTATGTCCTTCGGTGTAACCAATGCCCCAGCCACCTTCTCTCGGTTAATGAACTCGGTCTTCATGGAGTATTTGGATAAATTCGTCGTGGAATACCTCGATGATATACTCATCTACTCCAAGAGTGAGGAAGAACATGCCGAACATCTAAGGCTGGTATTGACGAAACTTCGAGAGCATCGCCTTTATGCCAAATTCTCCAAGTGTGAATTTTGGTTGCGAGAAGTGACCTATCTAGGCCATGTAATCTCTGGTAAGGGTATTGCTGTCAATCCCGAGCGAGTTCAAGCCGTCCTTGATTGGACTCCACCTGAAACGGTCAAGCAAGTTCGGAGATTCCTTGGCTTAGTGAGCTATTGTCACCGCTTCGTTGAGAATTTCTCCAAGGTTGCTAAACCTCTAACTGAACTCCTCAAGAAAGATAAAAAGTTCGAGTGGACCCCACAGTGCGAGTTCAGCTTTCAGGAACTGAAAAGATGCCTGACATCTGCTCCCGTACTGGTGCCACCAGATTTCTCCAAGGTCTTTATTATCTATTGGGACGCCTCGTGACAAGGACTAGGTTGCATACTCATGCAAGATCGTCAGGTAATTGCCTATGCTTCACGGCAATTACACCCACATGAGGAAAACTATCCCACACATGATCTAGAGATTGCACCTGTAGTCCATGCACTTAAAACTTGGCGACATTACCTTCTCGGTAATCATTGCGAGATCTTCACCGATCACCAAAGTTTGAAATATATCTTTTCCCAACCGGATTTGAATCTCAGGAAAAGACGTTGGGTCGAGTTGATCTCGGATTACGACTTAGGGATAACTTACACCCTAGGAAAAGCCAATGTTATGGCTGATGCACTAAGTCATAAATCCTATTGTAACAACCTGATGTTACAACAAGGTCAACCACTTCTCCATGAGGAATTTCGGAAGCTTAATCTTCACATTGTTCCTCAGGGATTCCTATCTACCTTGGTGGTGAAACCGACCCTTATGGATCAGATCATAACCGCCCAGCGGTATGACAAGGGAATATCTCGGATCAAGCAGAACATTGCTAGCGGAGCTGCTACGTGTTTCTCGGTGGACGATCAAGGTGTTGTCTTCTTTGAGAACCGCCTAGTGGTTCCCAAGAAACAACAACTACGGCAACTGATCCTTAAGGAAGCTCATGAATCCCCTCTCACCATTCATCCCAGTAGTACTAAAATGTATCAAGACCTACGCCATAGGTTTTGGTGGACTAGGATGAAGAGAGAAATTTCTCAATACATTGCTAGTTGCGACGTCTGTCGTCATGTTAAAGGAGATCATCAACGGCCTGCTGGCACCCTTCAACCTTTGGCTATTCCTGAATGGAAATGGGATAAAATCAGTATGGATTTCATTACCGGGTTTCCCAGGACCAAGAAAGGGAATAATGCTATCTTCGTCGTTGTCGATCGTCTTTCCAAAGTAGCCCACTTCCTACCTGTTCGTGAGAGTATAACCGCTAGCCAGCTAGCTGACTTGTACATCTCCCGAATAGTGTGCTTTCATGGTGTCCCATTGGAAATTAACTCAGACCGTGGGAGTCTCTTTACCTCTCGATTTTGGGAAAGTTTCCAAAATGCTATGGGAACTCGTCTCTCCTTTAGCACCGCCTTCCACCCCCAATCTAGTGGTCAAGTAGAGCGAGTCAATCAAATTCTAGAGGATATGCTCCGAGCTTCTGTCAGCTCATTCGGAATGGATTGGGAGAAATGCCTTCCATTCACGGAGTTCGCTTATAACAATAGTTATCAAGCTAGCTTGGGAAAAGCTCCTTTTGAAGTTCTCTATGGACGAAAATGTCGAACGCCTCTTAACTGGTCAGAAACCGGGGAAAGACAACTCTTTGGCCCGGATATGATTCAGGAAGCAGAAGAGCAGGTTTGCATTATTCGTGAGAAATTGAAAACAGCCCAATCTCGTCAAAAGAGCCAATATGACCGCAAACTTAAGCTCATGACTTATGAAGTCGGCGAGAAGGCTTACCTTCGGGTTACTCCTTTAAAGGGAACCCATCGTTTTGGTATCAAAGGCAAGTTGGCTCCTCGTTACATTGGACCCTTTCGCATTCTTGCCAAACGAGGAGAAGTTGCCTACCAATTGGAACTACCTCCGCATCTTTCCAGAGTTCACGATGTCTTCCAGGTTTCTCAACTCAGGCGTTGCTTTGCGGATCCTATCCGTGGAGTGGACCACGAAATGCTTGATCTCTAAGATAATCTCACATATCAGGAATATCCTGTTCGTATCCTTGATCAAGCCGAGCGTACCACTCGACGCAATAACATCAAGTTTCTCAAGGTTCAATGGTCACATCATTCCGAGAAAGAAGCCACTTGGGAAAGGGAGGATCGTCTTCGACTTGAGTACCCCACCTTCTTCCTAACGGATCCTAAATCTCGGGACGAGATTCTTTTGAGTGGGGGTGAGTTGTCACACCCTAGATAGTTCATGCATTAGAGTGTTGCATAATGTCTACTTTCCAGAAAACTGAAATGGGGATGACAGAACCCCCAGCAACCCCTGGAAACAACTAGGGTTTACTAAAATCTTTTTCAATGAACCTGAAATGCCGTTCTAAAAAGTCCACCCTTTTTGTTTTGGGGTTAGAACCTCAGACAAAATGGGTTCACATTTTTCCAGGACACATAAGGTCATTGGATTAAATCATTACTATTTGCATTTGGGAAATTTAAATCCTATAAATATTTTAAAACGCCCAGATAATCCTGAAAGTATTTTTAGGTTGTTGAGAATATTTTCAAATGTGCCGCTGAATAATTTCAGGTTTTTCCTAAATGGAATAGTATTTTTACTATTTCAACACACAGAATAGGAATAAATAAAAAGAAAACCAGAAAGTAGAGAGAGTAGAGGACTACCTAGCGCTCACTTAGCAGGCCCACCTAGCCGGCCCAGCCCAGCCACCGCTCCAGCGAGCTACTTGGCTTGGCCAGGCAGGCAGGCAGGTGCTCGACGCCGGCACCAGCGCGCGCCACGCAACTGCCCGCCGCGCTGCTTCCTCCCCTCGCCGTTCTGCTGCCCTGGGTCGGTCACCCATTCCTCCCCCGAGCTTGCAGACACGCCTCTTCCTCCCCACCTCCTCTCCCTCGCTCTCCCGCACCATGACCGACGCTGCCGCGCCCGCGCCACCATGATAACCGCGTCCACCGTAGTCCCCGTGCCGTGTCACCGTGTCCAATCGCTCCGTCGTCGTCGACAACGTCGAGCAGGCCGCGCCCCGAGCGCTCGCCCGCTCTGGAGTCGCCCCGACCCCGTCTTCCCCAACTCCAGCCGCCGAGCTCGCCATTGTCGCCCCGCTCAGCTCCGGCCTTCCCCAAGCCTGCTTCGACGCTTGCTGCAACTATCGTGAGCTCGGCTCTGTCCTCCCCCTCTCCGTTAACTCTATCCTGCACCGTATGCACCGCACTATGTTCACCCGCACCCGCCGCCGCCGAGCTCGTCGCTGACGTGACTCCGGCCACCCACCGGCCACACCACCGTGACCAACGCACTCACCGCACTCGCAGGAACCCGTAGCACTACTCCACGCACCTCGCCGTGCCCCGTAGCATCGAGTTCAACCTCACCCGAGCTCTGGCATCCGCACAGCTCGTCGCCAGCGATGTTTCAGACCACCCCGAGCTCCACCTCTGCCATCAAATGACGCGACTTGCTCCCTGCTACGCGTAGATGCTCTCCGCCGTCCATTTGGTCGCCGGAGCACGAAACCCGCACTGCCCTGCCGCGTCTGGCCTCGTCGGCGGCTAAATGCCAGCGAGTTTGACCTCGTTTGACCCTAGTTGGCCCCATGTGGGCCCAGGTTGACTCCCCCTAAGTCTATGACAAGTGGGACCGCTCTGATAATTAACTTAGGTTAGCACTAACTAAATTTAGTTAGTTAATTAACTACTGACACGCAGGTCCCACTGGTCAGGTTTGACCTGGACCGGCTCCGTTGACCATTGACGTCACCCTGACGCAACGCTGATGCAATAATTCAATTACTGGAATTATTCTTGTACAGGAAATTCCAGAAAATACTACAAACTTAAAAAATTCATAACTTTTAATCTGTAACTCCAAATGCAAAGATTTATATATGAAATTTGATCAGAAAAATTCAATCTTTCCATCTGTAATGGTTTCATGCATGAAAAAACACTTTAACATTGCTGTTTAGGTGAAACAAGCAAATGCACTTATATGGCTTAAGAACATAAGCTTCCATTTGAATCCTTGATTAAAATAGACTCAAACCAGCTTGTTTCACAATGCGTTAGGCAGGACACCTCATATTGCCATGTCATAGCATGCATCATATTGTTGCATATTGCCATGTGATGATTGTGCTCTGTGATGTCTTTCATGGTAGGTTCTGCCTCCGAGGATATTCTCGAGTATCCAACTGAAGGGAAGTATCCTATACAACTCCATCAGGCAGGAAGCCCCATTGATCATATCGATACAACCCCATGTTCTCGCTCCTGCTCTCATTTACTGCATTTAGACAACAACGTTTCAAACTGTTGTGTGCTGCGGTGGTTGAACCCTTATCCTCTGCATGGACCTGTCATTGCCACAGTAACTGGATGAAACCCACTAGCATGTGTAGGAGTTGATTGAGCCATGTATGTGTTTCCTACCTTGCTATGCCTGCTATGCTTAGAGTTGTGTCAAGTCTGGTTCATCTGGGTGATGGGCTAGAGTGAAATGATTACGTCGGTAATGTGAGGGATGTGTTGAACATGATTTGGTAAAGGTATCGATGAGAGGCCATGTAGGAGTACATGATGGGTTGTTTCATTGAGGCCGTCCTTAAGAACTGAGATCTGTATGTGTGATTCAAGAATCAGTTACTACCATGCATTGGGATCCTTAATTGACCCTCTCGGCTTCTTAACCACCCTAGTACTCTATGCAGGAGTTGCAACTAGTTTCTGGTGTTTATAGGTTATGTGTTGGCGTCCGTGCGTAGCACTGACCCTAAGGGTCGGCTATGATGCGGTAGATACACCATGGTCGGGTATGCCGGGCGCCTGTTTGGCGTCTCGGGACCCTGTACACATCATTCGGGGCCGTATGTGGAAACCTCGGCCGGACTCCCTACGGATGGAACCTGGATAGGCGATAAACCTGGACTAGATACTTGAGTGTTTAGGTAGGCCATGGCCGACACCCTCGTTGGGCTTCCGCTTGAAGGTTGCCGAGTACATGACGTGTAAACGACGGCAAGTGGTGAGAGCGTGTGTGAAGAAGTACACCCCTGCAGGGTTAATATCATCTATTCGAATAGCCGCTTCCGCGGTAAAGGACTACTTGGTTGCCTATACAGTTCATAGACAAGTTAATGGTTACTAGTATAAGACTCAAGATAAGTGTGAGTACCGAGGATGGCCCTCTCATAGGATGACGAGGGAGGATCAACGGTGGAGTATTGTGTTGTTGATTCGTGGACTCGTGTGCGGAAACTATTTTACAAGTGGTGTCTCGTAGGATAGCTTAGCCAAGAGTCAAAGCTGGCTTGCTGCAATAACTCCACCACCTTCTTGAGAACAAGCATGTATAGTAGGATCTGTTGTAAGTCTTGCTGAGTACCTTTGTACTCATGTTGCTTTAATTACCGTTTTCAGACTACAACACCGCCCCCTCCGATGGGTTTTATGTGGACCTCAATGTCGATGAGTAACTTGCCACCCAGGTGGTGATTCTGGCCATGGAGGGCCCTATGTAGATACACAGGCTTCGTCAAGCCTTCTTTCTTTCTAGTGTTTGTACTCAGACTTATTTGCTTCCGCATGTGCTTGTATGCTTGTATGACTTGAGTGTCGGGTCATGTGACCCCTACCTGTATGAACATGTTATGTATGGCTCTCTGGAGCCTTTAAATAAAGTACTTTGAGTTGTAGAGCTTTGTTGTGATGCCATGTTGTATTTACACATATCGAGCATATTGTGTGTATGATTGAAATGCTTGGTATGTTTGGGATCCGATAATCTAGTTGTTTATCCTTGGCAGCCTCTCTTATGGGGAAATGTAGTCTAGTGCTTCCATGAGCCATAGTAGTCCGCTATAGCCCGGTTCACCGGAGTCCTGCTAGCCCAGCACTACTGCTCAGGACACTTGACTGGCCGGCATGTGTTTCACTTAGTTCCTGTGTCTGTTCCTTCGGGGAAATGTCACGCGGTGACATCCAGAGTCCTGCCTAGCCTGCTACAGCCCGGGTTCCCGGAGTCCTGTTAGCCTAGTGCTACAGCCTGGATTCACTCGCTGATAACCGACATGCTCGATGTGATTCATGTATGCTTGTTCCCATAGGTTAGTGCTGCTTTGGGTTCATGACTAGCCATGTCGGCCCGGGTTCTCTGTCATATGGATGCTAGCGACACTATCATATACATGAGCCAAAAGGCGCAAACGGTCCCGGGCCATGGTAAGGCGACAACCGTGGGAATACCGTGCGTGAGGACGGAAAGTGATATGAGGTGTTACCGGCTAGATCAATGTGACTTGGAATCGGGGTCCTGACAACTAGTGTTTAGGTGATGTTCTTAGTTGAACAAACCTCCTATTTATGATTAACCCTCTCGCAAGCATCCGCAACTACGAGAAAAGTATTAAGAATAAATTCTAACCATAGCATTAAACTTTTGGATCCAATCGGTCCCTTACGGAATAGCACATAAACTAGGATATAAGCTTCTGTCAGTGTCGCAACCCATCATCTACTTACTACTCCACAATGCATTCCCTTAGGCCCAAATATGGTGAAGTGTCATGTAGTCGATGTTCACATGACACCACTAAGGGAATCACAACATACATACTATCAAAATATCGAACACACATATCAAGTTCACATGATTACTTGCAACATGATTTCTCCCATGACCTCAAGAACAAAAGTAAATACTCACAAATGATAATCATGCTCAAGATCAGAGGGGTATTAAATAGCATATTGGATCCGAACATATAATCTTCCACCAAATAAACCATATAGTAATCAACTACAAGATGTAATCAACACTACTAGTCACCCACAAGCACCAATCTATAGTTTCGGTAACAAGATTGAACACAAGAGATGAACTAGTGTTTGACATGAGATGGTGTTGTTGAAGATGTTGATGGAGATTTCCCTCCCCAAGATGGGAGAGTTGTTGGTGATGATGACGATGATGACGATGATGATGATGATGATGATGATGAAGATGATGACATGAGATGGTAAAGTTTCATCTTGTTTGGAGTTATGCAGAATAGGTAGCGTGGCGTAGCTTTTCCAAGTCCAGATTTCCAGCTGCCGGAATTCTCCCTCTTTGTGTGTACCTTGCATATTATGAGAGAAAAGGCATTAGAATTACTCCAGAAAGTATTATTATGCATAAAAACATCATAAATAACACTAGGAAAACATGATGCAAAATGGACGTATCAACTCCCCCAAGCATAGACCTCGCTTCTCCTCAAGCAAAAACCAAAATCGAAAAACATGTCCACATGCTTAGAGTGAGAGAGAGGTGTTGATAAAAACAAAATACAGACATAGAAGCATCATGTTTATTATTATATCAATAACAAACTTAAACATAAGGCTTTTATCATAGAACTTTCATCATAGACTTCTCATGAATAAGTGACAATTCATCACACTATGGAAGTATAAAGTATAAACTCTATTAGAAACCAACAAACTATGTTCCCAGTCAACTTTGCAACTACAATTCATCATATTTTCGGGAAGGGTCACGTATCGGAGCCTTTAGGCAAGTCCACATACTCAACCATCATATAGTCTTCTATGATTGCTAACACTCACCGCATACACATGAGCAAAACGTTTCAACCGGACACATAGAAATATACGGGCTTATAGTTTCGCCTTGCAACGTATTCACCTCAAGGGTGATGTAAATAATAATAAATCATGCCACCCATATTCAACTGGACATATGTGCCTAGATCTTTCCTCACCACATGATGCTTGCCAAAGGAGAAAAATAAAAGGGAATAGAGAGAATAACTTTGACTCTTGCATAAAAGTAAATACATAAAAGTAAAAGATAGGCCCTTCGCAGAGGGAAGCAGAGGTTGCCATGCACTTATTTGTTTGTATGCTCAACCCTTTAGTGCAAAAGAACGCCACGTTGTATTGCCACTTGTGATGGAAACCTTTATTATGGAGTATGTCGCTTTTATTCTTCACCATCACAAGTTCATACAACGCTCAATTTTCTCTTACACTAAATGATCTCACACTTTTAGAAGCAATTTTTATTGACTTATTGCACCGGTGACAACTTACTTGAGGGATCTTGCTCAATCCCTAGGATGAAGCCGAGCCTACTCGGCACCACCAAAGAGGTTTGTACACTCATCACATCGCACCTTCTCCTTAACTCGACCTCCCGGTACCAACGGTGCTCCATCCGACACCCCCATGGAGCAGCTACCTCGAAGCCGGCGCCACGGGCGACATCTCCACGACGGCTCTCCCCCAGTGCGAGGCCCCTTCGGCGGCGTCCATATGAGTCGGATCTCCTGGTGCTGCTCCGGCTCTCGCTCGCTCGCGCTGCTGCTGCTGCTCTCCCCCTCGCTCGTGCTGCTGCTCTGCTCTAATTTAGCTACACTTCAGTCGACTAAATCGACTTTTGGGTCATTCAATTTTTAGGGGGTGGGGGGCTTGCCGGAGTTAAGGAAGAACCACCCGCAGCGGGGAGGGGGGCTCACCGGAGAGGTACCCCACTATCTATCTTTGGGTTCAGGGTGGGGCGGTGGTCGCCAGCGGTGGGGGAACGGTAGTGGGGCGGTGGCATGGGGATCACCGGAGAAAAAGCTCGGCGCCGGGGGGGCTAGAGGGCTGGCCAGGGCGGCGGCGGGCCGGTGGTGGGGAGTTGTTATGGGGTGGCGGCGGACCGGCGGTGGGGAGTTGTTTCGGGGCGGAGAGGCGGCGTGGGGGCCGGTGTTTTGGCAGGTGGTGGCTAGTGGCTCAGGGGGGTGCAGGTTGAAGATGAACTGCAGGCCCTCCATAAACTACATGTCAAGTGCTTCTCCACTACCATTGCGTTCAGTTTCGACATTAACATTCATATTCCACAGTAAATTTCAGTTTCAACAGTTAAGTTCAGAGTCAACAATTTTTACCTCATCTGTTGTAGTCAGGTGGTTTCTGATGATGTAAATTTTACATCTATTTTACATCATCTATTGGAGATGCTATTAGAATCCCACTTGAGATTAATGATGTCTATCTTGTGTTGCTTCAGCCTTGACGTCTTACGGCTGACCGGAGCTGCTCCAACGACAGAACGATCCATCACAACAGAGCAGTGCCCTGGACACTGTCTACAAATTCATCAGATCTTCCTCCACACCTCCGACGGCCACCTCTGCCTCAACTTCTTCAGCGACCAACCTGTGACGCCCCCGATTCAATCGTACACTAATCACACACACAAATGTGTACGATCAAGATCAGGGACTCACGAGACGATATCACAACACAACTCTAGACACAAATTAGAATAATACAAGATTTATATTACAAGACAGGGGCCTCAAGGGCTCGAATACACAAGAGTCAGCGGAAACAACAATATCTGAGTACAGACATAAGTTAGACAAATCTGCCTTAAGAAGGCTAGCACAAAAGCATCAATGATCGAAAAGGCAAGCCCTCCTACCTGGGAGCCTCCTAACTACTCCAGGTCGACAGCGGCCGTCACGTAGTAGTAGGCACCCTCGGGGTAGTAGTAGTCATTAGTGGTGTTGTATGGCTCCTGGGATCCATCATCTGGTCGGGAAAATCGGGTATGGGGGAAAAGAGGTAGAAAAGCAACTGTGAGTACTCATCCAAAGTACTCGCAAGACTTACATCAGATCTAAACTAAATATGCATATGTATCAAAGGAACGGGTTGTATCTATGGACTAAACTGCAGAATGCCAGAGCAGAAGGGGAAAGCATAGCCTATCGAAGACTAGCATCTTCAAGCAGCTCCAAGCATCTTGTAGCATCAGAAGAGATAAGAGTGGCATATTATAATATTAGTAAGTATGTTGTAACATTGTCCAGAGATCACTTCCTCGACATCCAGTATCCATTACAAGCCTCGGCATCCAGTATCCCATTCTAGTTGGATCAATCGAGATACAACTTCGAGCGTCCGTTACCGTAGGACAGGCTATCGATAGATGTTTTCTTCCCTGCAGGGGTGCACCAACTTACCCAACACGCTCGATCAACTCCGGCCGGACACACCATCAGGTCATGACCGCCCTCGGCTGATCAACACACCGTAGTCCTACCTAGGCTCAACAGAGAGGCTAGCACACCGGTCTACACCCTAAATGTGAAGGTGTCATGGGCCATCGCCCTTTGCAATCCCGCACGTTGCGTACGCAGACAGTGAGAGGACCTAGCCTCCCTTATACAAGGCGAGGCATTCCAGTCCAACCCGGCGTGCGCCGCTCCATCGCTGATGTCCGTTGAGCTTTCGTCTGATACATATGATGCAGAGTGCCCATTCTTATTCCCACGTGGTGGTTAGTGAAAAAAATGCTAGCGGCCTACTCCGATCAAATATCCAAACTGTTAGTGTCTTGATAGTGCGGTAACGATCAATGATCCACGATATATGGTCCCGTCACCCCGTTTCACGGACTTGCAGCAAGGGCTAATAATGCCCGGCCGCGCCACGTGGAAAACTTGCGGGTATCCTCCAGATCAACCCGACTTCACATCACTCGCGGGTACCTCATCATGGCTCTATGGTAAGTCAAAGTAACCGTGTGTCCGAAACAACAAGGAGGAAAACTTGAGGAATCACCCTTGATGGATTCCCACTCAATGTAACCATCAAGGTGGACTTGGAGGAATCACCCTCGTTGGTCCACACTTGAGGGGTTGCACGACCGAGTCATTATCGGGAGTGGTCAAGGAGGAATCACCCTCGATGGCCACAACCGAATAGCTACACTACATGGTTAACATCATAAGTGCTGATGAGGTATAACCCTCGGCACTCGGTAGTAACTCTGCAAAGTCATACAACTAAGGGGGTGATGTGCGGTGTCGGGGCCTGGACGTTGATCACGTTGATCGAGTCATCGAACATAAAGCAGGGGCAACTGCGACAAGGTGGGGGTCACTGATGGATCTCTAATCAACTTATACTAAGCAGGTAAGGTATGAAAGCAGGTAACAAATACAGGCTATGCATCAGAATAGGATCATACAAAAATTAGTAGCAGTTCTAATGCAAGCATGAGAGGGAAAGAAATGGGCGATATCAGAATGCTCAAGGGGGTTTGCTTGCCTGGAAGCTTTGCTGCAAAAGAAGGGTCATCGACGAGGTAGTCGATCACAGGGGCAACATCGGTAAATATAGAGAAAACAGATGCATCACTAAGCATTACATGATGATAGGCAGGGCTAGTGTTGACCTAACGTAGTGCTACACGCTGTAGATGGAGGAGGAAAACATCCGAGGATGATTTCCCAATGTTAGACAGATTCCAGGCAGACGAAAGAGAGGGGACAGTTCCATGTTTAGCATGCTAGGGGCATGTGACCGATGAACGGACCGCGTATTCGGATTTGTTGGATTTTTCTGAGCAACTTTCATGTAGAAAACATTTACATCCGAGTTACGATTTATTATCTACGATTTTCTAAAGTTTTAAAAGTTTTCTGAAATTACTGGATTTAATTTATTTGAAAATCAAATGTGTAAATGCTATGGGTACATGGGAGTGTACCCAGCATATCACACTCTGAGTATGACAGTGGGCAGTGGGTGCGGAGTCAATGGCTGACTCAATAGCCTTATCCATTTGAATAGTACATAGGGTCCCACATGTCATTTGCTCTAGGGGGGTTATTTTAACTAAAGGGGTTATTTAGTAGAGGGAGGCACGTGTCAGTGGGGAATCTATCAAATTAAGCAACTAAACTAATCCTAAATAAGTTTAGCCCTAATCTAATTAAGCCGGCCCCACTAGTAGTGGCAAAACCGTCCCTGGTAGTGCACGCACACGCGCATGCACGGTATAGAGTGCCGGCGACCACGGCGCCTAGCCGGCAGGCAGCGGCAACTGCCAGTGCGACTAGTGGCAGCACGGGAGGCTAGCGACAGTAGTCATCGACGGAGTTAGCAACAATGGCGAGGCCAAGCAGCACAGCAAGGCGAGCGGCCGCACGAGAGCAGGCAGCGGCGCAGCGGCTGGTGAAGGCGGGGCTGGCGCTGGAGCGGAACGCGGTGGCCGGGGCATCAGTAGTTGCGACAACCAGAGGCAGGAGTGCACAGGCGTAGGGCACGGGGACCAGGACGGCAACGGGAGATGCGCGGGCTTGGGAATAGCAGGGTCGACGCGGCCAGCGTGGGCGCGACGATCGGGCGAGCAGGAGCTCGCGATGAGCGCGGGTGGGGTCGTCGCCTGGGTGGCCCGAGGTGCGGGAAGGGAAGGAGGACGGTGCTATGGTAATTGGGACGAGAGGGGAAAAGGAGGCATCGAAGGAGGGGGCTCACAGAGAGAGCCAGACGAGCTCGGGGAGGGTCGGGGCGTGCCAAAGCGTGGATCCGTGGCGGGGCATCGGTGGTGGCTGTCGGTGAAGACCAGGACGAGGGCGACGACGGGGCGGCTCCGGGCTCGATCCCGTGGGCGAAGACGACAAACGAGAGGCCAGCGGAGCGGATGGGCACCTCCCTACAGTGCGAGGATGACGGAGGGCGCGCGTACGACGGCAGTCATGGCACCGGCGGCTCAGTGTAGCGAGGGGAGGAGAGGAGCGTGCGAGAGAGAAGAGGAATTGGATTTGGGTGGGGCGAGTGGGATAGGTGGATGGGGAGATGCCAAGGTGACGCCCTTATCCCCTCGGGGCGACACCGACGAGGTGGGTTCAACGGGGACACGCCCCTGTTCGGGCGAGGTCGGTGGAGCAGTGCGCGTGGAGAGAAGACGACAAGGAAGGGGGAGTGGGCCGGCTCCGATGGGCCGCAGCCCAAGGGGACAGGGACTTCGGCCTTTCTATTTTATTTTTTCTCTTGTTTTTCTTTTAAATTTTTTTGTTTACTTTTATTTCGAAAAAGCAAAAAAAAACTTTATAAAATACAAAGCTTGCACCTAGAATAACATTATAACTTAGGCCACTTCTATAATTAAGTTTAGCATTTAAATAAAATACTTTGCAACTTTTATTAATTAAAAACATTTAAATAATTATTTTAGCCCCTGTTTTAAATAGCTTAGGGCATTAAAATATATTTTTTAAATGTTGGTTCATCGCCATAATTAGTTATGGAATATTTTCCACATGATGAACATCTTAGCTTTCATGTTTGAAGAAATATTATTTTGACTTTATTTTGAATTTGAAAAAGGCTTTGATTTTTATCAAATGGTAATTTGGCTTAGCTTAATTTAATGCCATGGAATCATTAGGGGGAAATTACTGTAGCTTGACACTGGGGTGTTACAAATCTCCTCCACTACGAGAAATCTCATCCTGACATTTTAAACATGGAGTCAGGGGAAAGGTAATTGGTTATGAAATTCTAACGAGTCTTCTTGTCTTGGTTGCTCTTATCGAAGAGGTCGGTCCATTGCGTTGATGTCTTCATTTCTGTGCATCAGGGCATCGTGACGAAGCTGTCATCCTTCCTTCGGGAACTCCATCGTACTTACAAAAGGACAAGCGGTAACTTAGGAAGAACGACCCTCTACAAGGTTGCTCATCTAGTAGATAACATCAGTGAAGGTGGCATAAAGTAATTCTTGAATTAAAACTTCAGAAAATCATAGAGAGTAAAGTAAGAAGGTGCAATAAGAAGCTTCAAGTGGATAGGCAATCGTTTGTTGCCTGAAACACAGGGTGAAAGGGGTTCATAGCAATCAGAAAAAGTATTGTGTCTGATACTAGAGTAGATCATCTCTAGGAAGGTGTCTCGTGAATTACTAATGAAGCCAATCTTGAGGAATAATCTTTAGAAACATAGATGTACATGAGAGTCAGGTTGTGATCCTGTGGAACTGTGGGTTATGGGCTGTAACACCCTTGATGCGACTATAGCTCCCACGTGTCGAGGCACGACTTAGAGACATAATCGCATTGAAGGCATATGTCACAAGTTAGGCAATCTTCACAACATCCCATGCAATATGAATAATAAAGGGGAGAACATAGTTGGCTTACACTCGCCACGTCAATCAAGTACATAAATAACATTACATCATCCAAACACTCATGGCCCGACTACGGCGCCAAAATAAAAGAGAACCCAACATGCGATCGTGATCGTGATCGAACGCTCTAGGACATGGAGCAGAGTTTGGTGGGTTTTGGGCCAAAATGGAGGGGTGTTGGGCTGCAACACACACGAGGCCTTTTCGGTCCCTCGGTTAACCGTTGGAGTGTCAAACGAAGTCCAAATGACACGAAACTTGACAGGCGGTCTACCGGTAGTAAACCAAGGCCGCTTGGAAAGTCTCGTTCCAATCCGGAAATGTTTAATCCCCACACACGAAAGAAAGCTAGAAAAGACCACCGGAGGAGAACGGAGCGCCGGAATGCAAAATGGACAACGGGGAAAAAGCTCGAATGCATGAGACGAACACGTATGCAAATGCAATGCACATGATGACATGATATGAGATGCATGACAACGAAAACAACACACGGAGACAAAGACCCGAACCCGAGAAATAAATATAACTTAACGCCGGAGACGGCAAGAGTTGGAGTACAAAAAGGGAAAGTTACATTCGGGGTGTTACAACACTCCACCACTACGAAAAGATCTCGTCCCGAGATCTAGGACTGAAAGAACGCCGGGTACTCAGAACAGAGGTGATCCTCGCGTTCCCAGGTAGCTTCACGGTCGGAATGGTGCGACCACTTGACTTTGAGGAATTTGATTGACTTGTTGCGAGTCTTGCGTTCAGTCTCTTCAAGAATAGCAACTGGGTGCTCACGATAAGAGATATCTTCTTGGAGCTCAATGTCCTCGAAGTTGATGGTGCGGTCAGGAGTCTTGAAGCACTTTCGAAGCTGAGAGACATGGAACACGTCATGAACATTTGCAAAGTTTGAAGGAAGCTCGATTTGATAGGCGAGGTCGTCTCTCTTGCTGACAATCTTGAAAGGTCCCACGTATCAGGGGGCAAGCTTCCCTTTGATACCGAAACGACGAGTACCTTTCATAAGAGAGACACGGAGGTAAACATGATCTCCGATCTCGAAAGCCAAATCACGGTGCTTACTATCATAGTAGCACTTCTGGCGGGATTGGGCTGCTTTGAGGTTATCTCGAATGACTTTGCACATTTCTTCTGCCTCTGTGATTAAGTCATTACCCAGTAGCTTACATTCACCGGTTTCAGACCAGTTGAGAGGGGTACGTCACTTCCTACCATACAGAATTTCAAAAGGGGCCTTGCCCAAACTTGCTTGAAAACTATTGTTGTAGGAGAATTCAGAATAAGGAAGACAATCCTCCCATTTCATGCCGAAGGAGATCACACAAGCCCTGAGCATATCTTCAAGAATCTGGTTGACACGCTCGACTTGACCGGTTGTTTGAGGATGGAAAGCAGTGCTGAAGCGGATGTTGGTGCCCATGGCCTTCTGGAAAGAATCCCAAAACTTGGAGGTAAAGATGCTGCCACGGTCTGAAGATATCACTTGAGGAATACCGTGCAGAGAGACAATACGAGAGGTTGACCACCATTAGCACATTGACAGATAAATATTGAAGCTGAATCCAACAGAATGAAAATTGCAACATATAGTCTTCACATCCGAACAAAATGAACGAATGCATTCCTCTTGAAATGGTCACATATCCATAAATTGAGAAGCCACTTAGAATTTAGGTAGAGAAATAAATCAACAAGGTACGGATCAAGAACGAATAATTGGTAAGAAATCCCAATCTCAAACCAACTATCTGTGGAAGAAGAACTAGAGCTACTAGAATTCCCACCTATGAAACTCCCGAACCTTTCCAGTTATGCAATCAGGTGTTGGGGATACAGGGGAAGCATAATCTCTCACCCAATTCTAGAAAATCCTACATCCAGCTGTATCCATCCTTCAACACATAACCGAGAAAAACTTCGGAAACCATCTACCTCAACCTTTGAAAAGCATCCGTTATACAAGTTATGGCGATACTCCCGAACTCCCGCCCCAGTACTGGGTGGCGTCGAGGTTATCTCACCAACGAACTGCATAAAAGAGATTTTCGATGTCGGCGTACTAAACTCAGGTATTCCAGAACTGCAATGATAAAATTATGACGACAACACCTCAGAGCTCAACTCCCCGGGACACTTCCACTAAACCCCTGACAGGAGGCACCAAGACAGTATTCTCGTCATAAAACCATCGGAACGATTCCAAGATACCCGCGTGATCCTAAAAAAAATTAGTGAAATTTGAGAAGAGAAGAGTCAAAACTCTACGTCAGGATGCCTTACCAGAGCGATGAGGAGACTGGGAAGTAAAAAGAATTCCTAAACTCTCCGATATATAATTCCTAAGGACTCAAAACATTTTTCTGGACACAACTCGGCCGCTAAAAACGATCAAGCAATGGGGCTCCTAAGGTCGGGGAAGGCTCTGATACCAACTTGTAACACCCTCGATGTGACTATAGCTCGCTCCCACTTGTCGAGGCACGACTTAGAGACATAATCACATTGAAGGCATATGTCGCAAGTTAGGCAATCTTCACAACATCCCATGCAATATGAATAATAAAGGGGAGAACATAGTTGGCTTACACTCGCCACATCAATCAAGTACATAAATAACATTACATCATCCAAACACTCATGGCCCGACTACGGCGCCAAAATGAAAGAGAACCCAACATGCGACTCGGTCCCAATCACCCCCAACTGGGCACCACTACTGATCATCGGGTAAGGAAACATAATAACACTGAGAGTCCTCGTCGAACTCCCACTTGAGCTCGTACTCGTCACCTGGAGCGGAATCACCTGGACCTGCATCTGGAGTTATAGATTCTGTGAGCCACAAGGACTCAGCAATCTCGCACCCTCGCGATCAAGACTATTTAATCTTATAGGAAGGGTAAGGCAAAATATATGTGGAGCTGCAGCAAGCGACTAGCAAGTATGGCGGCTAACTTATTCGTAAAAGAGAGCGAGAAGAGGGGGCAAAGCGCGAGCGAGAAAAACTAGAGGAACAACCTGCGCAAGCATTACTCCAACACCGTGTCCACCTCCCGGACTCCGCCGAGAAGAGGCCATCACGGTAACACACTCCGTTGATTCATTTTAATTAATTAAGGTTCAAGTTATCTACAACCGGACATTAACAAATTCCCATCTGCCCATAACCGCGGGCACGGCTTTCGAAAGTTCAATCCATGCAGGGGAGTCCCAACTTAGCCCGTGACAAGCTCTCACGGTCAACGAAGGAATAGACCTCCTCCCAAGACGTTCCGATCAGACTCGGTATCTCGGTAATTCAAGACACTTCGACAGATTAAAACAAGACCAGCAACACCGCCCGAATGTGCCGACAAATCCCGATAGGAGCTGCACATATCTCGTTCTCAGGGCACACTCAGATAGATCAAGCTACGAGTAAAACCAACCCTCAAGTTTCCCCGAGGTGGCCCCGCAGGCTGCCCGGTTCGGACCAACACTCAGAGGGAGCACTGGCCCGGGGGGGGGGTTAAAATAAGATAACCCTTGGGCTCCGGTAACCCAAGGGAAAAAGAGGCTAGGTGGAAAATGGTAAAACCAAGGTTGGGCATTGCTGGAAAAGCTTTAATCAAGGCGAACTATCAAGGGGTTCCCATTATAATCCAACCGCGTAAGGAACGCACAATCCGGGAACATAACACCGATATGACGGAAAACTAGGGCGGCAAGAGTGGAACAAAACACTAGGCGAGAGGCCGAGCCTTCCACCCTTTACCAAATGTATAGATGCATCAAGATAACATAGCAATATAATGATATCCCAACAAGTAAGTAAATGTCCCAACAAGGAACGGCTCCAATCTTCACCTGCAGCTAGCAACGCTATAAGAGGGGCTGAGCAAAGCGGTAACATAGCCAATCAACGGTTTGCTAGGACAATGGTGGGTTAGAGGTTTGACATGGCAATTTGGGAGGCTAACAAGCAAATGGTAGGCATCGTAGCATTGGCATAGCAAAGTGCGAGCAAACTAGCATAGCTAAGATAGTAGTGATTTCGAGGGTATGATCATCTTGCCTGCACAGTTGTCAGAGTTGACTGGATCCTCACAAGCAAACTCAACGGGCTCCTCGGTAGCGAACTCGTCTCCCGGCTCTACCCAAACAATACAAACAAGCAACAAGGATACAATCAACCACGTGCAAGGATCAAACGACATGATGCAATGATGATATGCTATGCGGGATGCGATGCGGGATGCAAAATGCAAGATATGACAGGAAATGCATGAACCTGACCTCAACTTGGAAAACCAAGTGTGCCACTAGAAAGATGAGATGAAATCGCTTGAAAACGATATAAAGAACGCCGGAATCGGAGTTACGGTTTGGAAATGGCAAGCGTTTGAAGAATGACACCGGTCTGCTATTTACATCAAGTATGCATCTAAATGCAACGAAATGAACATGCTACAGCCACCAAACATGACAACAAAATACATGGCAGGGATGCACACAAGATGCTTAACAAAAGTCTAGCACTGAGCTACGGACAATTCATCCATTATGAGGTTCAAACAAGCATGGCAAAAACGCAAATGCAAAACAGATCACAGACTTAGTGAAATTAACACTTGTCTGAAATTTCAGATCACGAAGCCCTCTTCGGAGCAGCAAAACAACATGATACATGACCTGATTAAGACAAGTAAGAACATGGCATGGAGCTACTCAATAAGCTTAACAAAAGACCCAAAGTGACCTGGGGCCAAAAGGGTTCACAAAATATACTAACAAGCACACGAACATAGCTAAAACACAATCAGTTTTCAGACTTAGTGAACACTGAGACATGCTGAAATATAACTCACAAAGGCATGTAAACGAGCTCGATGCACTCACTACGGTGCAAGTCATGGCAAGGTAAGCATACATCCATTAAGAAGGCACAAAAGCTAGCTAGACATGGCAAGCACAATGGCATAGCATGCACGGATCAACTACAATAACATCGGCAAAATCGCAAACAAGTTGACGATCTGCCCAGATTCACAACGAAGCAAAAGTAGAGCTCGATTGACTCAAGCTAGGGTGCTCCATAATTCCAACAAAGACATGGATGGATAGATCATAACATGATTAACAAAACTCCTTTACTGATAATCTCCAAAAGAGGCACGGATCACTAGGTAACAAGCTGAACATATGGCATCATGAACTAAATAATCCCAGACTTAGTGAAAACTACCAAGTCCCTGATAACAGATTCACCGGGTGCCTCACTTTGCAAGCTTGCACAAGTCAGCACACACATCCTAAAAATGCATGGGTTGCACCTATGGAAAGAAGACAAAATCCTTAACAAAACATATGAAGGACTCACAGGCATAGCATGCACACAATAATCATGGCAAAAATGACAAAAGTCTAAGATGAACTAGCAGATTTGACAATTAACTCACGAAGCCTCCTTCTAACAGCATTTCGGGCATCAAGATGAGCTCAAATGAAAATGATGCAATGGAATGAAATGATGTACTCTCTGAGATTAACATTTTGATATGCTATATGCCCAAATCGGTGCTACGGATGCAAAGTTACGGAGCCTCGAACATAGGCACATGGATCTGCAGATTCCAGGACTTAGGCGAAATTTATACCCTGTCCCAAAGTCAACGGGACGAGGGTATCCCGGGATGGCGGGATCCGGGCGGCGGGGCTGCATTTGGATCGGGGAGTGGGTGGATCTGATCCCACTCCCGGATCAGATCCGGCCCGGGGCTGAGGAGGCCGGCGATGGCCGGCGGCGGTGGCGGGGCGGGACGGCGCCGGCGACCACTGGCGAAGTCCGGCGAGAGGCGCGGTCGCCGGTGCGCCCAGGCGGCGGCGAGGAGCCGAGGCGAGGCGCGGCGCAGGTGGCGGGCGGCGAGCGGCGACGGGCGGCGGGCGGCGAGCTGGAGTTGGAGAAGGCGGCGGTGGCTCGGGGAAGATGGCGGCGGGGCGTGGCGATGGAGGAGATAGGCCGCGGGGGCCCGGATCGGGCTCCGCGGGCTGGCGGCGGTGGGAGGCGGCGTCTGCCACGTGGCAGCTCGGGAGAGGGCGGCGGCGGCGTCCGGCCGGGTCGGACAATGTCCGGCGCGGCGCGGGGCGATTTTTCCTAGGGTTTGGACGAGGAGATCCGGGATTTCGGAGGAGGGGCTATTTATAGGCATAGGAGGAGCTAGGAGAGTCCAAATGAGGTGCGGTTTTCGGCCACGGGATCGTGATCGAACGCTCTAGGACATGGAGCAGAGTTTGGTGGGTTTTGAGCCAAACTGGAGGGGTGTTGGGCTGCAACATACACGAGCCTTTTCGGTCCCTCGGTTAACCGTTGGAGTGTCAAACGAAGTCCAAATGACACGAAACTTGACAGGCGGTCTACCGGTAGTAAACCAAGGCCGCTTGGCAAGTCTCGTTCCAATCCGGAAATGTTTAATCCCCACACACAAAAGAAAACTAGAAAATACCACCGGAGGAGAACGGAGTGCCGGAATGCAAAACGGACAACGGGGAAAAAGCTCGAATGCATGAGACGAACACGTATGCAAATGCAATGCACATGATGACATGATATGAGATGCATGACAACGAAAACAACACACGGAGACAAAGACCCGAACCCGAGAAATAAATATAACTTAACGCCGGAGACGGCAAGAGTTGGAGTACAAAAAGGGAAAGTTACATCCGGGGTGTTACATGGGCCCACCATGTGGGTTAAAAATAGGGAGAGCGGTGACATCTTGCACGGTCATGGTAGTAAGGTATGTCAGAGAATAGCCTATCATTTATGTTGGCAACAACGCTGGTACCAAGGGCGGGGGATGAAGAGAACCATTTTCCTGCTCGTTGAAACGAGGCGGACCAATAGGCAAAGTTCTCATCCACCTGCAGTTACCAAAATGTTAACAACAATATTAACAAGGTTATACTTGATAGGGTTGTACACCGAGGAGTTTACCTGAGCAGGGAATTACCTCTGCTCAGATAAGTTAGGTCACAAGAAAGGTTAAACAAAATAATGGAGAGGAAAATTATGATTATTAAGTTAATCAGAACAATGGGAAAAATATGTGTTTAAACACAAATATTAGGAGTATATCCTTCCCAAGGACAAGTAGAGGATGATATCCATGACAGGATTGTAGGTAGATTACTATTCAGGTAAAGGGGGAGAAAATTCATGACGTTACCCATACAACAATGTTTGGATAAGTCATCAAGAAACATTTAGCATTGCGCCTCCAATGTTCTTAAAGATGTTCGAAATAACAAAGTCATGCTTTTGGATAGGATTGACATGGTCATCAGGGAAAGGTTGGACCTTGGGAACACAAGGATCCATCGGGAATTTTTAGAACATCTCATGCAATTTTATTAGGGAAAGATGAGGAGGTGGTCGATGGGTTCAGCAGCAATCCATCAACATGTCAAAAAGGAAGTATTTCCAAAATTTATATGAGCAAGTTTTGTGTTGGGGGGAGATAAGCATGTTGTCGATGATAACACAAATCATTAAGGGGCAAGTATGGTATTTCTCATCATGAATTTGATTGATATCCTGGAAGAGCTTAGAATGTTGATGATGATCACGACACATTTGTCAAGAGATTTCATGAAGATGTAATTGATCGGAGATAACATTAAGTCAAAGGAATGATGGAGAGAAAGTTTATTGGAACCACGGATACGACACAAACTCAGAATCAAGCTTGTTGTTCGAGGTGAAACGATAATACAAGGAAGATCGAAGTAAGATTAGCTCATCGTCGAAAATTGTGCACCGAGAAGAAGGTCCAAGTAGCACTGTTAAAATTTAGCACGATGATTGTATAGCCAATTAGGCTAGGAATGACTTGAAGGACTATTAAACTCGCAAGCAACAAAATTACTTAGAGTTATTGAATCGGGTTGTGGAATCGATTCACTTATCGGTGTTCTCGAGTGACTAATAACTCAGGACCCGAGGAAATCTAATATCGGTGAGAAGCCATAAGAGATGAAGACTCATAGGAAGCAACACGGTTCTCTGTCCTTATCAAGATACCGGAGGGTAATACACGAAGGAAGATCAAAATAGAGATTGCAGAGATGCGCTGATCTGAAGAAGACAAGTGATCTAACTAGTCTGAGAAATGGAATCAAAGGGGGAACAATCTTGGTCAGAACCACCGTTGCAAAGGACCAAACATAGATACCATATGAACTTACAACAAGGGGATTATTATTATGACAAGAAGCTTCCATGATAAGTTCCACATCGGGTCCATGGGCATGAATACAAAGTTCAAGGTCGACTCCCACTTCTTCAATGCATAACCTTCCATTCACTTCTTGCTTTCGAAGAAGTTGTAGTGTAGAAATTATATCTGGTAAAACACCAGAATAGTATGACTCGTGAAAACTCTCGGGTTCACACGGATTAGGGATGGCGTAGTTTCAAACCATAGTGGCATCTTCGGAATATATACCATAGGCTTCAATAGTAATACATACCAGCTCGAAAGCAGAGCATGGTTGACAAAAGCAGATGATAGAATTTACCAAAGGCATTATGTGTCAGGGAAGAACTCACAAGGTTGATGAATATGAAGGACATTGTCGGATAATAATCCAACCAAGGATATGGAGGTCCATAAAGGATCTGATATGCGTATCGATACTCAACCAGAAGAAGAAGGAATGCAAAGGCATCAGACTATTGATATAACTGGATAACATCAAAGCTTTAATACAAAGGGATTACGATTTTCAAATCAAAAGATCTGAAGCAGAGGCTCTGAACAAAAGATAATTAAGTACATCAATACAGCTCGACAATCAATCAAGGTTTTATTTGCCAACAATAAGCTCATGTTTGGAATTACGTCTGAGCCGGAAGGATAAATGCTAGGTCTAATTGAGGATTGCTAGCATACGCAACATATTGGCTCAAGGGACTCGAAACAATAGTGACCTAGATGTCACCGGAGATTACTAGAAATATGGAATTAACCATAATGCAGGCACACAAGACTTTCCAAAGCAATAGCTTGCAAAGGATTCCCGGAAGGTCGAATATCATTTCGAGGTACTTTGTGAAACACATGAATAAATAGGAATGAACAAATCCTCGATAAGTGTGAGGAATTACTCGAACATGTATTCATGTAGAAAAGGAGCTGCAAGGCAGCGGGCACAATGGATTCTCGGAATATCAGAAGTATTTCAGGGTATCTTTTAATAACAACAGTGATTGGAAAAGAAGGTTTGGACGGAAAGTGTATGTGGCTATCCATAGGGATTGACGGTGGAAGGAAATTGCAAAAGCAATGAGCACAAGTTCTCACGATAACATCGGAGAGTATCTTCAGAATCCTTTGATGCACCAAGCAATCATCAAGAGCAAGGGGCTCTCCGGGAGAAAGTATTTATGAGAACCTATAGTTAGAGTTAGCAAAATAATTTAACCTGAATAGAAGAGAGATCAGATTCCCAGAGTATAGACGAGGAATAAAAGATCATAATACCACCCAATGGCAACGTGGGCCCGTAAGCCACACAGCCATGTTAGTAAATCGGTTTTTCAAAGACTCAACTTCGACCAAGAAGTTGGAAAGGGGATTCCTACAAGTAGTTGGCACTGATACCAACTTGTGACGCCACCGATTCAATCGTACACTAATCATACGCACAAATGTGTACGATCAAGATCAGGGACTCAAGGGAAGATATCACAACACAACTCTAGACACAAATTAAAATAATACAAGCTTTATATTACAAGCCAGGGGCCTCGAGGGCTCGAATACATAAGCTCGAATACACAAGAGTCAGCGGAAACAACAAAATCTGAGTACATACATAAGTTAGACAAGTCTGCCTTAAGAAGGCTAGCATAAAAGCAACAACAATTGAAAAGGCAAGGCCTCCTACCTGGGAGCCTCCTAACTACTCTAGGTCGTCAGCGACCGTCACGTAGTAGTAGGCACCCTCAAGGTAGTAGTAGTCATCACTGGTGTCGTCTGGCTCCTGGGATCTGCATCTGGTCGCATCAACCGGGTATGGGGGAAAAAGAGGTAGCAAAGCAACCGTGAGTACTCATCCAAAGTACTCGCAAGACTTACATCAGATGTAAACTAAATATGAATATGTATCAAAGGAATGGGTTGTATCTATGGACTAAACTACAGAATGCCAGAGAAGAAGGGGAAAGCCTATCCTATCGAAGACTAGCATCTTCAAGCAGCTCCGAGCATCTTGCAGCATCGGAAGAGATAATAGTGGCATATTATAATATTAGTAAGTATTATGTAACATTTCCTAGAGATCACTTCGTCGACTCCTTGCGAGCAAACAATCCCGGAGCCATCATATCCATTACATGCCTCGGCATCGAGTATCCAATTCTAGTTGTATCGATCGGGATACAACTCCGAGCGTCCGTTACCGTAGGACAGGCTATCCATAGATGTTTTGCTTCCCGCAGGGGTGCACCAACTTACCCAACACGCTCGATCAACTCCGGTCGGACACACGATCAATTCATGATCGCCCTCGGCTAATCAACACAATGTAGTCATACCTAGGCTCAACAGAGAGGCCAACATGCTGTTCTACATCCTAAATGCGAAGGGTCATTGGGACATCTCCCTTTGCAATCCTACACGTTGCGTACGTGGCCGGTTAGCAGACCTAGCCTCCCTTATATAAGGCGAGGCATTCCAGTCCAACCCTGCGCACGCCGCTCCATCACTGACATCCGTTGAGCTTTCGGCTATTACATACGACACAGAGTGCCCATACTTATTCCCACGTGGTGGTTAGTGCAAAAAAGGCCAGAGGCCTAGTCGGATCAAATATCCATAATGTTAGTGTCTTGATAGTGCGGTAACAATCAATGATCCATGATATGTGGTCCCCTCGCCCCGTCTCACGGACTTGCGGCAAGGGCTAAGAATGCACGGCCGCGCCGCGTGGAAAACTTGCGGGTATCCTCCATATCAACCCGACGTCAGATCACTCGCGGGTACCCCTCGAGGCCAACCCGATGTCATCATGGCTCTGTGGTAAGACAAAGTAATCGTGTGTCTGAAACAACAAGGGGGAAAACCTGAGGAATCATCCTCGATGGATTCCCACTTGATGTAACCATCAAGGTGGACTTGGAGGAATCACCCTCGTTAGTCCACACTTGAGGGGTTGCACGATAGAGTCATTATCGGGAGTGGTCAAGGAGGAATCACCCTCGATAGACACGACCGAATAGCTACACTACAGGGTTAACATCAGAAGTGCTGATGGGGTATGACCCTCGGCACTGGATAGTAACTCTGCAGAGTCGTACAACTAAGGGTGGTGATGTGCGGTGTCGGGGCCTGGACGTCGATCACGTCGATTGATTCATCGAACATAAAGCAGAGGAAACTGCGACAAGGTGGGGGTCACTAATGGATCTCTAATCAACCTATACTAAGCAGTTTAGAATAAGCAGGTAAGGTATGAAAGCAGGTAACAAAAACAGGCTATTCATCAGAATAGGATCATAAAAAACGCAGTAGCAGTTCCAATACAAACATGAGAGGGAAAGAAATGGGCAATAACAGAATACTCAAGGGGGTTTGCTTGCGTGGAAGCTTTGCTGCAAAAAAGGGTCGTCGACGAGGCAGTCGATCACAGGGGTAGCATCTGTCTCGAGGTCTACCGGAGAGAAGAGGGGGCAGAAGTAGTAAATACAGAGCAAACAGATGCATCACTAAGCATTACATGACAATAGGCAGAGTTAGGGCTGACCTAACATAGTGCTACACGCTGTAGACGGAGGGGAAAAACATCCGAGGATGATTACCCAACGTTAGATAGATTCCAGACAAACGAAATAGAGGGGCTGATTCCATGTTCGGCATTCTAGGGGCATGTGACCGATGAACAGACCGCGTATTCGGATTCGTTGGATTTTTCTGAGCAACTTTCATGTAGAAAACATTTTCATTCGAGTTACGGTTTATTATCTACGATTTTCGAAAGTTTTAAAAGTTTTCTGAAATTACTGGATTTAATTTATTTCAACAATCAAATATGTAAATGCTATGGTTACACAGGAGTGTACCCAGCATATCACACTATGTGTATGACAGCAAACTAGTGGGTGCTGAGTCAATGGCTGACTCAACAGCCTTATCCATATGAATAGTACATAGGGTCCCACATGTCATTTGCTCTAGGGGGGTTATTTTAACTAAAGGGGTTATTTAGTGGAGGGGGGCACATGGCAGTGGGGAATCTATCTAACTAAGCAACTAAACTAATCCTAAATAAGTTTAGCCCTAATCTAATTAAGCCGGCCCCACTAGGCAGTGGCACAACCATCCCTGGTTGTGCACGCACACGCGAACGCACAGCAGAGAATGCCGGTGCCCAGCCGGTAGACAACGGCAACCGTCTGTGCAACCAGCGGCGGCACGGGAGGCTAGCGGCAGCAGCGGCAGCAGTCAGCGGCGAAGCTAGCAACAACGGCGAGGCCAAGTAGCGCGGCAAGGTGAGCGGCCGCACGGGAGCAGGGAGCGGCGCAGCAGCGGGCGAAGGCAGGGCGGGCGCTGAAGCGGAACACGGTGGTCGGGGCATCAGCAGTTGCGATGACCAGAGGTGGGAGCATGCGGGCACAGGCCACGGGGACCAGGACGACAGTGGGAGAGGCGCGGGCTTGGGAACAGTAGGGTCGACGTGTCTAGCGCGGGCGCGATGACCGGGCGAGTAGGAGCTCGCGATGAGCGTGGGCGGGGTCGCGGCCTGGGTGGCCCGAGGAGCGGGGAGGGAAGGAGGACGGTGCTACGGTGATTTGGACAAGGGGGGAAGAAGGCATCGAAGTAGAGG
Organism: Triticum dicoccoides; assembly: GCF_002162155.2. Lineage (NCBI taxonomy): Eukaryota > Viridiplantae > Streptophyta > Magnoliopsida > Poales > Poaceae > Triticum > Triticum dicoccoides. The sequence continues at coordinate 245,820,547 of NC_041384.1, read as the reverse complement.
GCTCACAAAGAGTGCCGGACGAGCTCGGGGAGGGTCAGGACGTGCCGGAGCATGGATCTGTGGCGAGGCATCGGTGGCGACCGTCCGTGAAGACAAGGATGACGAGGACGACAGGGCGGCTCCGGGCTCGATCCCATGGGCAAAGACGACAAAGAGGAGACCGGTGGAGCAAATGGGCACCTCCCTACAGCGCGAGGACGACGGAGGGCGCACGTACGACGACAGTCATGGAGCCGGCGGCTCGGTGTAGCGAGGGGAGGAGAGGAGCTTGCGAGGGAGAAGAGGAATTGGATTTGGGAGGGGCGAGTGGGAGAGGTGGAAGGGGGATGCCGAGGCGCCGCCCTTATCCCCTCGGGGCGGCACCCACGAGGTGGGTTCGACGGGGACGCGCCCCTGTTCGGGCACGGTCGGTGCAGCAGTGCGCGGGGAGAGAAGACGACAAGGACGGGGGAGTGGGCCGGCTCCGGTGGGCCCCATCCCAGGAGGACAGGGGCTTCGGCATTTCTATTTTATTTTTCCTCTTGTTTTTCTTTTAAAACTATTTTGTTTTCTTTTATTTCCAAAAAGAAAAAAAGCTTTATAAAATACAAAGCTTGCACCTAAAATAACATTATAACGGAGGCCACTAATATAATTAAGTTTAGCATTTAAATAAAATACTTTGCAACTTTTATTAATTAAAAACATTTAAATGATTATTTTAGCCCCTGTTTTAAATATCTTAGGGCATTAAAATATTTTAAAAAAATGTTGGTTCATCGCCATAATTAGTTAAGGAATATTTTCCACATGATGAACATCTTAGCTTTCATGTTTGAAGAAATATGACTTTGACTTTATTTTAAACATGAAAAAGGCTCTGATTTTTATCAAATGGTAATTTGGCTTAGCTTAATTTGATGACATGGAATCGTTAGGGGAGATTATTGCAGCTTGACACTGGGGTGTTACACAACCCAATGATGTTGAGGTCGACACAGCTACGGCAAAGAGGTTGTACACTTGTTGCATCACTTATTACTCTACATTCATATCGATCCATTAGGGCTATTTTGGTTCAACGGAAAACCATAGCAATAGGAAATTTTTCTATGGCACTCTACTATTCAATTATTCATGCAATTTGTTGAAAAGAATGGAGCAAAACATCCACCTGGACCTACTTTTCAAAATCCTATGCACGAAAACAAGACCAAGTGCATAGTGGTAGAATAGCATTCTAAATGCACACGCTTTCATATGGTTTCACTTTATTTTGGCCATGTTTCTCTGCATTCCTCTGCTCTTCCAATTCATGTGAACCAAACACCCAAGTTGACAGAAATCATGTGTTTACAAATGCTCTGTCTACCATGTGCATTCCTATCCTATTCCGGTGCTTTTCCTATCCCCGCGTTTTTAGAATCATGCAAGCCCCTTACAGAATTACTTCAGTTACAGGTAGGTGTCAAAGGAAACTTTGTGTGGTTTGTCCTGCTCCTGCCACAACGTCGTCCACCTCATCTGAGCTGCTCCATTGACCGAAACATCCACCAAACTAGACATCACGACTCCTGACCATCTTTCGCTGCCTCGGATCTCCTTCCCTGCCGTCGGCACCCATCGCAACGACATCTCCATCATCGACTCAGCAGATGAACCTGAGGAGTACACGGGTCCACAAGAGAGGTCGCACTCTTTTGTTTCTTCTTATGTTATGCATTGCTTAAAATTACCTGCTACTTTATCGTCCTGTTCACCTCTTAGACTCCAAGTCAGGTCCAAATTAATGTTCAAACTTGAGTTCTAAATTAGTTATGGGGCACATATCAAGGCAGCAATGAATAGTATCTCTGTCTAATATTTGGTTCACCTAGGGTATGCCTATGTTGTTAATCTTGGGTGGGAAACAAATAGTAAAGCAATCATCATCTGCCTTTCTATCAAATTAAAGCAATCATCAGCCTGCTATCATTATTTTTGGATCCATCCACTGGTTGTTACCATCACTCTAGATTTCCACATGCACTCCTTACATAATCTCACCATATTTTTTTGTATGCATGTCAGATATTGTACACAGTCATGCTGAACATGTATAGAAAAAGAGAAGAGTTTTGCGCGGCAATACAATGTCATGCAGACATCACTCCATGGTGGGTTCAATGCAAACCCTCCCCCCTTCCAGATTGTAATCCAGAGGAATATATCTGTTCTGAGGCGGATTCAGACGCAGCTGACCGCTCCTATTTACCCCCAAGGTGTTTGCTCTACCTTGGCATGATGATGTTAGTCATAACATGCATATGTTGCCTTACAGTGCCTACTTTTGACATCGTCTATGTCATCTGCTTAGTTTAGACATGTTCTGTAATGCCACCTGTTTAGTTTCTATATCATATATGGGAATTATGCAGTCTCATGTCTTTTAGCCAACCATAATATATGTGAAATGTGCAATGCCATCCTGTTTAACCAGACATAATATATTTGAATGATATCTTGTCCATCCTTTTATTCATTACATTACCATTTGTAGACAATGTTTGTACATTAAACTACTCTTCCCATGAATCAGCCATTTGGGTGGGAGATGAAAAAAAATCTAGAATGAAAACAAGGCCTTCAGAGCAGACAGTGCTACCTATCGGAGCAGATCTCTTGTTGGGTCCCGATAGCTCCTAAGAAATGGATTCGGAGAGAGATGACCAGTCCTATTCTCCCACCGAGATGTATGCTCTAACTTGGCATGGTTATATTGCTCATATCATGCATATGGTGTCTTGCATTGCATAGTTTAGACATCATATACACAATATTCAACACCATGTTCTTAGTTCAGACATCATATCAAATGCCATGTGTTTAGCATATAAATCACATATGTGAATTAAATCATGCGATCCTGATTACTTAGATAACATGTATGTGAATTATGTCATGTGATCCCGTTTAGTTATTCATCATATCTTTGAATTATGTTATGCTATGCTATCCAGTTTAGATAGACATCATATATGTGAAATTATGTCATGCTATCCGTTTTAGACAAACAATATGCATGTCAACTATTTCATGCCTTCTTTTTTCCACGCTATCTATTGCATCTGTCTCTTATACAATGTCTATAGATTCAACTATGTTTCTTGTTTATCATCCATTTGAATTGGAGCGGGTGATGCCAGTATCTGACGGAGTAAAAACACAGTCTTCAAATAAAACAGTGCTACCTCTTGGTGGAGATAGCACCCCAGTTGTACATGCATGAGAACCAGCCCTACCACACATAACCCAGACTCTCGCAGATTGTACCCCTACTGTGATGGACAGAGAACTAGCTTCACCCAATCTAACCCCAACCCCAGCAGATAGTAACCCAGTTCCTGTTGACACAACACCATCTCCACCATAGAGCTCCCAAACAAGAGCAGTTAGTAAGGCAGCTCCAGTGCAGAAAGGGCCAGTACTACCATGGCAAACCCCAACTCCACCAGTTAGTACGCCTATTCCTGTGGAGGAAGCACAACCAGCCAGTCATAGTTTAGCATCTATCGCATTTGATGTTGTTAAAACCTATGTGTGTATCTTCCCATCTTAGAAATATTATATTGAAGATGAAGGAAAATGTCAGTTGTAGGTGTTTGTCCAGGAGTTATGTGTAAGTAATGTTATTCATGGTAATTACTTTGCTTTGTCCCATACATTCTACCTCCATGATGGTCATAATACAACAAAATTTTCCATTTTTCTCTATAGAGAAGGACCGATTTGGAAACTCAGGATGAGGTAACCTGTGCTAATACCTTTGTTATCTTCAAGAATACTTGTAAGCGGTATCGGAATTACCTGAAGAAAACATACTTCACTGGCAAAGAAAATCATCAAATTCCCTTGCGTTCTCCTGAGACACATTTACTGGACGATGATTGGGAATGCCTTATTCTGTACTGGTCCCAAACCAAGAATGTGGTAAGGTCTATGAGCTCATTTTCTATTTTTAAGTACTATAGTCTTACGTCTTAGTGTACTCTGTTCATGTAGAACAAGTGCTTAAACCTGAAGAACAACTATGCTAATTTAAAATTCCATTGCTATCGTCCATACTACTTTGCTCTTATATCACTGTATTAACTCATACAAACTTATTTTTGAATTGAAGGATCCAATCGAAACTCCAATGGCACAGTAGATATGTTCACGCATGTTTCTTTAACGGGTTTGCTCTTATCAATAGCTCTATTGATTTCAATTTCAATTGTGTAAATAGTTGACTTCTCATACCATGCACATTACTAGCATCACAACAGAGCCAATAGTGTTGTTGTACATGTAAACCCGTGGTACCCATCTGAAATCTTCTTGTGCCGTGTAGTTTCCCACGCTTTGTAGTCTTTCACTGTTGCTTTGTCTTGAACTGATATGATTTGAACCGTGTCCCTATTTTGATTTGGCAAGACAATGCAGTGACCATAGAACATAGATATATGTTTGTTTGATGCTTTTATTATGTACTAGTACTTGGCAATAAAAGACTTGGTTGTTTAATCCTATCCACCATACTAATGAACTGGTTCACCGAAATGAGTTTGATATAATAGTACATGCTAAACATGTGATGTGTTTGCTTGTTTCTTCTTTTAGAATACTGACAGAATATTGGGGAAGAGTGCCTTATTAAGCAATGGTAAAGAAAGTAATGCAGATAAGGTTCAGGATAGTGAGACATCCTTCTTGGTCTCCAACGAAGCTGATAAAACAGCTAAGGAAGACTATCTTGAAGACAGTGCGACAACCCCAAAGTCCTGTCTTGGTTTAGTGTTCGAGTTACTTGACACTACCGCTTGCACAAGCTATTCAAACTCACTGTCTGAATTAGTACGATTTCTTGTGTCTCAACTACAAGCTGAAAGACATCAATCAGTTGTGCTGCGACAAGAAGCGGAAGGACTGCGGAAGTCCCTGGAGCATTCAAATGCATACTTTCTGATGCAACAGCAAGCGTTGGAGGATTTTAGCACCAAACAGGACAAAGCTAATAAGCTTGCTAAGCTTATTGCCAGCATGGTGGATACCCAGGATAACATTTCTTGAGATCTTCTGAAGTTGTTTTAGATATGCTCTTGTTTTGTTGCCCCGTTTATTTGCACTGGTGGTCAATTTTGACAACCACTCTATGTAATATGCTGCTTTGTTCCCTATATTTGCACTGGTGGCGAACTTTGATGCCTAGTGGATGTAATATGTGTAATAGCTATAATAAGCTAGCGTTAGTTTCTTGCTTATTTATTTCTTTATTGTCTTGTTTAGTTGTTTGCTTGTAGTCACTACAGTTCTTTATCCGCATTTTTCTAGTGGCCACAATAACCTATTTTTGGTAACTAGGCCACAATAATAATGGCAACACACGGACTGTTGTAACCAAGGGCCTCATGCGGGCCGTATGATCCGTGGGCCTTCTCGGGCCATAGGATCATGCATGGACTTTCTACGGGCCGTTTGATCCATGGGCCTTCTACGGGCCGTAGGATCCGTTGGTCTTCTACGGGACGTAGGCTCCATGAGCCTTCTGCGGGGCGTATAATCATTTCGCCAAACATGGGTTGTACTATTCGTGGGCCATAACAGGTCGTTAATAGGCTGTATTTGATAACGCTATGAAAACAGCCCAACTGGTTAACGGGCCACAAACGGGCCGAATGTAACCACAGGCTGAATTTGGCCCACAAACTGAAAAGGCCAGTAACGGACCGTAACTAACCGAATTTTAGAAATGAGCCCAAGAATAAATGGGCCCTTAGAAGGCCAAAAGTTAACACGGGCTGGAAATAGCTGACGGAATAATGGGCTGTTAATGGATATAAAGCGATACACTATTCATTATGGGCCAGTTTCATCTCAGACCTTTATCGGGCCCAGAGTTACGAAGGGCCTCATATGGGCCGAAAGACATTATAGGCCATACATGGGACGGAAATTACAACGGGCTAGAATCATATTGGACGGCCCAGATGAAGCTACTGGGCTTAATTCCGATAGGCCATAATGGGCCGGGAGTTAGCGGGTCATAAATGGGCGATATAGAACAGGTCATTAACAGGCTTTCCGTGGGCCGGGCCGTTACCTTTTGACCAAGTTAAATGGGCCGGCCTTTTCATCGGAATGGGCCTCTATTGGGCCCTGCCAGGTGTCGACGTATCATAGGCGCCTCCTGTTCAATGAGTGGATGACATCTGTCCCAACAGTGAGCCAACATGTGTTTCCTCTGGCCAATGAGAATTTTACACGTGGAAAATCCCCATTGGTCCTGGCTGTTAACGGCTTATCGGATCCAAAACCAGACCCGATAGCTTAATGGTGACCTGTTACGGTGGATGCCACATGCCGGTCACCCTTGAAGAAAACACTTCTATGATGCGCGATTTATGGTCATGGAAGTGGACACTTCTGTGATGATAGTTTTGCTAATGTCATGGAACACTTCTATGACAGCACAGGTATGACTATCTTGATGGTGTCATAAAAGTGTCATGGATGTAAATGCATGACAGAAAATGTGACCTACTGTGACAAACACGTATCATCACATAAGTGTATTTTTTTGTAGTGTTAGTTATGCAACCTTCATACAGTTGCTTCATTAGTGATCCACGACACTACAGTTCTTGCACCGAGCAGGTATCCGAGGCTGTTTCGGAACATCTCCATGATCCAGGTAGGTTGTCCTAACGTGTCCCTATCACTGACAGGAACCACCCCCCTGAAGTTGATAACAGCATAAAGAGATTGAGCCACATCTCTATCTTGGGCATGTGCAATTGTTTGCCAACAAAATTCAGTGTCCTAGATGAATGAATTTCTCATGTAAGGGTGGCAACCAAAAATAGGATCAATGTGTGACATCAAACCAGTTCATTGTACTCTTATATTCTTTATAAACATGAAACCCACAATATTGAACAAATTATGTGATCACAACTATGACCAAACTCATCGTTATGCTACATGTGCCAAAAACCATCAAACTCATAATAACTTTTTCCTCAATACTCTTATTACATATTCATACATATCCTTAAGTTCAGCCTTATTTAGATGCTAGGTAATAAGCACTACAAAAAATACAAAGCCCTCACCTAAATTTACATGTTAATTCCCTGAGTGCCCAAATAGGTGTTTCCCTCTCCTCTTGGTCCATATATTTTGTAGTTCTCCAAACTTTGGTGGGAAGGCCAACGAGGTCAAACTAATAAGAAGTTTAAATGAAAAGCATTGTGGGTGTTGTTCTTTATCAAAGATATTTTCTAATGATGCATCATGGGGTCAAATAATTCAGCCTCAGTGAGGGCACTGGACAATTCAGACACATAAGGGGCATCAAGTTATTTTAAGGGACATTAAGATATTTGAGATCACTAAAGTAGTAATCTGAAACGTTGTATGTTAGTTTACACAGCTAGTACTATTTTTCATGCATAGTTTGTTTGTTTGTAAATGGCTGAAGTATTATAACAACAAAATAGGGGTTACATATCATATAAAGAATTAGAAGTTTCTGTTATCTGAGAGAATACGTACATAAATAACACTTGAAAAATATTCTCCAGGATGTAAGAAGCATGCATTATCCCATTTCAGACGATAGAAATTCTCTCTAGACATAGCCACATGTTCCATTAGATGACTGACCAGTAACTTCAGCTTGACCATCTTGCATTTATCCAAGGTATTCCTGTTTAAAGCCTCGAGGTATTAAACTTCTATGCAAAATAGAAAAGTGGCGTGATAAAAAACAAGTAACTGAGATAGTTACCAAGTAGTAGGAGAAAAAGAATGCTCTGTAGAAATAGGTGCCATCTCCAATAGTTCTTCTTAAGAGCGAAAAATGCTGACTGAGAATCTGGTTCCAGTTTTTCTGCTGAGAAAAATATTCATTTTTGTTGAGCAGGACTGAGTCATGCCAAATAATACCATGTGTCTTTTTATTTGACCGTTCATGAACAATGTAGCTTAGATAATTTCAAACCCATTGTTGCACAAGATACTCTCTAGCACAAACAAAGCCTATTTTATTATGCCAAACAAACAAGCTCTAGTAACAACCACAAAAACTGATTTGGACTCCAAAGAATACAATCAACAAGTACAGAAGGAAACCACACTGTGATGACTGAAGAGATATCATTCTCTATGTTCATGGAATTGAACTAAGAACTAGCAGAGCAGGAAAACAAAAAAATGTGCAGCAAAAATCAAACACCAAATCCCCATATTCATGACATTAGTTACCTGCTATTTTTTGTTGCTAACGATCTATAGCACTCACAGATATTCCTACTGGACAATCTCGACCTTGGGATGTTCAACAAGAAATATTCTGTGTTGCCGAGGGTAAATGAGTTTGACCAAGACTCAATCCCGAGAATGATAACCATGGCTACAGATGTTGGCAAGCCGGCCCCATCTTACGCCCGTGCACCGGTAAGTGTCTGCCGTCCCTCACGGATGTGCTGCTTCTTTTTAAATGTTATTTCTAACTCTCATGGAACTACCCACATCGTGTAGTTGTGCCACATCTCCACCATGTGATATGCCCATTCCAAGCACTCTGTTGAGGAGCAGTCGGCGTCAAGGAACACGGCAAAACCTCCGTTCCAGCCAGCTCCGTCCTGTGGTGGTAGCACAACCAGGACATGTCAGAGGGATGTTCCCAGCCCTGCATCTGCACACCATTTGCTTGATGAACTAACTCCAATGACCATAACTCTTCTAGGGCCGATGGATTTCACCAATTATTTATGGACGTGGTATCCCCACCTGGCAAATTATCCTATGCCTCAACTTTTTGTACACATTGTCTAAAGCATTAATTTTTATTGTGAACTTAGTTGTACTCCCTGTATCAATGCAAACTCCCATTTCATGTACCAGGCGAGCGATGAGATGACAGTGCTACCGAAGGAAATAAAGGCTCGTTGCCTCTCGAACCTTACAACTGCATGCGAGCACATCCAGCTTGAGATGTTTAATTTGCTGACAAGATATTTGAGGCCCGTAACCGCATTTGCACATGTTTTGCAGCACTTGGCTTTGCTCATGGTTTGGGCACGGTGTTCTTCTCGGTGCAGCAGCACTATCTAAGCCTACAAGCAGATCCAACTCACATATTAACTGCCCGGGGTTCAGCAAGCATGATTATGGGGTAAAAACAAATTATGGCCTACTGACTGCATGTAAATCACTAGTTGTTCTACTCCACTCATCGAACTTTCATGTACATACCTAGTTTTAATGACTACGAGTATAAATCCAACACTAAGTTACTACAAACACCTACTAATGGCAGGATTTTTCCACTCCTCAAAAGTTCTTTCTTTTGCAGCCCTAAATTAATGACTGCAGGAACAAATCCACCACTAACCTCTTATTCCATTCAGGAGCACAGGGATTCATCTTCCCAGTTGACAAATTTGACGTCGGGGGTGAGATCTCTCTCCTATCCATGGCCGCCGCTACCCTGTCCGCCAAGATCTGAGCTTCGACACTGTCCACCACCCATTCCTGCTCCACCACCTCCTGCTCCGCCACCATATCGCCTCCCATCACTGCTGTCGACACAGGGGGGTGGCACCAAGCTCTCTACGACCTCCTCCAGGGAAAGTGCATCTGATTCAGGCCGAAACCAAATCATGTCAATCACTAAATCCAGGGGACTAAGAATAGAGACTAGATTGCTAGACAAGCAAGGATGTGCGTAGGCATGTAGAATGGTTGATAAGATAGTCTTATCTTAAGTCTTGCATGTAATTTAAAGATACCCATACTGTTCCCTCAAGTCAGGGTTTCTCCTTCCTCTCGGGGCGATCTACATCGCCACCGTTGTGACCTATGATTCCCTGCCTCCGCCATGATCTCCGTCCATCTATCCTCGACAGGGGGCGTTTCGGTGCTCGCTGGTCCAGACGGTGGTGGGGGAGGGGAGAAGTTAGGGTTCCTATAGAAGGCCCGATCGATCTGTCGGGTTAGGGATCGAGAGAAGATGGCATCAGACGGGGCTTCGGGGTCTACTATGGCACGACTACCAATGATGATCTCGACGACGTGGTGTTTGATGACAAGGAAGCGCTGCCAGAGGCGGCTCGATGGATAGCACTCGCAAGGGTCCACTATGCCAAAACCTATAGCCAATATTGGTTCTTCAAGAACATGGGAGCAGCATGGGATCTTGCCCAAGAGGTATAGTTCAAGCCTTTGGAGGAAAACCTGTACACGGTCCAGTTTTCATGCTTGGGAGATTGGGAAGGAGTAACCCAATAAGGGCCTTGGCACTTCATTGTAGGCGTCGTTATTCTTAAGCCTTATGATGGTTTGGCGAAACCTTCAACTATCCAGCTTGACACCATTGAGATTTGGGTGCAAATTCATGATATACTACCCCTGTATGCTCACCTAGTGCCATCTTTGCCGGCAAAGGTGGGTGAAGTACTATTTGCTGAACCACAATCGCAAGATTTCACGGGTAATTTCCACCATGTATGGGTCAGAATCAACGTTACTAAGCCTTTGAAGAATGCAGAGAATTATACGATGAAATGTGAGAAACTCCCTGATTAGTATGCGGTTTGTGGCATGTTGGGCCACTTGTTCAAGGAGCATGGCACGGGTATCCACCCCCCATCTGTGTTGGTGTTAAGGATCTAAAGGAATCTTGGGCTATGCGTACGGGGCAGGGCCCGGGTGGTGGCCGTGGACCTATAGGCGGACATCGGGGAGGCCGTAGTGGCCGAGGAAGAAATGCACGGACTGACCATGATTCCGCTCATGATGGAGGAGGTGAACATGGCACAGATGTTGATACATAGATGGATGAGGCAGAGCGCAACGGGAAGAGGGCGCAACCGAATGTGATAGGGGCTGCCCAGGTGGTCACATCAGGCAGATCCAGTAATGGCGGTGTGCTAGCTTTACCTCCGCCACAGACACCGTTGAGACCACCACCTAAGCAAGAGCAGAAGAGGGATAAAATAGGAATGATAGGGGAGAAGAGTACACAAGAGAAGAGAAACAACAAGAAAGGCAGCAAACCATCAGATGCAACATCGGAGGACTCCCAGGTGGAGTACCGTCGGGCACAGTGAGTCTCCTTAGCTGGAACTGCCGTGGCGTGGGCAAGGTCGCGATAGTCCGAGAGCTCCGTGAGCTACCACGGAAATTTGCCCCTACCCTACTTTGTATCGTGGAAACTCAAATTGATAGAATTAGGGTAGAAAATCTAGCAAGTACCCTCGGTTATGATAATGCTTTTGCTGTTAGTAGTCAGGGCCGCAGTCATGGCCTTTTCGAAATATCCAATAAATATTGAAATTTTAGACTATTCCATGTATCATATAGATTGCAAGGTGGATGAACCAGGACATGACCCTTGGAGAGCCTCGTGTTTCTATGGAGAGGCACAAATGCAACTATGTCACCAGACGTGGGATACGATGAAAGGGATTGCAAGTTTGAGTAAGCTTCCGTGAATATGTTTTGGTGATTTCAATGAGGTACTACGTCCGTAAGAACAAGAAGGAGTTGGGGAACGGAGCAATGCCCAAATCCAAGGCTTTCGGGATGCAGTGGATGTTTGCATGTTGGAAGATATAGGCTATCAGGGTAACTTTTGGACATGGGAGAAAAAGGTCACTGGAGGAAGCTACACCCATGTTCGTTTGGATAGGGCGCTTGCATCAGCTGAATGGGTTGCGATATTCCCGAATGCACATGTGAAGCATCTTACTACAGCGTCAAGTGATCATAGCCCGATCCTGATCAATATGGAGAATGAACAAGTTCGCCCTCCATCTAAACCTCCCTTCTGATACGAGGTGATGTGGGAGACTCATGGGGAATAGAATGATACTATGAGGCAATATTGGAATGGTGATCACCCGGCTCTGAACCTGGAGTAGTTGTGAGCTAAACTTACTGTCTGGGGAACTATTTGGGCAAGTGGAATAGGGAGACGTTCAGGAGTGTTCGAAAGGAGATTAAAAAACTATTGGAGGAGCAGGAACGCCTACCTGGGGATCCAACAAGAATGGGACCGTCACACCTTGAGATTAAAATCAATGAACGACTAGTTGAACTTTATCACCGTGAAAAGCTCATGTGGCGGCGCTCGAGAATTGAATGGGTAGCATTGGGGGACAAGAATACTAAATTCTTCCATCTTCGAGCAAGTAGGAGGAGGAAGAAAAACATGATAAAAGCGCTGGCTAATGTGCTTGGTGTTACTGTTGAGGATCTAGCCAAACTAAAGGAGATGGTTACGGATTTCTATAAGAGCCTGCATAACACTGAGGGGGTAACAAACATGGAGCTGGTCCTCCAACATGTCCCTACCAAGGTGACACATTAGATGAATGACATGTTGATGGCACTATATACAAAAGAAGAGGTTAAGAAGGCGCTCATTCAAATGGGACCGACCAAGGCACCCGACCCAGATTGATTCCCATCACATTTTGACCAGAAACATTGGGAAATCTATGGAGATGAGGTGACCACGGCCGTACTGAGGATAATTCAGGGGGAGGAGAGTGTAGAGTGTGTTAATGACATGGTGCTGGTACTTATCCCCAAGGTGATAAATCCAACGCTCTTATCACAATTTCTTCCTATTAGTTTATGTAATGTCATATACAAAATTCCTTCCAAACTTGTTGCGAACAGGTTGAAACTTATCCTGCCAAAGATAATATCAGAGGAGCAATCTGTGTTCATCCCAAGACGGTTGATAACTGACAATATTATATGTGCTTATGAATGCTTGCATTTTATGAAGAGAAGCAAAGCCGAAACAAATAGTCATTGTGCGTTGAAGTTGGACATGATGAAGGCATATGACAGATTAGAATGGTCATACCTCGAGGCTATCATGATCAAATTGGGTTTTGCACAACAATGGGTACATATCATAATGAGCATGATCAGTTCAGTATCCTTTTCAGTTATATTCAACGGAGAGAAGCTTGAGTCCTTCAAACCATCACGAGGTATCTGACAGGGAGATCCAATCTCCCCCTATCTTTTCTTGATCACAGAAGAGGGCTTTCGTGCCTACTAAAAACCAGTTATCAGTCATCTGTGCTTGAGGGGATTAAGGTGGAAAACATAGCTCCGACTGTCAACCACCTCCTCTTTGCGGATGACAGCCTGTTGTTGTTCAAGGCTAGTACAGAGGGGCGGCGGAGGTTTCTAATGTTTTGGAGATATATTGTAATTCATCGGGACAACAAATCAACCACGACAAATCATCTATATTTTTCAGTAAAAGGATGCCCATAATAGATAAGAGATAGCATCAAAGCTACTTTAAATGTTCATAATGAGTCACTGAATGAGCGTTATTTGGGCATGCCCATGGATGTGGGACAGTCCAAGGTGAACACATTCAAATATCTCTGAGATAGAGTTTGGGAAAAGGTGAAGGGTTGGATGGAGAATCTCTTATCGACAGGTGGGAAAGAAGTCATGATTAAAGAAGTGGCTCAAGCTCTCCCCATCTATTATATGGCATGTTTCAGATTTCCTAGGGTTCTATGTGAGAATATCTCCTCCATAATTCAACAATTCTAGTGGGGAAGCAAAGTGGGTAAACACAAACCAGCATGGGTGGCATGGGATATTTTGACACGGACAAAACATCTTGGAGGCCTTGGCTTTCGGGACATGGAGATTTTTAACCTTGCTTTATTAGCAAGACAAGCATGGAGGGTACTTTGTGATCCCTCATCACCCAGTACACAAATTTTGAAGGCAGCTTACTTCCCTCAAACTTCTCTAATGGAGGCGGAGCTTGGCAGCAGACCCTCGCAAATTTGGCGAGCAGTCCTAGATGGACGAGACATGCTCAGGCAAGGCTTAATACGGAGGATTGGCAATGGGCTAACAAACGAAATTTGGACACAAAAATGGTTGCCACGTTCTGGTATGATGTGGCCTATAGCACCACTAATCCCCAACCCACCACAATTGGTATCAAAATTGATAATTGCGGCTACAGCAAACTGGAACGAGCGGCTAGTCCGGTCAGTTTTTGTGCCAATTAATGCTGAAGCAATATTAGCAATTCCCTTGTGTACACGGAATCTAGATGATTTTTGGGCATGGAGCGAAGAGAGAAGTGGTTCTTTCTCTGTCAAATCACCATACAGACTTATCATGCACACAAAGACAATGAGGGAGAACTGGATTGAGGAACATGACAGTACTTCCGTAGCGGACAATGCAGGCAGTGAATGGAAGGATCTATGGAAGACGGGAGTACCTTCAAAACTCAAGTTGTTTCTGTGGCGACTTGCATGGCGTTCCATCCCAACAGCAGATGTACTGGAGCATAGAAACATGGCAACATCGTCGGCATGTGCATTATGTGGAGCGAGGGATTCGTGGAGACATGTGTTGCTAAACTACTCGATGGCCTGCAATGTATGGGCGCTGGCAGATGAGACGATTTTGGACCAGATGCGTCGTTTTGATAGTGATAGCGTAAGGGATTGGCCATTCGCTATGAAGAAGGCCTTGAGAGCGATCTTTTTGTCCATATGATAGTCACACTATGGGCTATTTGGGCAGCAAGAAGAAAGGCCGTCTATGAGGACATTTTTTAGAGTCTGTTCTCGACCCACTGCTTTGTCAACTCATTTTTGAATGATATTGAAATAGTGAAGAAACCGGATAGTGTTGCAGCGAACCCGGAACCAGTGCGACCGTCACATTGGATCCAACCTCCTCCTGGCATGATGAAAGTGAATGTTAATGCGGCTACTAGGCGGAGATCGAGCTTTGGTGTGGTTGCTGCAGTGTGTAGGAACAGGGAGGGAGCATATCTGGGGGCATCAGCAATTGTGTTCAAAGGTATTTCTGATCCAGCAACTCTAGAAGTATTAGCAGTCCGGAAATCAATGGCACTAGCATAGGATCTCCACCTGTGAGCGATTCATGTTGCAACTGATTGCAAGGGCATTGTGGAGAATATCGGTCGTAAGAATAGTCCTAGCTATGGTGCTATTATACATGAGATCATGGATTACTCTCGTAGTTTTCAGTCGTTGAATTTTGTGCATGAGTTTACGAGCTCAAATTTCGAGGCTCACAATATAGCAAAGCATGCTTTGAAACTGGGGGCCGGCCGCCATGTCTGGTTAGGCAACCCTGGTGAACTTCAGTTCGTCCCTGTAAATGCGGTGACGGTTTAATAAAAGCGTTGTTGATTGTCTAAAAAATATATGTCACACCCTAGCTAGTCCATGCATTAGAATGTGCATCATGTTTAAATTCTTCTTAAATTTGAATTGGGGAAGACAGAACCCCCAACACCCCCCTGGAAACAACTAGGGTTTACTAAAATTATTTTCAATGAACCTGAAATGCCCTTCTAAAAAGTTCACCCTCTTTGTCTTAGGTTAGAACCTCTGGCAAAATTGGTGCACAACTTTCTAGGTCAACAAAAGGTCATTGAATTAAATCATAAGTATTTGAATTTGGGCATTTTTAAATGCTATAAAATAATCTAAATGCTCAAATAATCCTGGGAATAAGTGTTTCCTATTGGAAATAATCTAAACAGAGGCCACATTTATTTTCAGGATTTTTGGAAACATTTTAGTATTTTATTTAAAGCCCAACAGTTGCAGTTAAATAGAAAAAAGAAACTAAATAAAAAAAGAGGAGAAAGAAGCCCACCTAGGCCTTACCTGTGCTGGCCCAGCCACCTGGCTCGGCCCAGCCTGCTGGCGCTGCCAGTCGTCATCCTCCTCGCGCTAGAAGGACGTGGGGCGCGTGCTCGCCGTGCGCCGGCCACGCGCCGGCCACTTCCTGCTTCTGCCGACGCCGGGAGACGCCCAGAGGACGCCACGCGACCCCCACGTCTCCCTCTCATCCTCTCTCACTCTCCCCCTCGTCTATCTCTTTCTCTCCCGCGACGGCCGAGCACGTCCCTCGCTGCCGATCGCCGTAGCCGCCACCAGAGACCTCCCCTCGCCCCTCCGACGAGCCCATCAGCTCCGCCTCGACTCCCTCGTCCTCCCAACCGAGCTACGCTTCGCCGGAGGCCCTGCAACACCGCCTTCGCCCTCGTCTTCAACCTCGGGCACCCGAGCCATCTCTGGTCGATTCGCCGCCACCAGGACCTCCCCGAGCTCGCTGACCCCCTCTCCGACTCCGCTGTGAGCTCCTCTTCCTCTTCCCCTAGCTCCCGTGCTCGTTTGGCCCCTGTAGCCGCCGTTTCCACCGCACCCGAGAGCTCCCCGCCGTCGGCCATGGCGCAGCCGTGGCCACAGTCGTGCAAGCCCACAACGGAGCGCCTCACCGTGCTCAGTGCAGCACCAGGAACCCGTAGCCACCCCCAGTTCTCCCTCCCGTGCATCGTAGCGTCGAAACCGACCTCGCCCGAACTCCGGCTGCCGCCACGAGCTCGATTCCAGCGAGCTCGCTCCACCCCAGCTCCTCACACTTGCTCCATTGGATGCGCGAGAGCCTGGGCTTCGCACGGGTGGTCTCCGGCGTCGATTTGGTCGCCGGAGGGCGTTTTCCGAGCCGCGCCGCTGTCTCGGGCCTCGCCGGCGTCGAGCCGCCGGTGAGTTGACCCAGTTTGACCCCTGGGTGGGCCCAGGTAGACCCCCCCTGAGTCTATGACAGGTGGGGCCGGTCTGTTAACTAATTTAGGTTTAGTTTTAAATAATTTTAATTAGTATAGTCACTGACTAGTGGGCCCTGCCCTGTAATTAGGCTAACTAAATGTAGTTAGTGCACTGAGAGGCTGACAGAAGGGGCCCACCAGTCAGGTTTGACCCAGGCTGGCGCCTTTGACCTACTGAGGTCAGCATGACGCAATGCTGACGCAGTAATGCATTTTCTGGATTTATTTTTATTCAGGAAATTCCAGAAAATGTTTAAAACTTCTAAAAATCATAGAAATTCAACCGTAACTCCAAATGAAATAATTTATATATGAAAAATTATCACAAAAATTCAATCTATCCATCTGTAATGGTTTCATGCATGACAAAACAAGTTTACCTTGCTGTTTAAGCAGAATAAGGAAATGCACTATTAAGGCCATGTTTAATGAGCTAATATTTGAATCTTTGATTTAAATGAGTTCATCCCTTTCTATTCTAGCTTGCATTAGGCCAAAACACATTCATATTGCCATGTCATAGCATGCATCATATTGTTGCATATCGTCATGTGTTGATTGTGTTCCGCTGTGTTCCCCGTGGTAGGTTCTGCCTCCGAGGATATTCACGAGGATCCAACTGAAGGGCAGTATCCCGCTACCACTCCATCAGGCAAGAAACCATTGATCATTCGGATAAAAACCAATGTTCTCGCTTCTGCTCTTGTTTACTGCATTAAGACAACGCGATTCAAACTGCTGTGTGCTACGGTAGTTGAACCCTTATCCTCTGCATGACCTGTCATTGCCACAGTAACTAGATGAAACCCACTAGCATGTGTAGGAGTTGATTGAGCCATGTATGTGATTCCTACCTTGCTATGCCTGCTATGCTTAGAATTGTGTCAGGTCTGGTTCATCTGGGTGATGGGCTAGAGTGAAATGCTTATGTCGGTAATGTGAGGGATGTGTTGAACATGTTTTGGTAAAGGTATCGATGAGAGGCCATGTAGGAGTACATGGTGGGTTGTTTCATTGAGGCCGTCCCTAAGAACTGAGACCTGTATGTGTGCTTTTAAGATTCAGCTACTACCATGCATTGGGATCCATAATTGACCCTCTCGGCTTCTTAATCACCCTAGTACTCTGTCCAGGAGTTGCAAATAGTTTCTGGTGTTTGTAGGTTATGTGTTGGCGGCCGTGCGTAGTGCTGACCCTAGGGGTGGGCTATGTTGCGGTAGATACACCGTGGCCGGGTATGCCGGGCACCCGTTTGGCGTCTCGGGACCCTGTTCACATTGTTCGGGGCCGTATGTGGAAACCTCGGCCGGACTCCCTGCAGATGGAACCTGGATAGGCGATAAACCTGGACTAGAGACTTAAGTGTTTAGGTAGGCCGTGGCCAACACCCTCGCTGGGCTTCCGCTTGAAGGTTGCCGAGTACATGTTGTGTAAGCGGCGGTAGGTGGTGAAAGCGTGTATGAAGAAGTACACCCCTGCAGGGTATAAAACTATTTGAATAGCCGCGTCCGCGGTAAAGGACTACTTGGTTGCCTATACAGTTCATAGACAAGTTAATGGACACTACTAAAAGACTCAAGATAAGTGTGAGTATCGAGGATGGCCCTCTCGTAGGATGACGAGGGAGGATCTCCGGTGGAGTATTGTGTTGGTGAGTAGTGGACTCGTGTGCGAAAACTATTTTACTAGAGAGGTTCCGTAGGATAGCTTAGCCAAGAGTCAAAGCTGACTTGCTGCATTAACCCCACCACCTTCTTGAGAATGAGCATGTATAGTAGGTTCTGATGTAAGACTTGCTGAGTACCTTTGTACTCATGTTTGCTTAATTACTGTTTCAGACGACACCGCCCACTCCGATGGGTTCTACGTAGACCTTGACATCGACGAGTGACTAGCCACCTAGGTGGTGATCCTGGCCATGGCGGGCCCTATGTAGATAGTCAGGCTTCGAGAAGCCTTCTTACTTTCTAGAGTCTGTACTCAGACTAGTTGCTTCCGCATGTGCTTGTATGTTTGTATGACTTGAGTGTCGGTTCATGTGACCCCTATCTGTATGAACATGTTATGTATGGCTCTCTGGAGCCTTTAAATAAAGTACTTGAGTTGTAGAGTTTTGTTGTGATGCCATGTTGTATGTACTCATATCGGGCATATTGTGTGTATGATTGAAATGCTTGGTATGAGTGGGATCCGACAATCTAGTTGTTTATCCTTGCAGCCTTTCTTATGGGGAAATGTAGTCTAGTGTTCCTCGAGCCATAATAGTCCGCTATAGCCCGGTTCACCGGAGTCCTGCTAGCCCAGCACTACTGTTCAGGACACTTGACTGGCCGACATGTGTTTCACTTCGTTCCTATGACTGCCCCCTCGAGGAAATGCCACGCGATGATATCCGGAGTCCTGCCTAGCCTGCTACAGCCCGGGTTCCCCAGAGTCCTGTTAGCCCAGTGCTACAGCCCGGAATCACTCGCTGATGACCGACATGCTCGATGTGATACATGTATGCCTGTCTCCATAGGTCTGTGCCGCTTTGGGTTCACGACTAGCCATGTCGGCCCGGGTTCTCTGTCATATGGATGCTAGTGACACTATCATATACGTGAGTCAAAAGGCGCAAACGGTCCCGGGCCATGGTAAGGCGACACCCGCGGGATACCGTGCGTGAGGCCGCAAAGTGATATGAGGTGTTACCGGCTAGATCGATGTGACTTGGAATCGGGGTCCTGACAGCGTTAGCATCAGAGCCGGACTGCCTGTAGGTTCGTTGAGCCAAACTGGTCGATGTCGAGTCTAGAAATGCTTTAGTTATATGTAGGGGAATTGATTGTGGAAGGGAACGTAAGGCTCTTTTACTCCTTTACCCTATGCCTCTGATCTGAGTCATTCCCTTCTCATTCAACGTGGGTTAAGGACTAGGCTCTCTTCTTCTATCAGGTTCACGTGTTACTAATCCGTAGTACCTTATAGGATTGATGTTACCAGTCCCAGTTCAGTTTCTACTATTCCTAGTATGTTGCTAATTGGATCAGAATTTTGATATGATGTTGTTGAGTGGTATTGCGAACTGTTGTGGATGTCTCAAATCTTTTTTCTGAGCATTTACAGTTGTTATTCTGTCCAATTTTCCCTAGAAATTCTGATGTCTTTGCATTGTGGTTGTGCTTTCAGATGGCCAACCATGCTCAAAACCAAGTGGTTCGCCTGACCCGGTGCCTCGACGTGCCCGGTCATACTGCTATGTTAGTCCGGGTAATGATCGAGACGGGTTACCTTGGTATCCCGAATAGACCATCGAAGAGCAGTTCCGCGACTTTAATTAAAGCCAATATCTCTGCACCATCAGGATGTTTCCTTCTTATCCTGGATCTACCGAGCCCTTCACTATTCCTATGGACTCAGGGTAACTGTTGAGATGGCTGTGCAGGATGCTGCCTATTCCATGATGACCATCTTGCGAGTCCGGACTGGCCTGCTTTGGAACACCAACTTCCGTTACATGCCAGCTTCACTTCCGGGAGCGCAAGGGTATCTTCAAGCTATCTATGCTGACTCCACTCAGGAGGACTCATTAACTCGTACCACTGCTGAGATGCTCGAAGATAAGGACCGAGAGAATCGGGCCTTGAGGCTGGAGCTTTTCAATACCCGTGCTGATCATTGGGCCACATTGACTCGGTTTGCACCTGCGGTGCAAGCTGGATGTATGGATACTAGGGATCTATATCCTGTGAGATTAGCTCTACCAGGCATGGTGGATTGGCGTGATGTGGGAGGCATCACCCCACCCCGTGGTCCCCGCAGGCCACCGTTTGTTGGTCCAAGACCTCATCCTAGCCCCTATGGTCCACAGGCTCCTCAGGACTGTCTGTTTCCGGATGGTCACGTTGAACTTCCAGGCTATGGAGGTGACGTCTATGAGAACTACTACGGAGCTGTCTGAGTTAGTAGTAGTACCATTAGTATTGTAGTAGTTGTATCCCCACTGTCCTGCGAGACTTGTGGAATATGACTTTGTGTGTAATCAAATCCGGAGGTGTAGACAAATAATGTATAGGAGCTTGGAATGCCTCCGATGAGATGTAATGTCTTTCATCATAGTTGTATTGTAGCCTGGGCTTGTACTAAACTATGTATGATGTGTATGACCATTGGTATATATATGGCAGTTTTATATTACCATGACATACGGATGGACATCTCTGCATTCCGTGCTATCCATTACATTCTGCACTTCCTTGCTAAGTTTGAGCCATCCTTATCTACACCACTGTCTTGTTTTCTCCTAGGATGGTCAACACCCGCAGCAACCTTGCTGCCTCTGAGCAGGGGGAAGCCAGTGCAGCTAGAGGTGAAAATCTGCCTCACCCGCCTTCTCTGGCCGAAGTAATGCTGGAGGTGGAAAGAAAAAAGCGTGAGACCAACCGCCTGCTGGAGCGGATTGAGTAGAACACTGCACGCCACCCACGAAATGACTTGGTGTTAATCAATGACTTTATCAAGCTATACCCACCAAAGTTTAACCACTCCGTCGAGCCCCTCGACGCGGATGACTGGCTTCGCAGCATCACCCACAAGCTACGTTCTGCCAACGTAGCCGAAGCCGACAAGGTTACTTATGCTGCCTATCACCTTGAAGGCCCTGCTAGCCTTTGGTGGGAAAACTTTGAAGCTATGCGCCCGGTCGGCCAAATCACTACTTGGGCTGAATTCAGTGAGGCTTTCCGCGAGCATCACATTCCGGAAGGTCTCATGGATCGCAAGAGGGAGGAGTTCTGCAACTTCACCCAAGGAAGACTGACTGTGGATGCATATAGTCATGAATTTGGGAATCTGGCACGCTATGCCCCTGAAGAGGTTTCTACTGACGCTAAGAAGCAGGCAAGGTTCCGCAAGGCACTTAGCCCTGAGCTTCGCCGCGATCTCCGTCTGCACGAGTGCACATCCTTTCAAAAGCTGGTCAATAAAGCCATCAATGCTGAGACAGGCCAGACTGATTATGACGCTTCACGCAAGCACTCCCATGATTTTGGCTCTTCATCCGGCTCTGGAGCTCAGAAGCGCCGGGTGTGGATCCCAAGCACGTCACTGCCACCCAGGTTCATCCCGAGGCCATCCTTTGAGGCGCCTCGTCCCAACCAGCAATTTGCACCGCCCAAGCCCTATGGTGGCCCCGCTGCTAATGATGCTCCACGCTCCAATGTGGTGACATGCTTTAAGTGTGGAGAGCCGGGTCACTATAGCCGAGAGTGTCCCCAGAACAACAACCCCAATCAAACTGGAAAGTCCGTTGGCCGTGGTAAGCCCGTGGGGAAGACTTTCTACGCCAAGCCGGCCACCACTGCATGTGGCCAGGTCAATTATGTTTCAGCCGAGGAGGCTCATGAGGATCCCAACGTCGTCCTTGGTACGCTTCTTGTTAACTGCCATCCGGCATCTGTTCTTTTCGATACTGGAGCATCTCATTCATTCATATCCGAGAACTATGCTCGATTGCATAACACGACATTCTGTGACATGCCCTCTACCATGGAAATTCAAACCCCTGGCTCTAGATGGCAAACTTCTAGAGTAAGCCATGGGAACGAAATTCTTGTCGATAGGCTTGTCTTCCTTGCATCCTTACTAGCTCTCAAGTCCTCGGACATAAACATCATCTTGGGTATGGACTGGATGTCAGCTCATTATGCTAAGATCGATTGTGCCACTAGAACCGTTCAACTTACTCACCCCTCGGGCAAGACAGTTAATGTCATAACTCGAGTGGCCAAGCGCCAACTTTACTCCCTAAATGCCAATCCCCTTCCAGACCTTGAGGATGTTCCGGTAGTCCGAGACTTTCCGAATGTCTTTCCAGAAGAACTGCCAGGTGTTCCACCTGACAGGGATGCTGAGTTTGTGATAGACCTTGTTCCAGGAACCGTTCCAATTTCTAGAAGACCCTACAAGATGGCACCCTTAGAACTAGCCGAGCTTAAGAACCAACTCGATGAGTCCTTGAAAAAGGGTTTCATCCGTCCTAGTTCCTCTCCTTGGGCTTGTCCCGTCCTCTTCGTCAAGAAGAAGGATGGAACGGATCGAATGGTTGTGGATTACCGACCTGTCAACCTGGTCACCATGAAGAACAAATACCCTCTTCCCAGGATCAATGATCTGTATGATCAGCTCGCTGGATCCTCAATCTTTTCCAAGATGGATTTGAGGTTGGGCTACCATCAAATCAAAATCAGAAACGGGGACATTCCCAAAACGGCCTTTGTTACTCGTTATGGCCAATACGAATACACCATGATGTCCTTCGGTTTAACCAATGCCCCGGCTACTTTTTCTCGGTTAATGAACTCGGTTTTCATGGAGTACTTGGACAAATTTGTCGTAGTATACCTCGATGACATACTCATCTACTCCAAGAATGAAGAGGAACATGCCGAACATCTAAGGCTGGTGTTGATGAAACTTCGAGAGCATCGCCTTTACGCCAAATTCTCCAAGTGTGAATTTTGGTTGCCAGAAGTGACCTACCTAGGCCATGTAATCTCTGGCAAGGGTATTGCTATCAATCCCGAGCGAGTTCAAGCCGTCCTTGATTGGACTCCACCTGAGACGGTTAAGCAAGTTCGGAGCTTCCTTGGCTTAGCGAGCTATTGCCGCCGCTTTGTCGAGAATTTCTCCAAGGTTGCTAAACCTCTAACTGAACTCCTCAAGAAAGATAAAAAGTTCGAGTGGACTCCATAGTGCGAGTTCAGCTTTCAGGAACTGAAAAGACGCCTGACATCTGCTCCCGTACTGGTACCACCAGATTTCTCCAAGGACTTTATTATCTATTGCGACGCCTCGCGACAAGGACTAGGTTGCATACTCATGCAAGATCGTCAGGTAATTGCCTATGCTTCACGGCAATTACACCCACATGAGGAAAATTATCCCACACATGATCTAGAGCTTGCAGCTGTAGTCCATGCACTTAAAACCTGGCGACATTACCTTCTCGGTAATCGTTGTGAGATCTTCACCGATCACCAAAGTTTGAAATATATCTTCACCCAACCAGATTTGAATCTCAGGCAAAGACGTTGGGTTGAGTTGATCTCGGATTACGACTTAGGAATAACTTACACCCCGGGAAAAGCCAATGTCATGGCTGATGCGCTAAGCCGTAAGTCCTATTGTAACAACCTAATGTTACAACAAAGTCAACCACTTCTCCATGAGGAATTTCGTAAGCTTAATCTTCACATTGTTCCTCGAGGATTCCTTTCCACCCTGGTGGCAAAACCTACCCTTATGGATCAAATCATAACCGCCCAGCAGTACGATAAGGGCATATCCCGGATTAAGGAAAACATCGCTAGCGGAGTTGCTAAATGTTTCTCCATGGATGAGCGAGGTGCTGTCTTCTTCGAGAACCGTCTGGTGGTTCCCAAGAAACAACATCTGCGCCAGTTGATCCTTAAGGAAGCTCATGAATCCCCTCTCACCATTCATCCCGGTAGTACTAAAATGTATCAAGACCTACGCCAGAGGTTTTGGTGGACTAGGATGAAGAGAGAAATCGCTCAATACATTGCTAGCTGCGACGTCTGTCGTCGTGTTAAAGCAGAGCAGCAATGGCCTGCTGGCACCCTTCAGCCTTTGGCTATTCCCGAATGGAAATGGGATGAAATCAGTATGGATTTCATCACTGGGTTTCCCAGGACCAAGAGAGGGAATAATTCCATCTTCGTCGTGGTCGACCGTCTTTCCAAAGTAGCCCACTTTCTACCTGTTTGTGAGAGTATCACCGCTAGCCAGCTAGCCGATTTATACATCTCCCGAATAGTGTCTCTCCATGGTGTTCCATTGGAAATTAACTCAGACCGTGGGAGTCTCTTCACCTCTCGATTTTGGGAAAGTTTCCAAAATGCTATGGGAACTCGTATCTCCTTTAGCACTGCCTTCCATCCTCAATCAAGTGGTCAAGTAGAGCGAGTTAATCAAATTCTGGAAGATATGCTCCGAGCTTCTGTCATCTCGTTCGGAATAAGTTGGGAGAAATGCCTTCCATTCGCGGAGTTTTCTTATAACAATAGTTATCAAGCTAGCTTGGGCAAAGCTCCTTTCGAAGTTCTTTATGGACGAAAACGTCGAACGCCTCTTAAGTGGTCAAAAACCGGGGAAAGACAACTCTTTGGCAGAAGAGCAGGTTCGCGTTATTCGTGAGAAATTGAAAACAGCCCAATCTCGTCAAAAGAGTCAATATGACCGTAAACATAAGACTATGACTTATGAAGTCGACGAGAAGGCTTACCTTCGTGTTACTCCGTTAAAGGGAACCCATCGTTTCGGTATCAAAGGCAAATTGGCTCCTCGTTACATTGGACCCTTTCGCATTCTTGCCAAACGAGGAGGAGTTGCCTACCAATTGGAACTACCACCGCATCTTTCCAGAGTTCACGATGTCTTCCACGTTTCACAACTCAGGCGTTGCTTCGCGGATCCTATCCGTGGGGTGGACCACGAAACGCTTGATCTACAAGATAACCTCTCCTATCGGGAATATCCCGTTCGTATCCTCGATCAAGCCGAGCGTACCACTCGACGTCAGAATATCAAGTTTCTCAAGATTCAATGGTCACACCATTCCGAGAAAGAAGCCACTTGGGAAAGGGAGGATCGTCTTCGACTCGAGTACCCCACCTTCTTTCCAGAGGATCCTAAATCTCGGGACGAGATTCTTTTGAGTGGGGGTGAGTTGTCACACCCTAGCTAGTCCATGCATTAGAATGTGCATCCTGTTTAAATTATTCTTAAATTTGAATTGGGGAAGACAGAACCCCCAACACCCCCCTGGAAACAACTAAGGTTTACTAAAATTATTTTCAATGAACCTGAAATGCCCTTCTAAAAAGTTCACCCTCTTTGTCTTAGGTTAGAACCTCTGGCAAAATTGGTGCACAACTTTCTAGGTCAACAGAAGGTCATTGAATTAAAGCATAAGTATTTGAATTTGGGCATTTAAATGCTATAAAATAATCTAAATGCTCAAATAATCCTGGGAATAAATGTTTCCTATTGGAAATAATCTAAACAGAGGCCACATTTATTTTCAGGATTTTTGGAAACGTTTTAGTATTTTATTTAAAGCCCAACAGTTGCAGTTAAATAGAAAACAGAAACTAAATAAAAAAAAGAGGAGAAAGAAGCCCACCTGGGCCTTACCTGTGCTGGCCCAGCCACCTGGCTCGGCCCAGCCTGTGGCGCTGCCAGTCGTCGTCCTCCTCGCG
This sequence comes from Triticum dicoccoides, assembly GCF_002162155.2. Classification (NCBI taxonomy): domain Eukaryota; kingdom Viridiplantae; phylum Streptophyta; class Magnoliopsida; order Poales; family Poaceae; genus Triticum; species Triticum dicoccoides. The sequence continues at coordinate 245,794,627 of NC_041384.1, read as the reverse complement.
CCAGAAGGACGCGGGGCGCGTGCTCGCCGCGCGCCGGCCACGCGCCGGCCACCTCCTGCTTCTGCCGACGCCGGGAGACGCCCAGAGGACGCCACGCGACCCCCACGTCTCCCTCTCATCCTCTCTCACTCTCCCCCTCGTCTCCCTCTTTCTCTCCCGTGACAGCCGAGCGCGTCCCTCGCCGCCGATCGCCGTAGCCGCCGCCAGAGACCTCCCCTCGCCCCTCCGACGAGCCCATCAGCTCCGCCTCGACTCCCTCGTCCTCCGCACCGAGCTACACTTTGCCGGAGGCCCTGCAACGCCGCCTTCGCCCTCATCTTCAACCTCGGGCACCCGAGCCATCTCCGGTCGATTCGCCGCCGCCAGGACCTCCCCGAGCTCGCTGACCCCCTCTCCGACTCTGCTGTGAGCTCCTCTTCCTCTTCCCCTAGCTCCCGTGCTCGTTTGGCCCCTGTAGCCGCCGTTTCCACCGCACCCGAGAGCTCCCCGCCGCCGGCCATGGCGCAGCCGTGGCCACAGCCGTGCAAGCCCACAACGGAGCACCTCACCATGCTCAGTGCAGCACCAGGAACCCGTAGCCACCCCCAGTTCTCCCTCCCGTGCACCGTAGCATCGAAACCGACCTCGCCCGAACTCCGGCCGCCGCCACGAGCTCGATTCCGGCGAGCTCGCTCCACCCCAGCTCCTCACACTTGCTCCATTGGATGCGCGAGAGCCTGGGCTTCGCACGGGTTGTCTCCGGCGTCGATTTGGTCGCCGGAGGGCGTTTTCCGAGCCGCGCCGCCGTCTTGGGCCTCGCCGGCGTCGAGCCGCCGGTGAGTTGACCCAGTTTGACCCCTGGGTGGGCCCAGGTAGACCTCCCCTGAGTCTATGACAGGTGGGACCGGTCTGTTAACTAATTTAGGTTTAGTTTTAATTAATTTTAATTAGTATAGTCACTGACTAGTGGGCCCTGCCCAGTAATTAGGCTAACTAAATGTAGTTAGTGCACTGAGAGGCTGACAGAAGGGGCCCACCAGTCAGGTTTGACCTGGGCTGGCGCCTTTGACCTGCTTAGGTCAGCATGACGCAATGCTGATGCAGTAATGCATTTTCTGGATTTATTTTTATTCAGGAAATTCCAGAAAATGTTTAAAACTTCTAAAAATCATAGAAATTCAACCGTAACTCCAAATGAAATAATTTATATATGAAAAATTATCAGAAAAATTCAATCTATATATCTGTAATGGTTTCATGCATGACAAAACAAGTTTACCTTGCTGTTTAAGCAGAATAAGGAAATGCACTATTAGGGCCATGTTTAATGAGCTAATATTTGAATCTTTGATTTAAATGAGTTCATCCCTTTCTATTCTAGCTTGCATTAGGCCAAAACACATTCATATTGCCATGTCATAGCATGCATCATATTGTTGCATATCGTCATGTGTTGATTGTGTTCCGCTGTGTTCCCCGTGGTAGGTTCTGCCTCCGAGGATATTCACGAGTATCCAACTGAAGGGCAGTATCCCGCTACCACTCCATCAGGCAAGCAACCATTGATCATTCCGATACAAACCCATGTTCTCGCTTCTGCTCTTGTTTACTGCATTAAGACAACGCGATTCAAACTGCTGTGTGCTACGGTAGTTGAACCCTTATCCTCTGCATGACCTGTCATTGCCACAGTAACTAGATGAAACCCACTAGCATGTGTAGGAGTTGATTGAGCCATGTATGTGATTCCTACCTTGCTATGCCTGCTATGCTTAGAGTTGTGTCAGGTCTGGTTCATCTGGGTGATGGGCTAGAGTGAAATGCTTATGTCGGTAATGTGAGGGATGTGTTGAACATGTTTTGGTAAAGGTATCGATGAGAGGCCATGTAGGAGTACATGGTGGGTTGTTTCATTGAGGCCGTCCCTAAGAACTGAGATTTGTATGTGTGATTTTAAGATTCAGCTACTACCATGCATTGGGATCCTTAATTGACCCTCTCGACTTCTTAATCACCCTAGTACTCTGTCCAGGAGTTGCAAATAGTTTCTGGTGTTTGTAGGTTATGTGTTGGCGGCCGTGCGTAGCACTGACCCTAGGGGTGGGCTATGTTGCGGTAGATACACCGTGGCTGGGTATGCCGGGCGCCCGTTTGGCGTCTCGGGACCCTGTTCACATCGTTCGGGGCCGTATGTGGAAACCTCGGCCGAACTCCCTGCGGATGGAACCTGGATAGGCGATAAACCTGGACTAGAGACTTAAGTGTTTAGGTAGGCCGTGGCCAACACCCTCGCTGGGCTTCCGCTTGAAGGTTGCCGAGTACATGTTGTGTAAGCGGCGGTAAGTGGTGAAAGCGTGTATAAAGAAGTACACCCCTGCAGGGTATAAAACTATTCGAATAGCCGCGTCCGCGGTAAAGGACTACTTGGTTGCCTATACAGTTCATAGACAAGTTAATGGACACTACTAAAAGACTCAAGATAAGTGTGAGTATCGAGGATGGCCCTCTCGTAGGATGACGAGGGAGGATCTCCGGTGGAGTATTGTGTTGGTGAGTAGTGGACTCATGTGCGAAAACTATTTTACTAGAGAGGTTCCGTAGGATAGCTTAGCCAAGAGTCAAAGCTGGCTTGCTGCATTAACCCCACCACCTTCTTGAGAATAAGCATGTATAGTAGGTTCTGATGTAAGACTTGTTGAGTACCTTTGTACTCATGTTTGCTTAATTACTGTTTCAGACGACACCGCCCACTCCGATGGGTTCTACGTAGACCTTGACGTCGACGAGTGACTAGCCACCCAGGTGGTGATCCTGGCCATGGCGGGCCCTATGTAGATAGTCAGGCTTCGAGAAGCCTTCTTACTTTCTAGAGTCTGTACTCAGACTAGTTGCTTCCGCATGTGCTTGTATGTTTGTATGACTTGAGTGTCGGGTCATGTGACCCCTATCTGTATGAACATGTTATGTATGGCTCTCTGGAGCCTTTAAATAAAGTACTTGAGTTGTAGAGTTTTGTTGTGATGCCATGTTGTATGTACTCATATCGGGCATATTGTGTGTATGATTGAAATGCTTGGTATGAGTGGGATCCGACAATCTAGTTGTTTATCCTTGGCAGCCTTTCTTATGGGGAAATGTAGTCTAGTGTTCCTCGAGCCATAGTAGTCCGCTACAGCCTGGTTCACCGGAGTCCTGCTAGCCCAGCACTACTGTTCAGGACGCTTGACTGGCCGGCATGTGTTTCACTTCGTTCCTATGTCTGTCCCCTCGGGGAAATGCCACGCGATGATATCCGGAGTCCTGCCTAGCCTGCTACAGCCCGGGTTCCCCGGAGTCCTGTTAGCCCAGTGCTACAGCCCGGAATCACTCGCTGATGACCGACATGCTCGATGTGATACATGTATGCCTGTCTCCATAGGTCTGTGCCGCTTTGGGTTCACGACTAGCCATGTCGGCCCGGGTTCTCTGTCATATGGATGCTAGCGACACTATCATATACGTGAGCCAAAAGGCGCAAACGGTCCCGGGCCATGGTAAGGCGACACCCGCGGGATACCGTGCGTGAGGCCGCAAAGTGATATGAGGTGTTACCGGCTAGATCGATGTGACTTGGAATCGGGGTCCTGACAATATAATTTAGAGATGACAAAAAAGTCTACAATGGGTCATCTCTTAGCCTTATCTTCAATAACTAGCCATTCCTAAAAATGTGGTGAGACATATTGTGCTAAGAGATCATATCTTGTCTTCTCTTAAATAAGAGAAGACATGCCTTTTCTTATGAGTTCTCTCACCTCCACCTCATCATTTATCTTACGTGGCACTTTTCAGATAGCACCATTGTACATGCTCGTACTCGCGCATCTGCTATAGCAGGAACTCCATGGTGCCTCGCTACTGGCCCTCCTCTCTACGACCCATTCCCCAGCTCCCAAATGAGCTCCGCCCTAATGACAACCAATTTCCTGCCCGAACCCACCGAACAGAAAGTGAATTTCTTTTTTTAGAAAGTATCTAGTCCACAGATCATATGGGTATGCCGATTCCGACCCACAACCCACCTCGTCAATGTCGAACGGATGCTACCCTGCCGTGAAAATAGGGCCCACCAACCACCCGCGGTCGACTACGTATTTCTGAACAGTGTCCATTTTCTGGCAGCCAACCAGCGCCTGCAAAAAGGTATGGACCACATCCATATGCATCACTCAATGTCCAGGATTCCAAGCTCATTTGAGCTCGCGCTCAATAACTCCATGTCCCAAGTTTCCTTTCTATGTTTTGAAAATCTTGAAGTTATGCTTGTTTTACCTTCCTATGCAAGTTTATTCTTGTTCCCATAAGTTGTTTGCTCACAAAATCCCTATGCATAGGAAGTGGGTTAGACTTAAATGTGCTTGTCATATGCTTCATGATGCTCCCATTATGTTTCAATTCCTATCTTTTATGTGAGCATCATTGAAATCATCATCATGCATAGCTGAAAAGGCATTAAAGAAAAGCGCTTGTTAGGAGACAACCCAACACTTATACCTACTGTTTTTGTGTGTTCAGATGATTATCCTACTGTATTATTCATATTTTGTAGCTTTTGTTCAATAAAGGGCCAAGTAAGACCTTTTGGATGATCTATGGTGATAGTTGATTCGATCTTGCTAAAAAAAGAAACTTCTGCACTCAGGAAAACAATTCTCTTTTTCAATAGAAGCGTCATAAAATACTGATTATTTTTGCACAAGATTAATTAGTAATCAAATTGCTTAGGTCATCCTATTTTTTCAGAATTTTTGGAGTTACAAAAGTGTTCGAGAGTTAAAGATTACTAGAGACTGTCCTGTTTTTGATAGATTCAATTTTTGATGCATAGTTTGCTTATTTTCTAGTTTCTATGGCTTATATTTATTAATATAAATTGTAGAAATGATAGGGTGCTGTAGGCATCATGTGAGAAAAATTAGGAATCTTGTGTTGACAGTACCTAAGTTGTGATTTGCTTTATTTTACTAATGGAGCTTACGAGTTTTCTGTTAAGTTTTGTGTTGTGAAGTTTTCAAGTTTTGGGTAAAGATTCGATGGATTACGGAAGAAGGAGTGGCAAGAGCCTAAGCTTGGGGATGCCCAAGGCACCCAAAGGTAATATTCAAGGACAACCAAGAGCGTAAGCTTGGGGATGCCCCGGATGTCATTCCCTCTTTCGTCTTCGTTCATCGGTAACTTTACTTGAGGCTATATTTTTATTCACCACATGATATTAGTTTTTCTTGGAGTGTCATTTTATTTTATTAGGATTAGCTTGCTATTTGAATGATATCCCAAGATCTGAAATTCTTAATTGTTAGAGAGTCTTCACATAGTTACATAATTATTCGACTACTCATTGATCTTCACTTATATCTTTTATAGTAGTTTGTCATTTGCTCCAGTGCTTCACTTATATCTTTTTAGAGCACGGAGATAGTTTTATTTTCAAGAAATTAATGAACTCTCATGCTTCACTTATATTATTTTGAGAGTCTTAAACAGCATGGTAATTTTCTTAGGTTATGAATTTAGTCCTAATATGATGGGCGTCCAAGAGGGATATAATAAAAACTTTCATATAAGTGCATTGAATACTATGAGAAGTTTGATTCCTTATGATTGTTTTTTGAGATATAAAGATGGTGATATTAGAGTCATACTAGTGAGTAGTTGTGAATTTGATAAATTCTTGTGTTGAGGTTTGTGATTCCCGTAGCATGCACGTATGGTGAATCATTATGTGATGAAGTCAGACATGCTTTATTTGTTGATTATCTTCCTTATGAGTGGCGGTCGGGGACAAGCGATGATTTTTCCTACCAATCTATCCCCCTAGGAGCATGCGCATAGTACTTTGTTTCGATGACTAATAGATTTTTGCAATAAGTATGTGAGTTCTTTATGACTAATGTTGAGTCCATGGATTATATGCACTCTCACCTTTCCACAATTGCTAGCCTCTCTAGTGCCGTGCAACTTTCGCCGGTACCATAAACCCACATTTACCTTCCTCAAAACAGCCACCATACCTACCTATTATGGCATTTCTATATCCACTCCGAGATATATTGCCATGCAACTTTCCACTGTTTCATTTATTATAACATGCTTCATCACTGCCATATTGCTTTGCATGATCATGTAATTGACATCGTGTTTGTGGCAAAGCCACCGTTCATAATTCTTTCATACATGTAAATCTTGATTCATTGCACATCCCGGTACACCACCGTAGGCATTCACATAGAGTCATATTTTGTTCTAAGTATCGAGTTGTAATTTTTGAGTTGTACGTAAATAAAAGTGTGATGATCCTCATTATTAGAGCATTGTCCCATGTGAGGAAAGGATGATGGAGACTATGATTCCCCCACAAGTCGGTATGAGACTCTGGACGAAAAAAAAGAGACCAAAAAATGGAAAGAAGGTCCAAGAAAAAATGAGAGAAAAGAGAGAAGGGGCAATGCTACTATCCTTTTACCACACTTGTGCTTCAAACTAGCACCATGATCTTCATGATAGAGAGTCTCCTATGATATCACTTTCATATACTAGTGGGAATTTTCGTTATAGAACTTGGCTTGTATATTCCAACGACGGGCTTCCTCAAGATGCCCTAGGTCTTCGTGAGCAAGCAAGTTAGATGCACACCCACTCAGTTTTCTTTTTGAGCCTTCATAAACTTATAGCTCTAGTGCATCCGTTGCATGGAAATCCCTACTCGCTCACATTGATATCTATTAATGGGCATCTCCATAGCCCATTGATACGCCTAGTTGATGTGAGACTAACTCCTTCTTTTCGTCTTATCCACAACCACCGTCTATTCCACATATAGTGCTATGTCCATGGCTCACGCTCATGTATTGCTTGAAAGTTGAAAAGGTTTGAGAACATCAAAAGTATGAAATAATTGCTTGGCTTGTCATCGGGTTTGTGCATGATTTGAGTATTTTGTGTGATGAAGATGGAGCACAGCCAGATTATATGATTTAGTAGGGATAAGCTTTCTTTGGCCATGTTATTTTGAGAAGACATAATTGCCTTGTTAGTATGCTTGAAGTATTATTGTTTTTATGTCAATATTAAATTTTTGTTTTGAATCTTATGGATCTGAATATTCTTGCCACAATAGAGAAGATTATATTGATAAACATGTTAGGTAGCATTCCACATAAAAAATTCTATTTTTATCATTTAACTACTTGAGGACGAGCAGGTATTAAGCTTGGGGATGCTTGATACGTCTCCAACGTATCTATAATTTTTTATTGTTCCATGCTATTATATTATCTATCTCGGATATTTTATACGCATTTATATGCTATGTTATATGATTTTAGGGACTAACCTATTAACCTAGAGCCCAGTGCTAGTTTCTGTTTTTTCCTTGTTTTTGAGTTTCGTGGGAAAGGAATATCAAACTGAGTCCAATTGACCTAAAACTTTACGATGATTGTTTTTGGACTAAAAGAAGCCCACAGAGTACCGGATATGCACCAGAGGAGTCCCGAGGCCTCCACATGGGTGGAGGGCGCCCCCACCCCCTAGGGCGCGCCCTCCGACCTTGTGGGACCCTCATGGAGTCCCCTGACTTGTTATCGACGCCAACACCTCCTATATATCCCAAAACCTCCAGAACAGAACCTATATCGGGAGTTCCGCCGCCGCAAGCCTCTGTAGCCACCAAAAACCAATCGGGACCCTATTCCCGCACCCTGCCGGAGGGGGAAATCATCACCGGTGGCTATCTTCATCATACCATGACGAGGAGGGAGTAGTTCACCATTGGGGTTGAGGGTATGTACCAGTAGCTATGTATTTGATCTCTCTCTCTCTCTCGTATTCTTTATTTGGCACGATCTTGATGTACCGCGAGCTTTTCTATTATAGTTGGATCTTATGATGTTTCTCCCCCTCTACCTTCTTGTAATGGATTGAGTTTTCCCTTTGAAGTTATCTTATCGGATTGAGGCTTTAAGGATTTGAGAACACTTGATGTATGTCTTGCATGTGCTTATCTATGGTGACAATGGGATATTCACGTGATCTACTTGACGTATGTTTTGGTAATCAACTTGCGGGTTCTGTGACCTTGTGAACTTATGCATAGCGGTTGGCACACGTTTTCGTCTTGACTCTCCGGTAGAAACTTTGGGACACCCTTTGAAGTTCTTTGTGTTGGTTTGAATAGATGAATATGAGATTGTGTGAGGCATATAGTATAATCAAACCCGCGGATACTTGTGGTGACATTGGAGTATCTAGGTGACATTAGGGTTTTGGTAGATGTGTATCTTAAAGTGTTATTTTAGTACGAACTCTAGGGCTGTTTGTGACACTTATAGGAATAGCCCAATAGATCGATCAGATAGAATAACTTTGAGGTGGTTTCGTACCCTACAATAATCTCTTGGTTTGTTCTCCTCTATTAGTGACTTTGGAGTAACTCTTTGTTGCACGTTGAGGGATTGTTATATGATCTAATTATGTTATCATTGTTGAGAGAACTTGCACTAGTGAAAGTATGAACCCTAGGCCTTGTTTTGAAGCATTGCAATACCGTTTTTGCTCACTTTTGTTACTAGTAACCTTGCTGTTTTTATATTTTCAGATTGCAAAAACCTATATCCTCTATCCATATTACGCTTGTATCACCATATCTTCGCTGAACTAGTGCACCTATACAATTTACCATTGTATTGGGTGTGTTGGGGACACAAGAGACTCTTTGTTATTTGGTTGGAAGGTTGCTTGAGAGAGACCATCTTCATCCTACGCCTCCCACGGACTGATAAACCTTAGGTCATCCACTTGAGGGAAATTTGCTACTATCCTACAAAACTCTATGCTTGGAGGCCCAACACAAGTCTACAAGAAGAAGGTTGTGTAGTAGGCATCATTCTACCTTCGGGATTAGTTTTAGACCTGGATAATTGTTATTTGGTGCCAGCGTTGAGCATGAACATTATATCTAGATCTTTTTTAATGTGAGATGGTTATTCATTTAAATCAGAGAATAATGGTTGTTCTATTTATATGGTGCCAATGGTCTATTTTTGTTGAATCTCGATTGTGGTGATACACATATTCATAATATTGATGCCAAAAGATGCAAAGTTGATAATGATAGTGCAACATATTTGTGGCATTGTCGTTTAGGTCATATTGGTGTAAAGTGCATGAAGAAACTCTATGTAGATGGGCTTTTGGAATCACTTGATTATGAATCATTTGATACTTACGAACCATGCCTCATGGGCAAGATAACTAAAACTTCATTCTCTAGAACAATGGAGTGATCTAATGACTTATTGGAAATAATACATACCGATGTATGCGGTCCGATGAGTGTTGAAGCTTGCGGCGGGTATCGTTATTTTCTAACCTTCACACATGATTTGAGCAGATATGGGTATATGTACTTCATGAAACACAAGTCTAAAACATTTGAAAAGTTCAAAAAAATTCAGAGTGAAGTGGAGAATCATCGTAACAGGAAAATAAAGTTTCTACGATCTGATCGCGGAGGCGAATATTTGAGTTACGAGTTTGGCCTTCATTTTAAACAATGTGGAATAGTTTCACAACTCACGCCACCTGGAACACCACAACGTAATGGTCTGTCCAAACGTCGTAACCGTACTTTATTAGATATGGTGCAATCTATGATGTCTCTTACCGATTTACCACTATCGTTTTGGGGTTATGCATTAGAGACAGCTACATTCACGTTAAATAGGGCACCATCTAAAGCCATTGAGACGACACCGTATGAACTATTGTTTGGCAAGAAACCTAAGTTGTCGTTTCTTAAAGTTTGGGGTTGCGACACTTATGTCAAAAGGCTTCATCCTGATAAGCTTGAACCCAAATCGGAGAAGTGTGTCTTCATAGGATAACCTAAGGAAACAATTGGGTACACCTTCTACCACAAATCCGAAGGCAAGATATTTGTTGCCAAGAATGGAAACTTTCTAGAGAAGCAGTTTCTCTCGAAAGAAGTGAGTGGGAGGAAAGTAGAACTTGATGAGGTAATTGTACCTTCTATCGGATTGGAAAGTGGCTCATCAGAGGAATCCGTTCCCGTGATGCCTACACCAACTAGAGAGGAAGCTAACGATGATGATCATGAAACTTCAGATCAAGTTACTATAGGACCTCGTAGGTCGAATGGAGCACGTTCCGCACCAGAGTGGTACGGTAACCCTGTTCTGGAAGTCATGTTACTAGACCATGATGAACCTATGAACTATGAAGAAGTGATGATGAGCCCAGATTCTGATAAATGGCATGAGGCAATGAAATCTGAGATAGGATCCATGTATGAGAACAAAGTGTGAACTTTGGTTGACTTGCCCGATGATCAGCGAGCCATAGAGAGTAAACAGATCTTCAAGAAGAAGGCTGATGCTGATGGTAATGTTATTGTCTACAAAGCTCGACTTGTCACAAAAGGCTTTCTACAAGTTCAAGGAGTTGACTGCGATGAGACCTTCTCACCCGTAGCGATGCTTAAGTCTGTCTAAATCATGTTAGAAATTGCCGCATTTTATGATTATGAAATCTGGCAAATGGATGTCAAAACTGCATTCCTTCATGGATTTCTTAAAGAAGAGTTGTATATGATGCAACCAGAACGTTTTGTTGATCCTAAAGGTGCTAACAAAGTGTGCAAAGCTCCAACGATCCATCTATGGACTTGTGCATGCTACCTCTTGAGCACTGCGTTGGTTTTCCCCGAAGAGGAAGGGATAATGCAGCAAAGTATCGTAAGTATTTCCCTTAGTTTTTGAGAACCAAGGTATCAATCCAGTAGGAGTCTACGCGTGAGTCCCTCGTACCTGCACAAAACAAATAAATCCTCGCAACCAATGCAAATAGGGGCTGTCAATCCCTATAAGGCCACTTACGAGAGTGAGATCTGATAGATATGATAAGATAATATTTTTGGTATTTTTGTGATAAAGATGCAAAGTAAAATAAAGGAAAAGTAAATAGCAAAGGAAATAACTAAGTAGTAGGAGATTAATATGATAAAGATAGACCCGGGGGCCATAGGTTTCACTAGTGGCTTCTCTCGAGAGCATAAGTGTTCTACGGTGGGTGAACAAATTACTGTTGAGCAATTGACAGAACTAAGCATATTTATGAGAATATTTAGGTATGATCATGTATATAGGCATCACGTCCGAGACAAGTAGACCGACTCCTGCCTGCATCTACTACAATTACTCCACTCATCGACCGCTATCCAGCATGCATCTAGAGTATTAAGTTAAAAACAGAGTAACGCCTTAAGCAAGATGACATGATGTAGAGGGATAGACTCATGCAATATGAAGAAAACCCCATCTTGTTATCCTCGATGGCAACAATACAATACGTGCCTTTCTGCCCCTACTGTCACTGGGAAAGGACACCGCAAGATTGAACCCAAAGCTAAGCACTTCTCCCGTTGCAAGAAAGATCAATCTAGTAGGCCAAACCAAACTGATAATTCGAAGAGACTTGCAAAGATAACCAATCATACATAAAATAATTCAGAGATGATTCAAATATTATTCATATATATACTTGATGATAAAGCCACAATTCATCGTTCTCAACAAACACACCGCAAAAAGAAGATTACATCAAATAGTTCTCCACAAGAGAGGGGGATACCATTGTATTGAGATCCAAAAAGAGAGAAGAAGCCATCTAGCTACTAACTATGGACCCGTAGGTCTGAAGTAAACTACTCACACTTCATTGGAGAGGCTATGGTGTTGATGTAGAAGCCCTCCGTGATCGATGCCCCCTCCGGCAGAGCTCCGGAACAGGCCCCAAGATGGGATCTCGTGGATACAGAAAGTTGCGGTGGTGGAATTAGGTTTTTGGCTCCGTATCTGATTGTTTGGGGGTACGTAGGTATATATAGGAGGAAGGAGTACGTCGGTGGAGCAACAGGGGGGCCACGAGGGTGGAGGGCACGCCTGGGGGGGGGGGTAGGCGCGCCCCCTACCTCATGGCCTCCTCTTTTATTTCTTGACGTAGGGTCGAAGTCTCCTGGGTCTTGTTCGTTGAGAAAATCACGTTCCCGAAGGTTTCATTCCGTTTGGACTCCGTTCGATATTCCATTTATCAGAAACCCTAAAATAGGCAAAAAAACAACAATTTTGGGCTGGGCCTCCTGTTAATATTTTAGTCCCAAAAATAATATAAAAGTGGATAATAAAGCCTAATAATGTCCAAAACAGTAGATAATATAGCATGGAGCAATCAAAAATTATAGATACATTCGAGATGTATCAAGCATCCCCAAGCTTAATTCTTGCTCGTCCTTGAGTAGGTAAATGATAAAAAAAGAATTTCTGATGCGGAGTGCTACTTGGCATAATTTTAATGTAATTCTTCTTAATTGTGGTATGAATATTCAGATCAGAAAGATTCATGACAAAAGTTCATATTGACATAAAAATAATAATACTTCAAGCATACTAACTAAGCAATTATGTCTTCTCAAAATAACATGGCTAAAGAAAGTTATCCCTACAAAATCATATAGTCTGGCTATGCTCCATCTTTACCCCACAAAATATTTAAATCATGCACAACCCCGATGACAAGCCAAGCAATTATTTCATACTTTTGACATTCTCAAAACTTTTTCAATTTTCACGCAATACATGAGCGTGAGCCATGAACATAGCACTATAGGTGGAATAGAATGGTGGTTGCGGAGAGGACAAAAAGGGAGAGGATAGTCTCACATCAACTAGGCTTGTCAATGGGCAATGGAGATGCCCATCAATAGATATCAATGTGAGTGAGTAGGGATTGCCATGCAACGGATGCACTAGAGCTATAAGTATATGAAAGCTCAAAAAGAAACTAAGTGGGTGTGCATCCAACTTGCTTGCTCATGAAGACCTAGGGAATTTTGAGGAAGCCCATCATGAGAATATACAAGCCAAGTACTATAATGAAAAATTCCTACTAGTATATGAAAGTGATAACATGAGAGACTCTCTACTATGAAGATCATGGTGCTACTTTGAAGCACAAGTGTGGTAAAAGGATAGTAGCACTGTCCCTTCTCTCTTTTTCTCTAATTTTTTTATTTGGGCCTTTTATCTTTTTTTGGCCTCTTTTCTTTCTTTCTTTTTTTCATCCGGAGTCTCATCCCGACTTGTGGGGGAATCATAGTCTCCATCATCCTTTCCTCACTGGGACAATGCTCTAATAATGATGATCATCACACTTTTATTTTTCTTACAACTCGATACTTAGAACAAAATATGACTCTATATGAATGCTTCCGGCAGTGTACCGGGATATGCAATGAATCAAGAGTGACACGTATGAAAGAATTATGAATGGTGGCTTTGCCACAAATGCGATGTCAACTACATGATCATGCTAACCAATATGACAATGATGGAGTGTGTCATAATAAACGGAACGGTGGAAAGTTGCATGGCAATATATCTCGGAATGGCTATGGAAATGCCATAATAGGTAGGTATGGTGGCTGTTTTGAGGAAGGTATATGGTGGGTGTATGATACCGGTGAAAGGTGCGCGATATTAGAGAGGATAGCAAAGGTGAAGGGTGAGAGTGCGTATAATCCATGGACTCAACATTAGTCATAAAGAACTCATATACTTATTGCAAAAATCTACAAGTTATCAAAGCAAAGTATTACGCGCATGCTCCTAGGGGGATAGATTGGTAGGAAAAGACCATTGCTCGTCCCCGACTGCCACTCATAAGGAAGACAATCAATAAATAAATCATGCTCTGACTTCATCACATAATGGTTCACCATACGTGCATGCTACGGGAATCACAAGCTTCAACACAAGTATTTCTCAAATTCACAACTACTCAACTAGCACAACTTTAAAATCACCATCTTCATATCTCAAAACAATTATCAAGCATCGACCTTCTCATAGTATTCAACACACTCATAAGAAAGTTTTATTATTAATCTTATATACCAAGCATATTAGGATTGTAAGCAAATTAGCATGCTATTAAAAACTCTCAAAATAATCTAAGTGAAGCATGAGAGATCAATAGTTTCTATAAAACAAATCCACCACCGTTCTCTAAAAGATATATGTGAAGCACTAGAGCAAAATTATATAACTCAAAAGATATAAGCGAAGCACATAGAGTATGCTAACAAATTCCAAATTATGTATGGCTCTTTGAAAAGGTGCGTACAGCAAGGATGATTGTGGTAAACTAAAAATTAAAGACTCAAATCATACAAGACGCTCCAAGCAAAACACATATCATGTGGTGAATAAAAATATAGCTCCAAGTGAAGTTACCGCTAGAAGTAGACGAAAGAGGGGATGCCTTCCGGGGCATCCCCAAGCTTTGGCTTTTAGGTGTCCTTAGCTTATCTTGGGGGTTCCATGGGCATCCCCAATCTTAGGCTCTTGCCACTCCTTGTTCCATAATCCATCAAATCTTTACCCAAAACTTGAAAACTTCACAACACAAAACTTAAAGTAGAAAATCTCGTGAGCTCCGTTAGCGAAAGAAAATAAAAGACCACTTCAATGTACTGTAATGAACTCATTCTTTATTTATATTGGTGTTATACCTACTGTATTCCAACTTCTCTATGGTTTATAAACTATTTTACTAGCCATAGATTCATCAAAATAAGCAAACAACACACGAAAAACAGAATCTGTCAAAAACAGAACAGTCTGTAGTAATCTGTAGCTAGCGCAAGATCTGGAACCCCAAAAATTATAAAATAAATTGCTGGACGTGAGGAATTTATCTATTAATCATATTCAAAAATAATTAAATAAATATCACTTTCCAAATAAAAATTACAGCAGTTCTTGTGAGCGCTAAAGTTTCTGTTTTTTACAGCAAGTTCAACAAGACTTTCCCCAAGTCTTCCCAACGGTTCTACTTGGCACAAACACTAATTAAACACAAAAAACACAACCAAAACAGAGGCTAGATAAATTATTTATTACTAAACAGGATCAAAAAGCAAGGAATAAAAATAAAATTGGGTTGTCTCCCAACACGCGCTATCATTTAACGCCCCTAGCTAGTCATAACAAGCAAGAATAGATCTAGGTATTGCCATCTTTGGTAGGCAATCCATAAGTGGCTCTCATAATAGATTCATAAGTTAATTTAATTTTCTTTCCGGGAAAGTGTTCCATGCCTTTTCTTAATGGAAATTGGAATCTAATATTTCCTTCCTTCATATCAATAATTGCACCAATCGTTCTAAGGAAAGGTCTATCAAGAATAATAGGACATGAAGGATTGCAATCTATGTCAAGAACAATAAAATCTACGGGCACATTATTCCTATTTGAAACAATAAGAACATCATTAATTATTCCCATAGGTTTCTTAATAGTGGAATCCGCAAGGTGCAAGTTTAAAGAGCAATCCTCAAAATCATGGAAACCTAACTAATCACACAAAGTCTTTGGAATCGTGGAAACACTAGCACCCAAATCACATAAAGCATAGCATTCATGATCTTTAATTTTAATTTTAATAATTGGTTCCCACTCATCATAAAGTTTTCTAGGGATAGAAACTTCCAATTCAAGTTTTTCTTCATAAGATTGCATCAAGGCATCAACGATATGTTTAGTAAACGCTTTATTTTGACTATAAGCATGCGGAGAATTTAGTATGGATTACAACAAGGAAATACAATCAATCAAAGAGAAATTTTCATAGTTAAATTCTTTGAAATCCATAATAGTGGGTTTAGCAACATCTAGGGTTTTAATTTCTTCAATCCCACTTTTATCAAATTTAGCACCAAGATCAACAAATTCCGAATTCTTGGAACGCGTTCTAGGTAAAGGTGGATCATATTCAGTCCCATCATTATCAAGATTCATATTGCAAAACAAAGATTTAATAGGGGACACATCAATAACTTTTAGACCTTCATCTTTATTTTCATAGGAACTAGAAGAACACGCTCTTATAAAGGCATATTTCTTAGCACGCATCCTAGCGGTTCTTTCTTTGCACTCATCAATGGAAATTCTCATGGCTTTGAGAGACTCATTGATATCATGCTTAGGTGGAATAGATCTAAGTTTCAAAGAATCAACATGAAGAGAAATTCTATCAATGTTCCTAGCCAAATCATCAACCTTAAGCAATTTTTCTTCAATTATAGCATTAAATTTTTTTGCGAAGTAATAAATTCTTTAATATTAGATTCAAAATCAGAGGGCATCTTATTATAATTTCCATAAGAATTGTTTTAGGAATTACCATAATTATTAGAGGGATTACTAAGATAAGGCCTAGGATTCAAACTTCCTCTATACGTGTTGTTACCAAAATTGTTCCTACCAACAAAATTCCCATCCATAGATTCATTATTATTCTCAATCATTGTAGACAAGGGCATATCATTAGGATCAAAAGAAACACTCTTATTAGCAAATAATTTCATAAGTTCATCCATCTTTCCACTCAAAACATTAATTTCTTCTATCGCATGCACCTTTTTATTAGTAGATCCTTCGGTATGCCATTGAGAATAATTAACCATAATATTATCTAGGAGTTTAGTAGCTTCTCCTAAAGTGATTTCCATAAAAGTGCCTCCCGCGGCCGAATCTAAAAGATTTCTAGAAGCAAAATGCAATCCGGCATAAAAATTCTGAACAATCATCCACAAATTTAAACCATGAGTAGGGAAATTACGTATCATTAATTTCATTCCCTCCCAAGCTTGTGCATCATGTTTATGATCAAGTTGCTTAAAGTTCATAATATCATTTCTAAGAGAGATGATCTTAGAGGGAGGAAAATACTTAGAGATAAAAGCATCTTTGCACTTATTCCATGAATCAGTACTATTTTTAGGCAAAGACGAAAACCAAGCTTTAGCACGATCTCTAAGCGAAAAAGGAAAAAGCTTCAATTTAACAATATCATTATCCACATCTTTCTTATTTTGCATGTCACACAAATCAACAAAGCTATTTAGATGGGTAGCGGCATCTTCACTAGGAAGGCCGGAAAACTGATCTTTCATGACAAGATTCAGCAAAGTAGTATTAATTTCACAAGATTCAGCATCGGTAAGAGGAGCAATCGGAGTGCTAATAAAATCATTGTTGTTGGTATTGGTGAAGTCACACAATTTAGTATTATCTTGAGCCATCGTGACAAACAAGCAAACTAACACACAAGCAAACAAAAAGCAAGCGGGCACAAAGAGGCAAATAGAGAAAGAGAGGGAGGATAGAGAGAGAGGGCGAATAAAATGGCAAGGGTGAAGTGGGGGAGAGGAAAACGAGAGGAAAATGGAAAATAATGTAATGCGGGAGATAAGGGTATGTGATGGGTACTTGGTATGTTGACTTTTGTGTAGACCTCCCCGGCAACGGCGCCAGAAATCGTTCTTCCTACCTCTTGAGCACTGCGTTGGTTTTCCCCGAAGAGGAAGGGATGATGCAGCGAAGTAGCGTAAGTATTTCCCTTAGTTTTTGAGAACCAAGGTATCAATCCAGTAGGAGGCTATGCGCGAGTCCCTCATACCTGCACAAAACAAATAAATCCTCACAACCAACGCAAATAGGGGTTGTCAATCCCTCTAAGGCCACTTACGACAGTGAGATCTGATAGATATGATAAGCTAATATTTTTGGTATTTTTGTGATAAAGATGCAAAGTAAAATAAAGGCAAAGTAAATAGCAAAGGAAATAACTAAGTAGTAGGAGATTAATATGATAAAGATAGACCCGGGGGCCATAGGTTTCACTAGTGGATTCTCTCGAGAGCATAAGTGTTCTATGGTGGGTGAACAAATTACTATTGAGCAATTGACAGAATTGAGCATAGTTATGAGAATATCTAGGTATGATCATGTATATAGGCATCACGTCCGAGACAAGTAGATCGACTCTTGCCTGCATCTACTACTATTACTCCTCTCATCGACCGCTATCCAGCATGCATCTAGAGTATTAAGTTAAAAACAGAGTAACACCTTAAGCAAGATGAGATGATGTAGAGGGATAGACTGATGCAATATGAAGAAAACCCCATCTTGTTATCCTGGATGGCAACAATATAATACGTGCCTTGCTGCCCCTACTGTTACTAGGAAAGGACACCGCAAGATTGAACCCAAAGCTAAGCACTTCTCCCATTGCAAGAAAGGTCAATCTAGTAGGCCAAACCAAACTGGTAATTCAAAGAGACTTGCAAAGCTAACCAATCATACATAAAAGAATTCAGAGAAGATTCATATATTATTCATAGATAGACTTGATCATAAACCCACAATTCGTCGGTCTCAACAAACACACCGCAAAAAGAAGATTACATCAAATAGTTATCCACAAGAGAGGGGGAGAACATTGTATTGAGATCCAAAAAGAGAGAAGAAGCCATCTAGCTACTAACTATGGACCCGTAGGTCTGATGTAAACTACTCACACTTCATCGGAGAGGCTATGGTATTGATGTAGAAGCCCTCCGTGATCGATGCCCCCTCCGACGGAGCTCCGGAACAGGCCCCAAGATGGGATCTCGTGGATACAGAAAGTTGCGGCGCTGGAATTAGGTTTTTGGCTCCATATCTGATCATTTGGGGGTACGTATGTATATATAGGAGGAAGGCGTACGTCGATAGAGCAACAGGGGGCCCACGAGGGTGGAGGGCGCGCCTGGCGGGGGGTGGGGTAGGCGCGCCCCCTACCTCGTGGCCTCCTCTTTCCTTTCTTGACGTAGGGTCCAAGTCTCTCGGGTCTTGTTCGTTTAGAAAATCACGTTCCCGAAGGTTTCATTCCGTTTGGACTCTGTTTGATATTCCTTTTCTTCGAAACCCTAAAATAGGCAAAAAAACAGCAATTCTGGGCTGGGCCTCCGGTTAATAGGTTAGTCCCAAAAATAATATAGAAGTGGATAATAAAGCCCGATAATGTCCAAAACAGTAGATAATATAGCATGGAGCAATCAAAAATTATAGATACGTTGGAGACGTATCAGTGCAAGCATCTCGGAGTTGGAATATATGCTATGATGAGGTGATCAAAGCATATGGTTTTATACAAACTTTCGGAGTAGCTTTTATTTACTAGAAAGTGAGTGGGAGTTCTGTAGCATTTCTAATATTATATGTGGATGACATATTGTTGATTGGAAACAATATAGAATTTCTGGATAGCATAAAAGGATACTCGAATAAAAGGTTTTCAATGAAAGACCCCAGTGAAGTTGCTTATATATTAAGCATCAAGATCAATATAGGTAGATCAAGACGCTTAATTGGACTTTCACAAAGCACATAACTTGATAAAGTTTTTAAGAAGTTCAAAATGGATCAGTCAAAGAAAGGGTTCTTGCATGTGTTACAAGGTGTGAAGTTGAGTCAGACTCAATGCCCGACCACTTCAGAAGATAGAGACAAAATGAATGTCATTCCATATGCCTCGGCCATAGGTTCTATCATGTATGCTATGCTGTGTACCAGACCTAATGTGCGCCTTGCTATAAGTTTAGCAGGGAGGAACCAAAGTAATCCAGGAGTTGATCACTAGACATCGGTCAAGAACATCCTGAAGTACCTGAAAAGGACTAAGGATATGTTTCTCGTTTATGGAGGTGACAAAGAGCTCATCGTAAATGGTTACATCGATGCTAGCTTTGATACTAATCCGGATGAGTCTAAGCCACAAACCGGATACATATTTATATTGAATGGTGGAGCTGTCTATTAGTGCAGTTCCAAGTACAGCGTCGTGGCGGGATCTACATGTGAAGCGGAGTACATAGCTGCTTCGGAAGCAGCAAATGAAGGAGTTCGTATCTGATTTGGGTGCAATACCTAGTGCATCGGGTCCAATGAAAATCTTTTGTGACAATACTAGAGCAATTGCCTTAGCGAAGGAATCTAGATTTCACAAAAGAACCAAACACATCAAGAGATGCTTCAACTCCATCTATGATCAAGTCAAGGAGGGAGACTTAGATATTTGCATAATACATACAGATCTGAATGTAGCAGACCCATTGACTAAGCCTCTTCCATGAGAAAAACATGATCAGCACCAAGACTCCATGGGTGTTAGAATCATTACAATGTAATCTAGATTATTGACCCTAGTGCAAGTGGGAGACTGAAGGAAATATGCCCTAGAGGAAATAATAAAATTATTATTTTATATTTCCTTATTCATGTTAAATGTTTATTTTTCATGCTAGAATTATATTGTTCGGAAACCTTAATACATGCGTGAATACATAGACAAACACTATGTCCCTAGTGAGCCTCTAGTTGACTAGCTCATTGATCAAAGATGGATAAGGTTTCCTAACCATGGACATGAGTTGTCATTTCATAATAGGGTCACATCATTAGGAGAATGATGTGATGGACGTGACCCATCCGCTAGCTTAGCATATTGATCGTTTAGTTTTATTGCTATTGATTTCTTCATGTCAAATACATATTCCTTCGACTATGAGATTATGCAGCTCCCGGATACCGGTGGAATACCTTGTGTCATATCAAACATCACAACGTAACTTGGTGAATATAAAGATGCTCTATAGGTATCTCCAAAGGTGTTTGTTGGGTTGGCATAGATCGAGATTAGGATTTGTCACTCCGAGTATTGGAGTGGTATCTCTTGGCCCTCTCGGTAATACACATTATAAGAAGCCTTGCAAGCAATGTGACTAATTAATGAGTTAGTTGCGGGATGATGTATTACAGAACGAGTAAAGAGACTAGCCGGTAACGATATGAAACTAGGTATGAGTAACGCCCTCGATGCGGCTATATCTCCCACGTGTCGAAGCACGACTTAGAGGCATAACCGCATTGAAAGTAATGTCGCAATTGAGGTAATATTCACACAACCCATGTAATACATAAGGGAAAGAGATACATAGTTGGCTTACAATCGCCACTTCACACAATACATGAATAAAGCATTACATCATCCAGATACAATCAAGGTCGGACTACGGAACCAAAATAAAAGAAGATTACCCCAAATGCTACACAGATCCCCGATCATCCCAACTGGGCTCCACTACTGATCAACTAGAAACGGAACAACATAACGAACAAGGTCTTCATTGAGCTCCTCCTTGAGCTCGGTTGCCTCATCTGCATGATATCATCGGCACCTGCAAGATGGTTTTGGAAGTATCTGTGAGTCACGGGGACTCAGCAATCTCGCACCCTCGCGATCAAGACTATTTAAGCTTATGGGTAGGTAAAAGGTATGAGGTGGAGCTGCAGCAAGTGACTAGCATATTTGGTGGCTAACATACGCAAATGAGAGCGAGAAGATAAGGCAAAAGCACGGTCGAACAACTATGATCAAGAAGTGATCCTAGAACAACCTACGTCAAGCATTACTCCAACACTGTGTTCACTTCCCGGACTCCGCTGAGAAGAGACCATCACGGTAACACATGCGCTTGATGCATTTTAATTAAGGTTAAGTTTTAGGTTTTCTACAACTGGACATTAACAAATTCCCATCTGCCCATAACCACGGGCACGACTTTCGAAAGTTCAAATCCCTGCCGGGTTGACCCAACTTAGCCCATCACAAGCTCTCACGGTCAACGAAGGATATTCCTTCTCCCAAGACAATCCGATCAGACTCGGCGTGCTGGTTACAAGACATCCTCGACAATGGTAAAACAAGTCTAGCAAAGCCGCCCGAATGTGCCGACAAATCCCGATAGGAGCTGCACATATCTCATTCTCAGGGCACACCGGATTGTCCAAACTTCCGGTAGGCCAACCCAGAGTTGCCCCTGGTGGCCACCGGCGGCTGACAGGTTGGACTAACACTCAGAGGAGCACTGGCCCGGGGGGTTAAAATAAAGATGACCCTCGGGTGCGCGACTCCCAAGGGAAAAGTAGGTGGTGGTGAGAGAAATAGTAAAACTATGGTAGGGCCTTGCTGGAGGAGTTTTATTCAAAGCGAACTGTCAAGGGGTTCCCATTATAACCCAACCGTGTAAGGAACGCAAAATCCGGGAACATAACACCGATATGACGGAAACTAGGGCGGCAAGAGTGGAACAAAACACTAGGCATAAGGCCGAGCCTTCCACCCTTTACCAAGTATATAGATGCATCAAATTAAATAAGAGATATTGTGATATCCCAACAAAATATCCATGTTCCAACAAGGAACAAACTCCAATCTTCACCTGCAACTAACAATGCTATAAGAGGGGCTGAGCAAAGCGGTAACATAGCCAAACAATGGTTTGCTGGGACAAGGTGGGTTAGAGGCTTGGTTTAACAATATGGGAGGCATGATAAGAAAGTGGTAGGTATTGCAGCATAGGCCTAGCAAAAGAGCGAGCGTCTAGCAAGCAAAGATAGAAGTGATTTCGAGGGTATGGTCATCTTGCCTGAGATCCCGCAAGGAAGAAGAACGAGTCCATGAAGAAGACAAACGGACATAGTCGAACGGTTCCTCACAAACGCGACATTATCGGAACCAACCCAAAGAAGCAACACCGGAAATAAGCACACAACATAGTAAACAACCAACACATGAACATGGTATGATATGCGGGATGCGGTATGTGATGCATATGAATGATTTAGAAAGGAATGATTGAACCTGGCCTCAACATGGAAATCCAGGAGTGCCACTGGAAAGAGGAGTTGATTTTGGTCGAAATCGATATAAAGATCACCGGAATCGGATGCACGGTTTGAAAATGACAAGCAAAACAAACATGGCACCGGTCTACGATTAACAACAAGTAGCCTCCTAAATGCAACAAGATAATTAATCTACTGCACTCAAACATAGCAACAGAATACATGGCCGTGATCCACTCATGATGCTTGACAAAAGATGAACACTAAGCTACGGCTAATTCACTCATTAACAGGTTCAAACAAGCATGGCAAAAGTGCAAAAGATAACAGGTTTCAGACTTGGTGAAAATAACACAAGTCAGGAATTTATCATCAGGAAGCAATCTTTAGAGCATGATAACTACATGCTACAAGAACATATCATGGCAAGGCAAGGCATGGCATGAAGCTACTCAAAGCATATAACAAAAGTCCCTTAGTGACCACAAGCCAAAAGGGACCAGAAAATACAATTGCAATCATGTGAACATAGCAAAAACATAAACAGATTCAGACTTAGTGAAAACTGGAGCATGGCAAAACAATTAACAAGTAGGCATGTTTACGAGCTCTATGCACTCACTACAAAGCATGTCACGATAATCTAAGCATACACCCAACAATTATACATGGCATAGAAGCTAGACATGGCAAGAACAACAACATAGCATGCACGAATCAATAACAACAAGCTCGGCAAAATTGCTAAACATGTTAACAATCTGCCAGGAACATTTTATAGGAAAAGTAGAGCTCGATTGACTCAAGCTAGCGTGCTCCATAAATGCAAACAAAGACATGGATCAATAGAGAACCATATTATCTACAAAACATCCCTACTGATCATGCCCAAAAGATGCACGGATCACTAGGAAACAACATGAACATATGGCATAAAAATAAGGACAGGGCAAGGACTTGGTGAAATTCTAAGTCCCTGAAATCAGCATCATTGCGTAAGCTACTTTGCATGCTTGTGCTAGTCACCACAAAGATCACAGAAATACATGGCATACACCCCTGTAAAGATGGCATGGCATATAACAAAACACATGTAGAGCTCAGGATCATAGCATGCACACATTAATTATGGCAAAAATGACAAAAGTGCATTTGCTGAAACAGATCTGAAATAATCATCACATAGCCCTCTTTCAACAGAATTTCTGGCATCAAGATGAGCTCAAATGAAAATGATGCAATGAAATGAAATGATGTACTCATCGAGGCGAACATTTTGATATGCTACACGCACGAATCGAAGCTACGATGATGAAGTTATGATGCAATGAAAATGCCCAAAAATACTGGGGACTTGGCAGATTTCACCTCGCGGGAAACAGTACGGGGAGGACCCGGGACAGAGGGATCCGGGGCTCGGGGTGGCGTTTGGTTCCCCGGGTTGGTGGATCTCATCCACCTTCCTCGGATCCGGTGAGGGAGGAGGACTCCGGCGAGGTGGCGCGTTACCGGCGATGGCCGGCGACGAGGGCGCGGGCGGCGGGCCTCCGGCGAAGGTTGACGGCGGCGGCGCGCTCCGGGAGGCGGCGCGAGGCGACGGGCAGAGGGGTGGCGCCGGATGCGGGCGGCAACACGAAGGGCATGGCGGCGGTGGGTGGCGGGCATGGGGAGCCGCACCGGCGAGGCGGCGCGTGGAGACGTGCGGCGCCGGCAAGTGTCGCGTCAGCGGTCGGCAGCGGGGATCGACGGCAGGCACGCGGGGGAGGGAGCGCTCAGGCGGCGGCGGTTCGGGCCCGGGCGGGCCGGATCTGGGCACCGCGGGCCCGCGCGGTGGAGAGAGGCGGCGGTGACAAGTGGCGGCGCCTGAGTGGAGGAGAGGGGCGGCGGAGCTGACGTGACGCCTTTTGATTGGTCGGAGTGAGGTGGCGGCGGGGTGGACGCGTCCGCCGGCGGGCGGACATGTCCGGCAGCGCGGAGAGAGGTGAGATCTAGGGTTTCGTCCGTGAATTTGGAAGGGTTGCACATATATATATATATAGGTAGAGGGAGCTAGGAGAGTCCAAATGAGGTGTTGTTTTCGGCCACGCGATCGTGATCGAACGGCCGGGATGATGGAGGGGGTTTAGGTGGGTTTTGGGCCACTTTGGAGGGGTGTTGGGCTGCAACATACACGAGGCCTTTTCGGTCCCTCGGTTAACCGTTGGAGTATCAAACAAAGTCCAAATGGCACGAAACTTGACAGGCGGTCTACCGGTAGTAAACCTAGGCCACATGACATGTCCCGGTCCAATCCAAAAACGTTTAACACCCGCACACGAAAAGAGGTAGAAAGGGGCACCGGGTGACATAGGAGCGCCGGATTGCAAAACGGACAATGGGGAAAATGCTTGGATGCATGAGACGAACAAGTATGCAAATGAAATGCACATGATGACATGATATGAGATGCATGACACGCAAGCAATGACAAGGCAACAACAGCGAATAACTGGAAGACACCTGGCACATCGGTCTCGGGGCGTTACAACACTCCACCACTACAAGAGGATCTCGTCCCGAGATCTAGAATGGCCCCGGAGGGAAAACGGAAGAGAAAGAGAAGAGGTAAAACTAAGTTGCTTCTTTGACAAATGAGTGAATCCAAAGAACCTTGAAAAGGTTAAGCCATAGAAAGAAAGAATACAACAAAGATGAACGAATTTGAAAACACTCCGTTAAGAAAGAGGAAAAGAAAGAACCGATTCGGGTAACACTTCGGTTGAAAAGAGATGAAAGACTTGATAAAATGAAAGAGCTTGAGCAAGGGGACACAACACTCCGGTTAAATGGATAAACCAAGAAAAGAACACGATCATGAGAAAACAAGAAAATGGGTTGAAGAGAGCAACAATACAATGCCTCCGGAACAAAAGTAAGAATGGACTGGAATGAACGAAGGGAAACAAGATCTTGAGAGAGCACTCTTACAACAAATGCTAGAACGGAGTTGTTGGAAAACCAACAACGAAAAGAATAAGCTTGATATGGTCTTATGGAATACATCTCAAATTATGAGGTGAAAAACTGCCACTCACGGGAAAAAGAATTGGATTGATAAGAACAAGGCGACGAGAAACTTATTTCACCGGGAGGATAAATGAAGAACTTGGGTCATTTATACGCACCATAACTATCAACAATCCCTAGGGAAAGCTTTAGGAGAAAACATAACCCAAGATAACTCCAACGAAGGGGTTAATGGATTTAAAATACCTCATTCTTAACAACATGTGAAACATGGAACATGAACTCAAATTATCAAGCATGACATAATACCACCTCCAATGATACGGAAGAAAGAATTGCACTACAAATTGCAAGATGAAGAATACTTGAGCTCCTTTGAAAAGAATCTTGATGAACACTTCGAGAAGGAATTAAATCCTTTATGAACCATCATGTATAACCTTCATGAAGAACTCCGGTAAACAAAAGAATGATCAAACGGAAGGAAAGAGAGGTTGAAAACACAAGGTGAATCCTTGCAATGATTTAGATGGATCTTCGCAACGAGATAAAGTGGAAGAAACTTGGAACTCCGGAAAAGAAAAGATGAAAACAAGTGAAACCAAGAATTTGATGCACCTCCGGAATAAGGAATTAAACACTTGGGTGAAACACGAATAACAATTACGTTATGCTTATCTTTCACCAATTAAATTGATGACAATCAACGGATTTGACATATTACTTATTCTCATTGAAAAGATTAAGAGAGATATAACATAAACTTGAGAATGTCTTCCAAGAACCACCGTTAGAATTTTTGGAAGAACGAATAAATTGATATGATAACCAAGGAAGAGAACTGTTGAACGAACCATCGTAAGAATTAAAAATGAACAAAGAAAATATAAGGAAAACACCGGGAAGAATTAGAGAATGAATCAGGATACTTGAGGGAATTTGATACAAGAAAACAACGAGAGCACGAGCTGATTAGAGAATACTTGAATGATGCACCGGTAAGATTTGGAGAATGTGAGCTGAAAGCTGAAAATGAATAAACCTAAATTGATGGACTCCGGATAACAAACTTAGAATACTCTTGAATTGATCTGGATAGGTGAAAAGAATTCTGACAATCAAAAACAATTATGAGAGGATGGGCGTGTACTAGAATCACAAGTCTCTGAGAGAACGGATAAGATATGGCGGAAAAACTCTTCTTCAATCTTGAAAATCTAAGAATGACGACGAGAAACACTACCATGAATTATTTAGACACTCCGGAAGAATCAAAAGCGAAGAGGTTGAGCCAACGATGAAAAGAATTTGAAAGATCTTGGAGAAAGACATTTGACTGATGATGAATCATTCTTACGTCAAACTCCGAAAAGAAATTTTTGAGGATAGCTCCGGGAGAATTTGAAGAGTCAGGTAAGATCCTGGAGAAAGACCTGTGGGTTAGGGCCCACTGAAAAGATACACCGTTGAACGATTACTTGAAAGGGAGATTGTGCCGGTTGAATTAAGTTGCTTGAATGAGATATCATCATCAAAAGAACTTGAACGCATTGAGAATGGAAACTTGAATCTTGTGAGATATCTCCAGCACTCCGGAACAATTGAATAGCGAGAGGTGAATGATTAAGAATTGCACCGGCATGATAAAGCATTTGAAACGAGGAAAATATATGATCAACAAAGCTTGAATTGGTTCCACCGGAGAAGAAAGAGAATGAATAATGATGAACTAGAGGTTCCATTAGGATCTTCATGAGAATCACCGGGTAAGAACTTTGACGGAAAAGAATGGAGAGACTTCAAAAACATAAGATAGATACTACATAAAGGAATATTAGTCCTTGAAGAAAAAGGGGTGGGTGGGTGGGAAAACAAAACAATTTGGGATGGATGAAACAAACAATGTTGGAAAAACCAAGAGGTGATCTTGCAGATGTTGACGAGATTGGATCCACTAGAAGAGAAGCACACCGGTTGAATAGAATTGACATGACAAACTCAATGATCCAGAAGGATTAGTATTCACATAGGAATATGAGAACACCGCTTGGGGAAGTTATGGAATCAACATTTGACTTCGAAGCAACTCGAATACCACAACTGAAAAAACAAAACAAAGTATTGGCTTGCAAAATTAGCTGGAACAAACATATGATAGATATTTCGTCCGAAGTTTTCGTGGTGGGGCCTACACGGGCTCGATCGTATAGCACCATCATGTACAAGGCAGTGCACATGACATACGAAGCGTCCCCGAGTCAGCATAGCCAAGGACTCTTTAAGACACAACGAGACCACTTTAAAACCAACCGTGGATAGGCGAACCACTAGACGTCGAACCCCAATTTCATATCATACATCTATCGGAAAGATATCCTAAGAGCTACTTGAATTCCCACTTATAAACTCCCGAAACTTTCCGGTTATGCAATCAGGTGTTGGGGATACAGGGGAAGCATAATATCTCACCCAAAACTAACAAATCCTACATCCAGCTGTATCCATCCTTCAACACATAACCAAGAAACCGTCGGAAATCGTTTACCTCAACCTTCAAAAAGCATCCGTTATACGAGTTATGGTAATACTCCCGAACTCCCGCCCCAGTACTGGGTGGCGTCGAGGTTATCTCACCAACAACTGCATAAAAGAGATTTTCGATGTCGGGGAAACTCAGGTATTCTAGAATTGCAACGATAAAATTGTGACGCCAACACTGTCACATCCCTAGTCCTGGCCTGACCTATGTTTGCTTCCATGTGTGCATCATGTTTAAATTTTTGAAACTTGAACTGAGGAATTTTGGAAGCCTCAAAAACTTAAATAAAAGAGGGGCAAAGAACCCTGGAAAATGCATTCAATGTTTCCAAAATGGCCTTAAATAATGTTGGTTATATTTTGGCAAGGGTTTTGCACCAAACCAAAAATAATGAACATTTTGAGGAATATTTTGAGCACTGAATTTAAATCATTATTGTATTTGAATTTGGAATTATATTCATAATATATGGGATATATTTTCAAATAACTCTGAAATGCTTTATGTGCTGTTGGAAAAGTCCATATAGCAACATAAATTATTTAGAGGATATCTGGCACTGTTTTGGATTTGTTTTAATTTGAAAAAAACAGTGGCAAAGTATAACACAGAAACAGAAAAACAATAAAAGAACAGAAACTTACCTGGACTTACCTGGCGCTCACCGAAGCCCACCTGGACGGCCCAACACTTCCGGCCCAGCCCATCTCCACCCCTCCCCTGTCGTCTTCCTCCCTGCCAGGAGGACGGGCACGCGCCCGGCGCGCGCGGCCACGCGCCCCGGCCACCTCCTCCCTCCCAGCCTGCTTGGCTCCTCCTCGATGCCCCGGTGACGCCACGCGGCCCCCTCGACCCTCTCCTACTCTCCCCGTGCCCCTCTCCTCTCTCTCCCCGGAACACTCTCCCCCTCCTCTGTTCTCCTCACCGAACGCGCCCGCCGCCGCCGACGAGAACCATCGTGGCCACCGGCCACCCCACGCCTCACCGACGCCCCAGGAAGCTCCGCCCCGACCCCCTCTTCCTCCCCACCGATCCACGGCCCTCCGGAAGCCCTGCAGCGTCGCCATCAAGCTCGGTCACAACCTTCGGCCGCCGGCGAACTTTCGAGGATTCGCGAGCTCCAGCCCCTCCCCGGCCTCACCGTTGCCTCCACCAGATCTGCTGTGAGCTACTCTTCCATTCCCCCTCCTCCTCGCGCTCGTTCTCGTACTCTAGCCGCCCTTTTCACCGGAGCCGATTGCTCCTCGCCGCCGGCCATGGCGTGGCCGTGGCCACAGCCACCGCAGCTCGCTCCCGAGCCCACCGGCGTGCTCACCGCAACCTTAGGAACCCAAAGCACCTAACCACTCGTCCTCCCGTGCACCGCAGCGCCGGTCCCGCGAACCCCCGAGCTCTGGCCGCCGCCTCGGGCTCCACTCCGGCGAACCCCGGCCACCCCCGCACCTCCCGTTGGTTCCCCTAGATGCGCACGGGCACGGGCTACCTCCTGGTGCCCTTGGCGCGTCGATCCATCGTCTCTGGCGCAACTCCGGCGAGCCACCGCCGCTCTGGGTCGTCGCCGTCGTCCAACCGCCGGCGAATCCGACGTGGCCGGTCATTAGGGCCTAACCACCCCCGCTAACCCAGGCCTAGGGCCACTGACCGGTGGGCCCTACCGTTTAATTAACCGGCTAACAATTTAGTTAAGTTAATTAAACTCTGTTAAATCACTGTGCAGCTGACATGTGGGTCCCCGAACGTCAGGTTTGACCCGGACCAGCCCCTGTTGACCTGCTGACGTCACACTGACGTCAGGCTGACGCATTAATGAATTACTGGAATTATTAATATTTAGGAAATTTCAGAAAATGCCCTAAACTTCAATAAATCATAGAAATTCAGCCGTAACTCCAAATTAAATAATTTATATATGAAAAATTATCAGAAAAATTCAAGGAATCCATCTGTACCATTTTCATGCATGTTAGAACAACTTATAGCTGCTGTTTAGCACAAATCAAATAAATGGCATTTAAACTCTCACATATGGAGTTTGAATTTGAATCTTGTATTCAAACCAACCCCATTTAACTTGTTGCTAGATGCATTAGCCCAAAACACATTCATATTGCCATGTCATAGAATGCATCATATTGTGCATTGCATTGATCATGTTTCTTCTGTGTTTGCCGGTGTTGTTCTCCCTCGGTAGAAGTTGTACCGACGATGTGATCGTTGACACTGATGAAGACTCAATGTTATCTTCAGAAGTGCCAGCCAAGCAAAACCCCCTTGTTCATTCCGATACAATCCTACTCTCTCGCTCCTGCTCTCTTTTACTGCATTAGGACAACAACGATTCATCTGTTACTTGCTGCGGTAGCTGAACCCCTTTATCCTTTGCATGACCTGTCATTCCACAGTAAATAGATGAAACCCACTAGCATGAGTAGGAGTTGTTTGAGCCCTGTTGTGCCTACTCATTCATGTTTGTTTGTCATGCCTGCTATTGCTTAGAGTTGTGTCAGGTCTGATTCATCCGGGATGAATCAAAGGTGTATGAACATGTCCTACTGTGTGTGAGCTAAGTGTGTGAATACGATTTGGTAAAGGTAGCGGTGAGAGGCCATGTAGGAGTACATGGTGGGTTGTCTCATTGCAGCCGTCCTCAGGAACTGAGTTCTGTGTTTGTGATCCATGATTCAGCTACTACCACGCATTGGGCCCGAAACCAATGGACCCTCTCGGCTTCTTAATCACCCTTGTCCTCCGTCCAGGAGTTGCAAGTAGTTTCTGGTGTTTGTAGTATGCTGGAGGCCGTGCGCAGCGCTGACCATAGGGGTGGGCTGTGATGCGGTAGGCACGTGGCACGGTGTACCGGGCGCCCGTTTGGTGTCTCGGGAACCCTGTTCACATCGTTTGGGGCTGTGAGCGAAACTCCGGCCGGATCTCCTCATGGATGGAACCCGAATAGGCGATAAACCTGGACTAGAGACTCGAGTGTTTAGGCAGGCCGTGGCCGACACCCAAGTTGGGCTTCCGCTTGAAGGTTGCCGAGTACATGTCGTGTAAACGGCGGTAAGTGGTGAGAGCGTGTGTGAAGAAGTACACCCCTGCAGGGTTAACATCATCTATTCGAATAGCCGTGTCCGCGGAAAAGGACTTCTGGGTTGCTTATATCAGTTCATAGACAAGTGAAAGTGGATACTTTAAAATGCGCAAGATAAGCGTGAGTGCTGTGGATGGCATTCTCGTAGGGAGACGGGAGCGGATCCATAGTGGTGTATTGGTTGGTGAATATGTGGACTCGTGTGCGCCACCTCAAAAGAGTTACTTGCAGTCGTAGTTCAGGATAGGCACCGAGTCAAAGCTGGCTTGCTGCAGTTAAACCCCCACCATCCCTTTGTTGATAATGGTGCATATGTAGTTAGTTCTGATGTAAGTCTTGCTGGGTACATTTGTACTCACGTTTGCCTATTTTATGTTTTTGCAGAGAGACTTCGGTCTCGCTAGTAGTTCCACGTGGACTTCGACGTTTAGCTTGTTACCTCAGCTACGATCTTGTGCCCTCGGCAGGATCTGATAGATAGTCAGGCTTCTCAGCCTTTTTTCATTTATAGATGTCTGTACTCAGACATGATAGCTTCCGCTTGTGCTTTGATTTGTATGCTCTAAATGTTGGGTCGTGAGACCCCTGTTTGTAATATCTCGCTCCTCGGAGCCTAATGAATAAATTACTTGAGTCGTAGAGTCATGTTGTGATGCCATGTTGTATTTGCACATATCGAGCATATTGTGTGTATGTTATTGAAATGCTTGGTATGTGTGGGATCTGACCATCTAGTTGTTTATCTTTAGTAGCCTCTCTTACCAGGAAATGTCTCCTAGTGTTTCCACCGAGCCATGGTAGCTTGCTACTGCTCCGGAACACTTAGGCTAGCCGGCATGTGTCCTTCTTCGTTCCTATGTCTGTCCCTTCGGGGAAATGTCACGCGATGAATACCAGAGTCCTGTTAGCCCGCTACAGCCCGGTTCACCGGAGTCCTGCTAGCCCAGTGCTACAGCCTGGATTCACTCGCTGATGACCGACACGTTCGATGTTGGGTCATGGATGCCTGTCCCTGTAAGTCTGTGCCACTTTGGGTTTACGACTAGCCATGTCAGCCCGGGTTCTTTGTCATATGGATGCTAGCGACACTATCATATACGTGAGCCAAAAGGCGCAAACGGTCCCAAGCGAGGTAAGGTGGCACCCGTGGGAATACCGTGCGTGAGGCCGCAAAGTGATATGATGTGTTACATGCTAGATCGGTATGACTTAGGATCGGGGTCCTGACAGCGTTGGTATCAGAGCTTGACTGCCTGTAGGATTACCAAGCCAAACTGGTTGAAGTTGAGTCTAGAAATTCTTTAGTTATATAAGGGAATTGATTGTGGGATGGAACGTAAGGCTCTTTTTACTCCTTATACCTCATGGCCTTCTGATCTGAGTCATCATCTTCTCTTCTACGGGGATTAAGAACTAGGCTATCTCTTCTTTCCATCAGGATCACGTGTTACTAATCCGTAGACTTATAGAATTGTTGGACTTAAGCCTCTGTTCAGTTCCTACTACTTCTGTATGTTACTGATGATCTCGAAACCTTGGTATTGTGCTTCTGAGTGGCTATGCCACCATTTTTGTAGCATGTCTCAAATCTTTTGAGCATTTATAGCCGTTATGCTGTCCGAGTCATCCCAGATCTCTAAACAGTCTGATGCATTTGCAAATCCCTTCTTCCCGTTCCCGATGTCCTTTTGGTCAGATTAATCACACAAATTAGTGAGTTGAGGTACCTTATTGCCTCGACATATATGTTGGAGTTAATAATTATGATCCTAAGTGCTTAGGGGGTCATCTAGTGGTCTAGCCATGATCTATGTTTCCAGTGTGATGATTCTGGCCGTCATTATCGAAAGCATCCCGTGATGCCATTTAGTTAGTAGGCATTTCATTCCTGGGTTCTTGAACCCGGGATTCACCCCATTTACCTCATGTTGATAGTGTTGCTAGTTCCTTTAGGATATTAGTAACCTTTGCGATAGTCCTCGAGGTTCGTGGTACATCCTTCTTCCAATTACCATGAACCATTCTTGGCAGGAGTTCTTCTGAACCAAAAGATGACAACAAGAGTGCTCTCGATTAGTTCTCCATGCTATATTGTGACTCTGCCAGCTCAACCTTTCTGCATGGGTTATCCAGAAGAATTATGTTGAACTTGGTTCGACATACTAATCTATGCATCCACAACTCAGAAAGTTATATGTTCCTTTGAGTTGTCCCCTTTTAGTTGTCTACTGACCTTCGTCTATCAGTTGATAGTCAAGAGTATGCGTGCGTTCGTTTATCGATGCCTATTATTCTTGTGGTCCGTCAAGCCATTCTATCCGGAATGACTAGGAGAAACAAACTCCAGTACCTCTTCCATGTCCAGGACTGGGTCAAAGTAGTTGTATCTCGCAGATCAAAATGCCAATCCAGCCTTTGCTCTGTTCTACCTTGGAGTATTACCATCTTTATATCGGGGTTGTTATAGGAATTGCACACCATCCTATGAACTCTTGGTACAGTGATACTTCTTGCCATCATTGTTCATTCCTCGGTTCCTGTGTTATTGTAACCGGAATGCCGACAAGTGAGTCGTGGTGTGTGAAATCAATACTGCTAGCAACTCCGTTGCTTGGTAGTTAAATGGACAATAATCTCATTCTTAACGTGTTGGTTCTTGAATCATCATTCTAAGATTGATCGTGCTACCTTGTCCATCTTCCTGGTGCACATTTCGATTGATGGGTTAGGATTTTGTCAAGTCCTCGCTCATTTGATCATATCGTCTTGCCCTGAAAAGCAAGATTGTTCTCGATCTTAGTAACATATCGGTGGTTCGTGATTTCCCGAATATCCTCTCGAAAGTATCACCAGGTTGTCACCTGACTGTTATGTTGAGCTCGTGATCAAGTTGGTTTATCCTGTAAACCACCCTTTCTCCAAGAATCGGTGTTAGATATCCCTGAGCTAGTTGGTTAAGCTAGACAACAACTTGGAGAGTTGGAAGATAAAAGCTTGTCTGACTTAGTTCGTTCCAAAGGGATATTCTTGTGTAGTGTGTGTTGAAGAAAGATGATATCTTTATTGGTTGATCCTCGTGATCAATTGTTGGATCTATTATCTTACCCAAACCTTTGATTTGAGTATGGGCTATCGTCAAATCAAATCAGAACCAACGATATTCGTAATGTTGTCTTACTCGTGGTTGTTCCTCGAGCATACACCATTATATCTTATGGGTCTGACCAATGCTATCACCTGTTCACATAATTAGGGAATTCCATCTTCATGGAAATCTCGATGAATTGTTGTTGAGCCCATCAACATCATTTTATCTTCTCCAAGATCTTGTTGGACAATAAGCTAGTCTTGGAAACTTTTGAAGCATTTTCTTCATGCCAGCTCATGAAGTACTTGTTTGATGAAAGGAGTGACTTCCTCTTATACACGTGCATTTGGTGAAAGTTGCCGCCATGAATTTGAGAAAGTTAGTTTTGCTTCCTCTGGAATCATCGCAAGTCAGTCATGCACACGTGCGAAGTATTCTGTGGTCTGGAGACTTGCAACCTTCATTCCATATGTGTCCCGAGCACACCAAGCCACTTATCGATTTGTTCAAGGAGAAGAAGTTCCCTCATAAGAGCTAATCCATGGACTTGCGTAAAGACTTCGATATCCTCGATGATGGTTCCCCACCGGAACTCGGTAGTGTTTTATTGTAAGACTACCATGTGATCATGCTCGTCTGGGACAACGTGTTCACATGTTTGTAGCAGAACCAGCTCATGTTTTGGAGCTTACTATCGTAGTTCATTCCTGGAGAATCTCGCAACGTCATCTCGTCGACTTGTGTTGCAAACTTTCATTTTTCTTTCTAGACTTGATGGGTCTGGAATATTCTGACACCAACCAGATCTGAATCTCAGGCAGATGTGATGGTTGGAACATTTCCCAAGAACTATAATATTGGTCTTGCGATAACCAGTAAAGTGGATGTCGTGGCCAACACACCCAGCCGGAAGACCTCCTATTGTAGTATCTTGATTTGAGGAAGTTGGCCACCTCCCCATAGGGATTTCGTAGGATTTACTCCCTAGTTGCCCTATGGATTTCTGTGTTCTGAAGTCCGACCTTTTTACTTGATGTTCTAGATATCAAACCATATCTATGAATGGGTTACACTAGCACATCAAGGAGAACATTAGAAGCGGAGTGCTAAATGTCTCTCGGTCGATCATCCAGATTTTATTTCCTTGGCCCCGCCAAGGGTGAAATCTAAGAAAGTGTTATCCTCCTTTGCATCTGCATCATCCATCATCATTCATCGTGGTAGCAAGTTGTGTTGCCAGGATCCTTGACACGGATATTGGTAAAACCTTGATGATTATGGAAATGCTCAAGTTCTTGAGAGCACGCACAAGCGCTAGGTGTTATCATCGACACTAACTGGGATTGCTCTCAGTTCCCTCGATTATGCTATAACTTTCAAACAGTGAATTCACTCTCTATTGTTGGGTTCTTCCCCAGTTACCAGAATCATTCCCAGCATTTGCATTTTGTTCCCAGCTTGCACCGCCAATGTGCCATTCTACCATGGGTCTCTTCCATTTCCGGTGATAAGCAAAATCATCCATTATGTTGTCTTCAACAAGGTAATCCACATCATCCAAGTTCGGGTATGCCATTCTACCGAACCCCTCTAAATGATCGATTATGATTTGCCTTAAGCTGGTATAAAGAGTTTCAAGGATCTTTGAATCAAAGGTAATTCTTTTTGCCACTTAAGGGGATATTTCTACGAGTCACCTTCCCTAAGGTGCATCGTTATGGTATCATGGCAACTCAAACTCCTCGCTACGTTGACAATCGTTTACCACCTTCTTAAGCGTGAAATTGTTGTCTACCTAGTGAACCTTTGTCATCTGCTTCACTCCATTCCTATGGATGTGTGCTTCGTCTCTCAGCTCGAGAGATGTTGCTATGTCTCAATCCGTGGGTTAATCCTGAGTTGTTCGACCTTCGAGAAGAACAATTCTTTTAGGGTCTTCCCTTTCCTCTCGCTGACATGATAGTTGGAGTTCTCAGAGGAAGACTTCGAGACAAAGATGGTGTTTGAATCAACGTTCATTTGAAGTGCAACCTGGATCGTGAAGATTGTGCTAGTTGCGTTCCCCCTTCACCTTACCCTACGCTTAAATCTCGGGACAAGATTTTTGTTTAGTGGGGGTGAGTTGTCACATCCCTAGTCCTGGCCTGACCTATGTTTGCTTCCATGTGTGCACCATGTTTAAATTTTTGGAACTTGAACTGAGGAATTTTGGAAGCCTCAAAAACTTAAATAAAAGAGGGGCAAAGAACCCTGGAAAATGCATTCAATGTTTCCAAAATGGCCTTAAATAATGTTGGTTATATTTTGGCAAGGGTTTTGCACCAAACCAAAAATAATGAACATTTTGAAGAATATTTTGAGCACTGAATTTAAATCATTATTGTATTTGAATTTGGAATTATATTCATAATATATGGGATATATTTTCAAATAACTTTGAAATGCTTTATGTGCTGTTGGAAAAGTCCATCTAGCAACATAAATTATTCAGAGGATATCTGGCACTGTTTTGGATTTGTTTTAATTTGAAAAAAACAGTGGCAAAGTATAACACAGAAACAGAAAAACAATAAAAGAACAGAAACTTACCTGGACTTACCTGGCGCTCACCGAAGCCCACCTGGACGGCCCAACACTTCCGGCCCAGCCCATCTCCACCCCTCCCCTGTCGTCTTCCTCCCTGCCAGGAGGACGGGCACGCGCCCAGCACGCGCGGCCACGCGCCCCGGCCACCTCCTCCCTCCCAGCCTGCTTGGCTCCTCCTCGACGCCCCGGTGACGCCACGAGGCCCCCTCGACCCTCTCCTACTCTCCCCGTGCCCCTCTCCTCTCTCTCCCCAGAACACTCTCCCCCTCCTCTGTTCTCCTCACCGAACGCGCCCGCCGCCGCCGACGAGAACCACCGTGGCCACCGGCCACCCCACGCCTCACCGACGCCCCAGGAAGCTCCGCCCCGACCCCCTCTTCCTCCCCACCGATCCACGGCCCTCCGGAAGCCCTGTAGTGTCGCCCTCAAGCTCGCCCCCAACCTTCGGCCGCCGGCGAACTTTCGAGGATTCGCGAGCTCCAGCCGCTCCCCGGCCTCGCCGTTGCCTCCACCAGATCCGCTGTGAGCTACTCTTCCATTCCCCCTCCTCCTCGCGCTCGTTCCCGTACTCTAGCCGCCCTTTTCACCGGAGCCGATTGCTCCTCGCCGCCGGCCATGGCGTGGCCGTGGCCACAGCCACCGCAGCTCGCTCCCGAGCCCACCGGCGTGCTCACCGCAACCTTAGGAACCCAAAGCACCTAACCACTCGTCCTCCCGTGCACCGCAGCGCCGGTCCCGCGAACCCCCGAGCTCCGGCCGCCGCCTCAGGCTCCACTCCGGCGAACCCCGGCCACCCCCGCACCTCCCGTTGGTTCCCCTAGATGCGCACGGGCACGGGCTACCTCCTGGTGCCCTTGGCGCGTCGATCCGTCATCTCTGGCGCAACTCCGGCGAGCCACCGCCGCTCTGGGTCGTCGCCGTCGTCCAACCGCCAGCGAATCCGACGTGGCCGGTCATTAGGGCCTAACCACCCCCGCTAACCCAGGCCTAGGGCCACTGACCGGTGGGCCCTACCGTTTAATTAACCGGCTAACAATTTAGTTAAGTTAATTAAACTCTCTTAAATCACTGTGCAGCTGACATGTGGGTCCCGAACGTCAGGTTTGACCCGGACCAGCCCCTGTTGACCTGCTGACGTCACACTGACGTCAGGCTGACGCATTAATGAATTACTAGAATTATTAATATTTAGGAAATTTCAGAAAATGCCCTAAACTTCAATAAATCATAGAAATTCAACCGTAACTCCAGATTAAATAATTTATATATGAAAAATTATCAGAAAAATTCAAGGAATCCATCTGTACCATTTTCATGTATGTTAGAACAACTTATAGCTGCTGTTTAGCACAAATCAAATAAATGGCATTTAAACTCTCACATATGGAGTTTGAATTTGAATCTTGTATTCAAACCAACCCCATTTAACTTGTTGCTAGATGCATTAGCCCAAAACACATTCATATTGCCATGTCATAGCATGCATCATATTGTGCATTGCATTGATCGTGTTTCTTCTGTGTTTGCCGGTGTTGTTCTCCCTCGGTAGACGTTGTACCGACGATGTGATCGTTGACACTGATGAAGACTCAATGTTATCTTCAGAAGTGCCAGGCAAGCAAAACCCCCTTGTTCATTCCGATACAATCCTACTCTCTCGCTCCTGCTCTCTTTTACTGCATTAGGACAACAACGATTCATCTGTTACTTGCTGCGGTAGCTGAACCCCTTTATCCTTTGCATGACCTGTCATTCCACAGTAAATAGATGAAACCCACTAGCATGAGTAGGAGTTGTTTGAGCCCTGTTGTGCCTACTCATTCATGTTTGTTTGTCATGCCTGCTATTGCTTAGAGTTGTGTCAGGTCTGATTCATCCGGGATGAATCAGAGGTGTATGAACATGTCCTACTGTGTGTGAGCTAAGTGTGTGAATA
Source organism: Triticum dicoccoides (assembly GCF_002162155.2). Classification (NCBI taxonomy): domain Eukaryota; kingdom Viridiplantae; phylum Streptophyta; class Magnoliopsida; order Poales; family Poaceae; genus Triticum; species Triticum dicoccoides. The sequence goes on along the minus strand of NC_041384.1, from coordinate 245,755,774 downwards.
CGATTTGGTAAAGGTAGCGGTGAGAGGCCATGTAGGAGTACATGGTGGGTTGTCTCATTGCAGCCGTCCTCAGGAACTGAGTTCTGTGTTTGTGATCCATGATTCAGCTACTACCACGCATTGGGCCCGAAACCAATGGACCCTCTTGGCTTCTTAATCACCCTTGTCCTCCGTCCAGGAGTTGCAAGTAGTTTCTGGTGTTTGTAGTATGTTGGAGGCCGTGCGCAGCGCTGACTGTAGGGGTGGGCTGTGATGCGGTAGGCACGTGGCACGGTGTACCGGGCGCCCGTTTGGTGTCTCGGGAACCCTGTTCACATCGTTTGGGGCTGTGAGCGAAACTCCGGCCGGATCTCCTCATGTATGGAACCCGAATAGGCGATAAACCTGGACTAGAGACTCGAGTGTTTAGGCAGGCCGTGGCCGACACCCATGTTGGGCTTCCGCTTGAAGGTTGCCGAGTACATGTCGTGTAAACGGCGGTAAGTGGTGAGAGCGTGTGTGAAGAAGTACACCCCTGCAGGGTTAACATCATCTATTCGAATAGCCGTGTCCGTGGAAAAGGACTTCTGGGTTGCTTATATCAGTTCATAGACAAGTGAAAGTGGATACTTTAAAATGCGCAAGATAAGCGTGAGTGCTATGGATGGCGTTCTCGTAGGGAGATGGGAGCGGATCCATAGTGGTGTATTGGTTGGTGAATATGTGGACTCGTGTGCGCCACCTCAAAAGAGTTACTTGCAGTCGTAGTTCGGGATAGCCACCGAGTCAAAGCTGGCTTGCTGCAGTTAAACCCCCACCATCCCTTTGTTGATAATGGTGCATATGTAGTTAGTTCTGATGTAAGTCTTGCTGGGTACATTTGTACTCACGTTTGCCTATTTTATGTTTTTGCAGAGAGATTTCGGTCTCGCTAGTAGTTCCACATGGACTTCGACGTTTAGCTTGTTACCTCAGCTACGATCTTGTGCCCTCGGCAGGATCTGATAGATAGTCAGGCTTCTCAGCCTTTTTTTCATTTATAGATGTCTGTACTCAGACATGATAGCTTCCGCTTGTGCTTTGATTTGTATGCTCTAAATGTTGGGTCGTGAGACCCCTGTTTGTAATATCTCGCTCCTCGGAGCCTAATGAATAAATTACTTGAGTCGTAGAGTCATGTTGTGATGCCATGTTGTATTTGCACATATCGAGCATATTGTGTGTATGTTATTGAAATGCTTGGTATGTGTGGGATCTGACCATCTAGTTGTTTATCTTTAGTAGCCTCTCTTACCGGGAAATGTCTCCTAGTGTTTCCACCGAGCCATGGTAGCTTGCTACTGCTCCGGAACACTTAGGCTGGCCGGCATGTGTCCTTCTTCGTTCCTGTGTCTGTCCCTTAGGGGAAATGTCACGCGATGAATACCGGAGTCCTGTTAGCCCACTACAGCCCGGTTCACCGAAGTCCTGCTAGCCCAGTGCTACAGCCTGGATTCACTCGCTGATGACCGACACGTTCGATGCTGGGTCATGGATGCCTGTCCCTGTAAGTCTGTGCCACTTTGGGTTTACGACTAGCCATGTCAGCCCGGGTTCTTTGTCATATGGATGCTAGCGACACTATCATATACGTGAGCCAAAAGGCGCAAACGGTCCCGGGCCAGGTAAGGTGGCACCCGTGGGAATACCGTGCGTGAGGCCGCAAAGTGATATGATATGTTACATGCTAGATCGATGTGACTTAGGATCGAGGTCCTGACAAACACCTCGGAGCTTAACTCCCCGGGACACTGCCACAACCCCTAAATGTCAGGAGGCACCAAGAACGATGTTCTCGTCACAAAACCATCGGAACGATTCCAAGATACCCACATGATCCTAAAAAAAATTAGTGAAATTTGAGAAGAGAGGAGTCAAAACTCTACGTCAGGATACCTCACCAGAGAGACGAAGGGACTGAGGAGTAAAAGAAGTCCTACTCTCTGATAAATATAATTCCTAAATGACTCAAAACATTTTTCTGGACTCAACAACGCCAATGATTCGATCAAGCAGTGGGCTCCTAAGGTCGGGGAAGGGTCTGATACCAAATTGTAACGCCCTCGATGCGGCTATATCTCCCATGTGTCGAAGCACAACTTAGAGGCATAACCGCATTGAAAGGAATGTCGCAAGTGAGGTAATCTTCACACAACCCATGTAATACATAAGGGAAAGAGATGCATAGTTGGCTTACAATCGCCACTTCACACAATACATGAATAAAGCATTACATCATCCAGATACAATCAAGGTCCGACTATGGAACCAAAATAAAAGAAGACTACCCCAAATGCTACACAGATCCCCGATCGTCCCAACTGGGCTCCACTACTGATCAACTAGAAATGGAACAACATAACGAACAAGGTCTTCATCGAGCTCCTCCTTGAGCTCAGTTGCGTCATCTGCACGATATCATCGGCACCTTCAAGCTGGTTTTGGAAGTATCTGTGAGTCATGGTGACTCACCAATCTCACACCCTCGCGATCAAGACTATTTAAGTTTATGGGTAGGTAAAAGGTATGAGGTGGAGCTGCAGCAAGCGACTAGCATATTTGGTGGCTAACATATGCAAATGAGAGCGAGAAGATAAGGCAAAAGCATGATCGAACAACTATGATCAAGAAGTGATCCTAGAACAACCTATGTCAAGCATTACTCCAACACCGTGTTCACTTCCCGGACTCCACCGAGAAGAGACCATCACGGTAACACACACGGTTGATGCATTTTAATTAAGGTTAAGTTTTAGGTTTTCTACAACTGGACATTAACAAATTCCCATCTGCCCATAACCGCGGGCACGACTTTCGAAAGTTCAAATCCCTGCCGGGGTGTCCCAACTTAGCCCATCACAAGCTCTCACGGTCAACGAAGAATATTCCTCCTCCCAAGACAATCCGATCAGACTCGGCATGCCGGTTACAAGACATCCTCGACAATGGTAAAACAAGTCCAGCAAAGCCGCCCGAATGTGCCGACAAATCCCGATAGGAGCTGCACATATCTCGTTCTCAGGGCACACCGGATTGTCCAAAATTCCGCTAGGCCAACCCAGAGTAGCTCCCTGGTGGCCACAGGCGGCTGACAGGTTGGACCAACACTCAGAGGAGCACTGGCCGGGGGGGGGTTAAAATAAAGATGACCCTCGGGAGCGCGACTCCCAAGGGAAAAGTAGGTGGTGGTGAGGCAAATGGTAAAACCAATATTGGGCCTTGCTGGAGGAGTTTTATTCAAAGCGAACTGTCAAGGGGTTCCCATTATAACCCAACCGTGTAAGGAACGCAAAATCCGGGAACATAACACCGATATGATGGAAACTAGGGCGGCAAGAGTGGAACAAAACACCAAGCATAAGGCCGAGCCTTCCACCCTTTACCAAGTATATAGATGCATTAAATTAAATAAGAGATATTGTGATATCCCAACAAAATATCCATGTTCCAACAAGGAACAAACTACAATCTTCACCTTCAACTAACAACGCTATAAGAGGGGCTGAGCAAAATGGTAACATAGCCAAACAACGGTTTGCTAGGACAAGGTGGGTTAGAGGCTTGGTTTAACAATATGGGAGGCATGATAAGCAAGTGGTAGGTATCGCAGCATAGGCATAGCAAAAGAACGAGCATCTAGCAAGCAAAGATAGAAGTGATTTCGAGGGTATGGTCATCTTGCCTGAGATCCCGCAAGGAAGAAGAACGAGTACATGAAGAAGACAAACAGACGTAGTCGAATGGTTCCTCACAAATGCGACGTTATCGGAACCAACCCGAAGAAGCAACACCGGAAAGAAGGACACAACATAGTAAACAACCAACACATGAACATGGCATGATATGCGGGATGCGGTATGTGATGCATATGCACGATTTGGAAAGGAATGATTGAACCTGGACTCAACTTGGAAATCCAAGAGTGCCACTGGAAAGAGGAGTTGATTTCGGTCGAAACCGATATAAATATCACCGAAATCGGATGCACGTTTTGGAAATGACAAGCAAAACAAATATGGCACCGGTCTGCGATTAACAGCAAGTAGCCTCCTAAATGCAACAAGATAATTAAGCTACTGCACTCAAACATATTCACAAAAGATGAACAGTGAGATACGGCTAATTCACTCATTAACAGGTTCAAACAAGCATGGCAAAACTGCAAAAGATAACAGGCTTCAGACTTGCTGAAAATAACACAAGTCAGGAATTTATCATCAGGAAGCAATCTTTAGAGCATGATAACTACATGCTACAAGAACATATCACGGCAAGGCAAGGCATGGCATGAAGCTATTCAAAGCATATAACAAAAGTCCCTTAGTGACCACAAGCCAAAAGGGATCAGAAAATACAATTGCAATGATGTGAACATAGCAAAAACATAAATAGATTCAGACTTTGTGAAGAACTGGAGTATGGCAAAACAATTAACAAGTAGGCATGTTTACGAGCTCAATGCACTCACTACAAAGCATCGCATGATAATTTAAGAATACACCCAGCAATTAGACATGGCATAGAAGCTAGACATGGCAAGAACAACAACATAGCATGCACGGATCAATAACAACAAGCTCGGCAAAATTGCTAAGCATGTTAACAATCTGACAGGAACATTTTATAGCAAAAGTAGAGCTCGATTGACTCAAGATAGTGTGCTCCATAAATGCAAACAAAGACATGGACGGATAGAGCACCACAATATCTACAAAACATACTTACTGATCATGCCCAAAAGATGCACGGATCACTAGGAAACAACATGAACATATGGCATAAAAATAAGGACAGGGCAAGGACTTCGTGAAATTCGAAGTCCCTGAAATCATCATCATTGAGTAAGCTACTTTGCATGCATGTGCTAGTCACCACAAAGATCACAAAAATACATGGCATACACCCCTGTAAAGATGGCATGGCATATAACAAAACACATGTAGAGCTCAGGATCATAGCATGCACACATGAATTATGGCAAAAATGACAAAAGTGCATTTGCTGAAATAGATCTGAAATAATCATCACATAGCCCTCCTCCAACAGCATTTCGGGCATCAAGATGAGCTCAAATGAAAATGATGCAATGAGATGAAATTATGTACTCATCGAGACGAACATTTTGATATGCTACACGCAAGAATCGGAGCTACGATGATGAAGTTATGATGCAATGAAAATGCCCAAAAATACTGGGGACTTAGGAGATTTCACCTCGCGGGAAACAGGACGGGGAGGACCCGGGACAGAGGGATCCGGGGCTCGGGGCGGCGTTTGGTTCCCGCGGTTGGTGGATCTCATCCACCTTCCACGGATCGGGCGAGGGAGGAGGACTCCGGCGAGGTGGCGCGTTACCGTCGATGGCCGGCGACGAGGGCGGCGGGCCTCCAGCGAAGGTTAACGGTGGCGGCGCGTTCCGGGAGGCGGCGCGAGGCGACGGGCGGAGGGGCGGCGCCGGATGCGGGCGGCGGCGTGAAGGGCATGGCGGCGGCGGGCGTGGGGAGCCGCACCGGCGAGGCGGCGCGTGGAGACGTGCGGCGCCGGTGAGCGTCGTGGCGGTGGTCGGCGGCGGGGATCGGCGG
>NC_041384.1:245732715-245749659 GCF_002162155.2 Triticum dicoccoides | reverse complement strand
CCCGGGCGGCCGGATCTGGGCGCCGCGGGCCCGCGCGGTGGAGAGAGGCGGCGGTGACAAGTGGTGGCGCCTGAGTAGAGGAGAGGGTCGGCGGAGCTGACGTGGCGCCTTTTGATTGGTCGGAGTGAGGTGGCAGCGGGGTGGACGTGTCAGCCGGCGGGCGGACATGTCCGGCGGCGCGGAAAGAGGTGAGATCTAGGGTTTCGTCCGCGAATTTGGAAGGGTTGCACATATATATAGGTAGAGGGAGCTAGGAGAGTCCAAATGAGATTCGGTTTTCGGCCACGCGATCGTGATCGAACGGCCGAGATGATGGAGGGGGTTTAGGTGGGTTTTGGGCCACTTTGGAGGGGTGTTGGGCTGCAACACACACGAGGCCTTTTCGGTCCCTCCGTTAACCGTTGGAGTATCAAACGAAGTCCAAATGGCATGAAATTTGACAGGAGGTCTACCGGTAGTAAACCAAGGCCGCATGACAAGTCTCGGTCCAATCTAAAAATGTTTAACACCCACATATGAAAAGAGGTAGAAAGGGGCAGCGGGTGACATAGGAGCGCTGGATTGCAAAACGGACAATGGGGAAAATGCTCGGATGCATGAGACGAACAAGTATGCAAATGAAATGCACATGATGACATGATATGAGATGCATTACACGCAAGCAATGACAAGGCAACAACAATGAATAACTGGAAGACACCTGGCACATCGGTCTCGGGGCGTTACAGTATGTGGATACCGACGATCGAATCTCGGGCTAGTAACATACCGATGACAAAGGGAATAACGTATGTTGTCATAATAGTTCGACCGATAAAGATCTTCGTAGAATATGTAGGAGCCAATGTGAGCATCCAGGTTCCACTATTGGTTATTGATCGGAGAGGTGTCTCGGTCATGTCTACATAGTTCTCGAACCTGTAGGGTCCGCACGCTTAATGTTCGATGACGATTTAGTATTATATGAGTTATGTGATTTGGTGACTGAGGGAGTCCTGGATTAGGGGGTATCCAGACAGCCGGATTATATCCTTTGGCCAGACTGTTGGACTATGAAGATACAAGATTGAAGACTTTGTCTCATGTCCGCATGGAACTCTACTTGGCGTGGAAGGCAAGCTAGGCAGTACGGATATGGATATCTCCTCCTTTGTAACCGACCTTGTGTAACCCTAGCCCCCTCTGGTGTCTATATAAACCGGAGGGTTTAGTCCGTAGGACAACAGACAATCATACCATAGGCTAGCTTCTAGGGTTTAGCCTCTCCGATCTCGTGGTAGATCAACTCTTGTAATACTCATATCATCAAGAATAAATCAGCAGGACGTAGGGTTTTACCTCCATCAAGAGGGCCCGAACTTGGGTAAAACATCATGTTCCCTGCCTCCTGTTACCATCCGCCTTAGACGGACAGTTCGGGACCCCCTACCCGAGATCCGCCGGTTTTGACACTGACATTGGTGCTTTCATTGAGAGTTCCTCTATGTCATCGCTGTTAGGCTTGATGGCTCCTACGATCATCGATAGCGATGCAGCCCAGGGTGAGACTTTTCTCCACGGATAGATCTTTGTGTTCGGCGGCTTCGCACTGCGGGCCAACCTCGCTTGGCCATCTGGAGCAGATGGAAGGTTACGCCCCTGGCCACAGGTCAGGTTTGGAAGCTTAAATTACACGGCCGATATCCGCGGAGACTTGATCTTCAACGGATTCGAGCCCCTGCCTTGTGCGCCCCACGGTCACGGTGAGTACGATTTAGCTCTACCATCGGACCGTATTCAGGAGATCGTACCGGCGGCCGCTCCGAGCCTCAATTCGGAGCCAGTTGCGCCATCCATGGACGGGTGGATGGACCCCATCACGGAGGCCGTATCCTCAGCGGCGATCGAGCCGAATATCGACCTTACCATTCACGAGAGTCGTGTTGCCAAACTGTTGGATCCTTCTCCGGCCACGGGCTCCGAACCGCCTACGCCCATCAAATTCGATTCGGCGCCGATGATGGAGTTTACCTCCTCGGATATTTTTCAGCACTCGCCCTTTGGCGACATAGTGAACTCATTAAGGTCTCTCTCCTTGTCAGGAGAGGCCTGGTCGAACTACGTCCGGCAGGATTGGGATGCGGATGACGAAGAAATTCGCCGCCCACCCACCACCCACTTAGTAGCCACTGTCGATGACTTAACCGGCATGCTCGACTTCGACTCCGAAGACATCGACGGTATGGACGACGATGCGGGAGTCGAAGAGGAACCACTGCCCACAGGGCACTGGACAGCCACCTCATCATACAATATATACATGTTGGACACACCCAAAGAAAGCAATGGCGATGAGACAACGGAGGATGACCCCTCCAAGAAGCAACCCAAGCGCCGGCGTTAGCGGCGCCACTCTAAGTCCCGCCAAGGCAAAAGTGGTGATACCGGCACCGGAGATAATAGCACTCCAGACAGTGCCGAAGACAACAACAATCCCCTCCAGCAAGATTTAGAGCAGGAGGATGGAGAAGCCAGCCCTCCTGAGAGAGCGGCAGATGGAGAGGCGGCGGATGATAATTACATGCCTCCCTCCGAAGACGAGGCAAGCCTTGACGATGACGAATTCGTCATGCCAGAGGATCCCATCAAACAAGAGCGCTTCAAGCGCCGGCTTATAGCCACGGCAAATAGCCTTAAGAAAAAGCAGCAACAGCTTCAAGCTAATCAAGATTTGCTAGCCGACAGATGGACTGAAGTCCTGGCGGCCGAGGAATATAAACTCGAATGCCCCTCCAAGAGTTACCCAAAGTGCAGGTTGCTACCCCGACTGGAGGAGGAAGCACTGAAACCTACATCCCCGGTGTATGACGTGGCTGATCGGCCACCTCATGGCCGCGACAGAGAAACATTCCGTCCAAAAGCTCAGCCCGCACCCCGACGCCATTCAAACAAAAAGGCATGGGGAAATACGCCAGACCTGCGAGACGTATTGGAGGACAAAGCAAAACATGCAAGATCGATGTACGGATCACGAGGGCGCGCCACTATGCGAGACGATAATCGTCATGTCGGATACAGTAAAAGTAAGTCCGGCCGGGCCGAACACAACGGGCAAGACTCATTTGAGCTGCGTCACGACATAGCCCAGTACAGAGGCACCGCACACCCCCTATGCTTCACAGACGAAGTAATGGATCATCAAATCCCAGAGGGTTTCAAACCCGTAAATATTGAATCATACGACGGCACAACAGATCCTGCGGTATGGATCGAGGATTTCCTCCTGCACATCCACATGGCCCGCGGTGATGACCTACACGCCATCAAATACCTCCCACTAAAACTCAAAGGACCAGCTCGGCATTGGCTCAACAGCTTGCCAGCAGAGTCCATTGGTTGTTGGGAAGATCTGGAAGCTGCATTCATCGACAACTTTCTAGGCACTTATGTGTGACCACCAGATGCCGATGACTTGAGGCACATAATTCAGCAGCCAGAAGAATCGGCCAGGCAATTCTGGACACGGTTCCTAACAAAGAAAAATCAAATCGTCGACTGTCCGGATGCAGAGGCCCTAGCAGCTTTCAAGCACAACATCCGCGATGAGTGGCTAGCCCGGCACCTTGGTAAGGAAAAGTCAAAATCTATGGCAGCCCTCACGACACTTGAGGGAGTCCTGGATTAGGGGGTGTTCGGGTAGCCGGACTATACCTTCAGCCGGACTCCTGGACTATGAAGATACAAGATTGAAGACTTCGTCCCGTGTCCGGATGGGACTTTCCTTGTCGTGGAAGGCAAGCTTGGCGATGCGGATATTCAATATCTCCTACCATTGTAACCGAAACTATGTAACCCTAACCCTATCCGGTGTCTATATAAACCGGAGGGTTGTAGTCCATAGGCAATCAACTCCATATACAACAATCATACCATAGGCCAGCTTCTAGGGTTTAGCCTCCTTGATCTCGTGGTAGATCTACTCTTGTACTACCCATATCATCAATATTAATCAAGCAGGACGTAGGGTTTTACCTCCATCAAGAGGGCCCGAACCTGGGTAAAACATCGTGCTCCCTGCCTCCTATTACCATCTCGCCTAGACGCACAGTTCGGGACCCACTACCCGAGATCCGCTGGTTTTGACACTGACATTGGTGCTTTAATTGAGAGTTCCTCTGTGTCATCGCCTTTAGGCCCGATGGCTCCTTTGATCATCAACAACGATACGGTCCAGTGTGAGACTTTTCTCCCTGGACAGATCTTTGTCTTCGGCGGCTTCGCTCTGTGGGCCAATTCGCTCGGCCACCTGGAGCAGATCGAAAGCTACGCCCCTAGCCATCAAGTCAGGTTTGGAAGCTTAAACTACACGGCTGACATCCGCGGAGACTTGATCTTCGACGGGTTCGAGCCACGGCCAAGCGCGCCGCACTATCTCGAGGGGCATGATCTAGCCCTGCCTCTGGACAGTGTCCTGGAGGCCGCACACACATCGGTTCTGACCCCTAACTCGGAGCCTATTGCGCCAATCGAGGATGAGCGGTTGGACGTCACCTCGGGGGCTTCGATCTCAAAGGCGATCGAGCCGAACGCTAGCCCCGCACTCTGCACGACCCGTGACTCCGAGGATCCGGACTCCTTCCCAGACTCCGAACCCCCCGCGCCCCTGCCAATCGAATCCGATTGGGCGCCGATAATGGAGTTCACCGCGGCAGACATCTTTTAGCATTCTCCTTTTGGCGACATCCTGAATTCTCTTAAGTCTCTCTCTTTATCAGGAGAGCCCTGGCCGGACTACGGTCAGCAAGGGTGGGATACAGACGATGAGGAAATTCAAAGCCCACCCACCACCCACTTTGTAGCCACTATCGACGATCTAACCGACATGCTTGACTTCAGCTCTGAAGACATCGACGACATGGACGACGATGTAGGAGACGAACAGGAACCAGCACCTGTAGGGCGCTGGAAGGCCACCTCGTCATATGACATATATATGGTGGATACTCCAAAAGATGGAGATGGCGATGGAACAGTGGGGGATGACGCCCCCAAGAAACAGCCAAAGCGCCAGCATCAGCGGCGCCGCTCTAAATCCCGCCAAAGAAAAAACGGTGATTCCGGCACGGGAGATAATACTACCCCGGATAGCGCCGAAGAACACCCACGTCAGCAAGATTCGGCACAGGAAGACGGAGAAGCCAGCCCTCATGAGAGAGCGGCAGACCGAGAGGTCGAGGATGATAACTATACGCCTCCCTCCGAAGACGAGGCAAGCCTCGATGACGACGAATTCGTCATACCATCAGACCCCGCCGAACAAGAGCGTTTTAAATGCAGGCTTTTAGCCACGGCAAGCAGCCTCAAGAAAAAGAAGCAACAACTTAGAGCTGCCCAAGATTTGCTAGCTGACAGATGGACTGAAGTCCTTGCGGCCGAAGGGTATGAACTCGAAGGCCCCTCCAAGAGTTACCCGAAGCGCAGGCCGCTACCCCGATCAGAGGAGGAAGCACCTGCATCACCAGTGCATGACATGGCAGACCGGACACCTCGCGGCCACGACAGAGAGGCCTCTCGGCCCTCCACCCAAGCAATGCCCCGACGCCGCTCAACTAAGGCACGGGAAAATGCGCCCGACCTGCGAGACATACTGGAGGATAAGGCAAGACAAACAAGATCGATCTACGGATCGCGCAGGTGCCCTACGGCATGTGACAATGATCTTCACTCCGGATACAACAAATCCGGCCGGGCCGAACACAACAGACATAGCTCTTCCGAGCTGCGTCGTGATATAGCCCAGTACAGAGGCGCCGCACACCCGCTATGCTTCACGAACGAAGTAATGGATCCTAAAATCCCAGAGGGTTTCAAACCCGTAAACATCGAATCATACGATGGCACAACAGATCCGGCGGTATGGATCGAGGATTATCTCCTTCACATCCACATGGCACGCGGCGATGATCTACATGCCATCAAATACCTCGCGCTCAAAATTAAAGGACCGGCCTGGCATTGGCTTAACAGCTTGCCAGCAAACTCAATCGGTTCTTGGGAGGACCTGGAAGCCGCATTCCTCGACAACTTCCAGGGCACTTACGTGCGACCACCGAATGCCGACGACTTAAGCCACATAATTCAGCAGCCAGAGGAATCGGCCAGACAATTCTGGACACGGTTCCTAACAAAGAAAAACCAGATAGTCGACTGTCCGGACTCAGAGGCCCTAGCAGCCTTCAAGCATAACATCCGTGACGAGTGGCTTGCCCGGCAACTGGGACAGGAAAAGCTGAAATCCATGGCAGCCCTCACGACACTCATGACCCGCTTTTGCCCGAGAGAAGACAGCTGGCTAGCTCGCAGTAACACCTTATCAAAGAAGCCTGGTAGTTCGGATACCAAGGACAAAAGTGGCAGGACACGTCGGAATAAGCATAAACGCCGCGTTAGCAGCGACAGCAATGAAGACACGGCAGTCAATGACGGATTCAAAGGCTATAAATCCGGTCAGCGGAAAAAGCCATTCAAAAAGAATACTCAGGGCCCATCCAGTTTGGACCGAATACTCGATCGCTTGTGCCAGATACATGGCACCCCCGAAAGGCCATCCAATCACACTAACAAGGATTGTTGGGTGTTCAAGCAGGCAGGCAAGTTAAGGGCCGAAAACAGAGACAACGGGCTGCACAGCGACGACTAGGAGCCCAAGCCGCCGAACAACAATGGACAGAAGGGCTTTCCCCCACAAGTGCGGACGGTGAACATGATATACGCAACCCACATTCCCAAGCGGGAGCGGAAGCGTGCGCTACGGGACGTATACGCGATGGAGCCAGTCGCCCCAAAGCTCAACCCATGGTCCTCCTGCCCGATCACTTTTGATCGAAGGGACCATCCCACTAGCATCCGTCATGGCGGCTTCGCCGCATTGGTTCTCGACCCAATCATCGACGGATTTCATCTCACAAGAGTCCTCATGGACGGCGGCAGTAGCCAGAACCTGCTTTATCAGGATACAGTGCGGAAAATGGGCATAGATTCCTCAAGGATTAAGCCCACAAGAACGACCTTTAAAGGCGTTATACCAGGTGTAGAAGCCAACTGTACAGGCTCAGTAACACTTGACATGGTCTTCGGATCCCCGGACAATTTCCGAAGCGAAGAGTTAATCTTTGATATAGTCCCGTTTCGCAGTGGCTATCACGCCCTGCTCGGACGAACCGCATTCGCAATGTTCAATGCGGTGCCGCACTACACATATCTCAAGCTCAAGATGCCAGGCCCTCGAGGAGTAATTACGGTCAATGGAAACACCGAACGCTCCCTTCGTACGGAGGAGCATACGGCGGCTCTCGCAGCGGAGGTACAAAGTAGCCTTCTCAGGCAATTCTCCAGTCCGGCCATTAAAAAGCCAGACACTGCCAAGCGCGCCCGGAGTAACCCACAGCAGGACCTCCTGGCACACTTTGAGCAAGCGTAGCAATGCGGCCCCAACCCCAGCTTTCGCGACATAGCAAAACCAGTACCTTGCGTACATAACTACGCCCTTGAAATACCATGGGCACAGGGGAAGGGGCACAATAACGTCACACCCAAAATACGGCTTAAAACGTAGTAGGGGCTGCATGATTCTTTTTTAATTTTTTCTTACTTTCAGGACTCCATACTTCGGATGACCTGTTCGGCAATTCGACTGCCGCACAAACGATGCAAGATCCAGGGAGGCAGACAAGCCATGCCGCATTATGGAACTCCCAGGTGGTCTCTGTTACGAGCGGTATACCTGTTTTAAATACAATTCCGCGGCCTACCCCTGGTCAGGACATATTGAATAGTCCAATATATTTTGCTTACCGCACTATTTGTATCGTTCGGCTTTGATAAATAGCCGCTCTATAAACAATGCTTAGCTTCTTGTCTATTTTTTGCATTGTCTTCTTTTCACATTTATGTTTATTAAATGACATGATTGCACCCGTACACCATGGTACGGCAAACACGCCAGGGGCTTCAGTACCCCTCATAATGGTGTGAGAAGTCCGTACACTTTCACAAGTGCGGCACCCCGAACTTATAGCACTATATGCATCGGCTCCGAATCATGATTTGGGTCAATAGTTGGGTTTGCCCGGCTCCTATGTTTTGGTGCCTTACGTTCCGCTCTATCGGCTAAGGTAGCACTAGGAGAACCACTGCGATTGTGCCCCGGTTCAGCTGGGTTAAGCACCTCAGTGGAGAAAGCTAAAACTGACTGTCATGATGTGGCGAGAGACCGGTCGCTGTTCGAGAGGTTTTTTCGAGTCCCTACAGGCTTATGAAGCTTCGAGCGAGGAGCTGGCTGTGTCCAGCCAAGGCATGGATAGCGCCCCAAACTCGGTCTTCCGAACTAGGGGCTTTGCCGAAATTTAAAATTATAGAGTTCTATGGCTAAGTGAGATTGTTCAAGCATTATAGTCCGATTGTCTGGTTCGTTGTGCTGAGCGCCTCCCTCGAAGGACCCAACTATGGGAAAAAGAGCGCTCAGGTTTATCCCGAACACCCCAGCACTAGTGGCACGGGGGCAGAAGCCGACGACTGGCCATCTCTCAATTTTTGATAAACGGCCGCATAGAAAGTAATATTTTAAATTCAATAAGCATTGCTTAGTGCATATGAACAAGTTTTCAGCGCACAGGATAAACACGAGCGAGTTCATTCAAATATCACATCCTTGGTACATTCATCCGCCACAAGGCGGGCACCTGCAAGAACATCCTTGTAGTAGTTCTCGGGTTTGCGATGCTCCTTCCCCGGCGGCGGCCCGTCCTTCACAAGCTTCTCACCGTCCAGCTTACCCCAGTGCACCTTTGCACGGGAAAGGGCCCGACGGGCACCTTCGATGCAGACGGAGCGCTTGATGACCTCAACCCTCGGACAGGCCTCCACCAGCCGCCGCACCAGCCCGAAATAGCTCCCAGGCAGGGCCTCTCCGGGCCACAGCTGAACTATGAAGCCCTTCATGGCCTGCTCGGCTGCCTTGTGGAGCTCGACCAGCTGTTTCAGCTGGTCGCTCAAGGGCACAGGGTGTACGGCCTCAGAATACTGAGATCAGAACACCTTCTCCATCGAGCTACCCTCTTCAGCTCGGTAGAATGTGGCGGCGGCGGATACGCTGCGGGGAAGATCTGTGAATGCCCCTGGAGAGCTCCGGATTCGGGTAAGTAACAGGTAGTTCACTTTTATATTTCTACTTTGCATAAAGAATGCCTTACCCGCTGCTATCTTCCTCATCTCCTCCAACTCTTGGAGGGCCTTTTGGGCTTCGGCCTTGGCAGACTTGGCAGCCTCTAGGGCCATTGCAAGCTAGGATGCTTGCGCCTTTGACTCCAGCTCCAAACTCTCATGTTTTTTCATGAGAGCCTGAAGCTCTTGTTGCACCTCGCCGACCTGAGCCCCAAGTCTGTCTCGCTCGGTGCACTCCACGGCCGTTTTCTTTTCGGCCTCAGACAGCGCCTGCTTAAGGGTCGCCACCTCAGTCGTGGCCCCTACAATAAGCAGTACAATCCTGTTACTCTTTTTGCAATCAAGCCTTTTTATAGGCACTTTTTCTTTAAGGTATTTCTTACCTTCTTCCTCCTCGAGCCGCCACTTGGCAAGGCCGAGCTCTTGCTCGGTCCGCTCGAGGTCCTGCGTTAGGACACCCACCTCCGCAGTCAATGCGGCGGTGGATAGCAGCGAAGCCTGCATACGCATATTGACTCTTTTTTGTTAGACTCCTGCGACATTTAATAGATCCTCTATTCAACTTTTCTTTCCGAACGCCAAACAGAGCATCAGGGGCTACTGTCTATGCGGTAATATTTTTACATATTTTTACTTACCTCTAAGCCTGTTAGAAGGCTAGCGCAAGCTTCAGTCAGTCTGCTCTTGGCGGACTGAACCTTCTGGATCACCGTACTCATAATAGTACGGTGCCCCTCGTCGATGGAGGCGTCGTCAAGCACCTCCAGCGGATTGTCCGGCACCTCCGGTTGGATGGAGGCCGCCGGCTCAGAAGGCTTGCTCCTCTTGGAAGGAGTTCACCTACCGCAGTCCGGAACTGTGGAAGATTCCGGTGTGGTGTCCGGCACAAAGCCGGACTGAGAGCCCTGGGGAGCCTTATCCCCTTCACTCCTGGAGTCCGGGAGGTTGCCTTGCGGCTCCTTCGGGACCACCTCCTCCTACCCCAGAGCTTGTCACGATGCCACTTCAGCGTCGTCTGCAGTGCGGGGGGAGACAGCGGGCGAAACTGAGTTCACGTCCGATGAGTCCAGGGAGCCGCCCGACGATTCATCGAATTCGGCCCGGGGCGGACTGCATAATTACATTCGACATTAGGGAAAGTTGTGCAACAAAGGAACATCATGAGTTACTCTGATATCCGAACTTACGATTTCGCTGGACGCTTGGCCCTGTTTGGCCACTCCTCTTTGCCCTCTTCGGTGTTGGAGGCGTAGTCCGGCGGAGGGGTCTTCCTTTTCCTAGACCCCTCGGCCTCCCCCGTTGGGGCGACCTTCCTCTTCTCTCCTCCCTCCGCTGGGGGGGAGAGTTTTCTTCTTCCTCCTCCTAGTTTTCGCGGGAGGAGGGCGTCTCGGACTCGTCAGATGACGAGTCCGACACCACCATGTTGCGGGCACTCTTTCGAGTCCCCGTGGTCTTCTTCTTCTTGGCCTTCTTCTCCGGCACCACATAAGGCGCCGGAACCAGCAGCTTCGCTAGTACAGCTGGGCCTGGGTCTTTGGGCAGCGGAGCCGGACAGTTAATCGGTCCGGATATCGCCCGCCAAGCCTGTCAAAGGTAAGGAGTTTAGATCCCGCATAGAGTCAAACTATGAAAAAAGCTTAACATCCTGTAAAAGGTGTAGATGTCATACCTCGCTAGCGTGACGCTGCGAGCTGTATCCGCGGTCCTCAGAAGCGGATGCGGGAGCCTCGGCGCCCTTGAAAAGCATCTTCCAGGCATCTTCGTACGTCATGTCGAAGAGCATGCTGAGGGTTTGATGCTGCGCCGGGTCGAACTCCCACAGATTAAAATCCCGTTGTTGGCACGGGAGGATCCGGCGGACGAGCATAACCTGGATTATATTAATAAGCCGGACTGGCTTGTTCACCAGGGACTAGATGCATGTTTGCAATCTGGTCAGCTCTTTTTCGTCACCCCACGACAGGCCCGTCTCTTTCCAGGACATAAGCCGCATGGGGGGTCCGGATCAGAACTCGGGGGCTGCGGTCCATTCCGGATCACGTTGCTTGGTGATATAAAACCACCCGGATTGCCATCCCTTTAGGGTCTCCACGAAAGAGCCCTCGAACCATAGGACGTTGGCCATCTTGCCCGGCGTGGCGCCTCTGCACCACCTTGGGCTTGACGTTGAAGGTCTTGAGCCAGAGGCCGAAATGGGGGCGGACACGGAGAAAAGCCTCGCACACGACGATAAACGCCGAGATGTTGAGGATGAAGTTCGGAGCCAGATCATGGAAATCCAGGCCATAGTAGAACATGAGCCCCGCACAAATGGGTGGAGTGGAAAACCCAGTCTGTGGAGGAAGTGGGGGAGAAATGCTACCCTCTCATGGGGCCTTGGGGTGGGGAGAAGCTGCCCCTCTTCGAGAAGCCGGTGCGCGATGTCCTTGGACAGGTATCCGGCCTTCCTTAGCTTCTTGATTTTGCCCTCCGTGATGGAGGAGACCATCCACTTGCCTCCCGCTCTGGACATTGCTGGAGAAGGTTGAGGTGGGAAGTGCGGGCTTGGGCGCTGGAGCTCGGGTGCGCAGGAGATGGATAGGCAAAGGAGGAAGAAGGCGTAGGTAAAAAGGTGGATCCTTGTCCCCTTATATGGGCGGATGCGGTTGTGCGTCCCCACCTACCTAGTAAAACTCGCTTGCCTCCCAAGCGCCGTGATAAGTGGTGCGGTTGGGTTACCCACGTCCGTATTGATGAGAATCCCATAAAAGGGGGGTACACGATCTCTGCTTTGACAAGACGTGCCAAGGAAACCGCCTCGCAAAACACGCTGAGGTGGAAAAGTGAAAACGATTCAAGTGAAGGACTTGGTTGTAGTGTGATGACACACTGCGGAATACGTCAGCAGATTTGATTTGTGTTAATATTATTCTCTCTATGGCAATATGTGGAAGCTTATTTTGCAGATCCGGACACTACTCTTGGTGTTTACAATCTTCTATGAAGGACTTGGAGGAGGAACCCGCCTTGCAATGCCGAAGACAATTTGCGCGCCGGACTCGTCGTCATTGAAGCCTGGTTCAGGGGCTACTGAGGGAGTCCTGGATTAGGGGGTGTTCGGGTAGCTGGACTATACCTTCAGCCGGACTCCTGGACTATGAAGATACAAGATTGAAGACTTCGTCCCGTGTCCGGATGGGACTTTCCTTGGCGTGGAAGGCAAGCTTGGCGGTGCGGATATTCAAGACCTCCTACCATTGTAACCGACTCTATGTAACCCTAACCCTATCCGGTGTCTATATAAACCGGAGGGTTGTAGTCCGTAGGCAATCAACTCCATATACAACAATCATACCATAGGCTAGCTTCTAGGGTTTAGCCTCCTTGATCTCGTGGTAGATCTACTCTTGTACTACCCATATCATCAATATTAATCAAGCAGGACGTAGGGTTTTACCTCCATCAAGAGGGCCCGAACCTGGGTAAAACATCGTGTTCCCTGCCTCCTGTTACCATCCGGCCTAGACGCACAGTTTGGGACCCACTACCTGAGATCCGCCGGTTTTGACACCGACAACACTCATGACCCACTTTTGCGCGGGAGAAGACAGCTGGCTGGCTCGCAGTAATAACATATCAAAGAAACATGGTACTTCGGATACCAAGGACGGCAATGGCAGGTCACGTCGCAACAAACATAAGTGCCACATTAACAGCGACAATACCGAGGATACGACAGTCAATGCCAGATTCAAAGGCTCTAAACCCGGTGAGCGAAAAAAGCCATTCAAAAGAAGCACTCTGGGCCCGTCCAGTTTGGACCGTATACTCGATCGCTCGTGTAAAATACACGGCACCCCCAACAAGCCAGCCAACCACATCAACAGGGATTGTTGGGTGTTCAAGCAGGCCGGCAAGTTAAATGCCGAAAATAAAGATAACGGGTCACATAGCGATGACGAGGAGGAGCCCCGGCAGCCGAACACCGGAGGACAAAAGAGGTTCCCCCCACAAGTGCGGACAGTGAACATGATATACACAACCCACACCCCCAAGAGGGAACGGAAGCATGCGCTCAGGGACGTATATGCGTTGGAGCCAGTCGCCCCAAAGTTCAACCCATGGTCCTCCTGTCCGATCACCTTCGATCGTAGGGACCACCCCACTAGTATCTGTCATGGCAGATTCGCCGCACTGGTCCTAGACCCAATCATTAACGGATTTCACCTCACTCGAGTCCTAATGGACGGCGGCAGCAGCCTGAACCTGCTTTATTAGGACACAGTGCGCAAAATGGGTATAGACCCCTCAAGGATCAAACCCACAAAAACGACCTTTAAAGGTGTCATACCAGGTGTAGAGGCCCATTGCACAGGCTCAGTCACACTGGAAGTGGTCTTCGGATCCCCGGATAACTTCCGAAGCGAAGAGTTAATCTTCGACATAGTCCCGTTCCGCAGTGGCTACCATGCACTGCTCGGCCGAACCGCATTCGTGAGATTCAATGTGGTACCGCATTATGCATATCTCAAGCTCAAGATGTCAGGACCTCGGGGGGTCATAACAGTCAATGGAAAAACAGAGCGCTCTCTTCGCACGGAGGAACACACTGCGGCCCTCGCAGCAGAAGCGCAAAGCAGCCTCTTAAGGCAACCTACTAGTTCGGCGATTAAGGACCCGGACACCTTCAAGCGCGGCCGGAGTAATCAGCAACTGGACCACCTGGCATGTTCCGAGCTCGCATAGCAATGCGGCCCCCACCCCGGTCCCAGCCAAACGGCGAAATCCATGCCACGCGTACATAATTACGCATTAAAAATACCATGGGCACAAGCGGGGAGGGAGGCACGACTGCGGCACACTCCAAGTCACGGCTTAAACCGCACTAGGGGCTTCCCGCTTTGTTATTTTTCTCTTTCAGGACTTTAATCTCTAGAAACCCTGTCCGGTAGCATGATTGTCGAACACATGATGCAACAACCAAGGAGGCAGAAAGCTACGTCACACCACGGAACTCCCAGGTGGATTACGATAACGAGTAAAACATTTGCTTTAATACTATTCCTTAGCTTGCCCTTGAAAGGGACATGTCAAACAGTCCTACTTTTTGCTTATCGCACTACTTGTATCATTCTGCTTCAACGCACCTTTTTAAATAAACAATGCATAGCATTAAGACTATTATTGCATTCTTCCTTTTTATATATGTTCATTCACAACATCTAGCACCCGTACACTCTGGTACGGCCAATACGCTAGGGGCTTAAGCATACCCCATAATACGGCGTGAGAAGTCTGAACACTTTCGAGAGTGCGGCACCCCGAACTTATAGCATTATATGCATCAGCTCCGAATCATGTCTTGGGTCAATAGTTGGGTTTGCCCGACTCCCATGTTTTGGTACCTTACGTTCCGCTATATCGGCTAAGGTAGCACTGGGAGAACTACTACGATTGTGCCCCGGTTCTGCTGGGCTAAGCACCTTAGTAGAGAAAGCTAAAACTAATTGTCATGATAAGGCGAGAGATTGGTCGCTGTTCAAGAGGTTTCAAGTCCCTAAAGACTTATGCCGCTTAGAGCGAGGAGTCGGCCCTGTCCGGCTTAAGGCGTGTATCGCGCCCCGAATTCGGCCTTCCGAATACTAGGGGCTTCGCCGAAATTTAAAATTATAGGATTATATGGATAAGTGAGAGCGATAATGCATTATAGTCCGATTGCCTTGTTCGTTGTGCTGAGCATCTCCCTCGAAGGACACAACAATGGGAACAAGAGTGCTCAGGTTTATCCCAAACACCCCAGCACTCATGGCATGGGGGCAGAAGCCGACGACTAGCCATCTCTTATATTTGATAAACAACCGAACAGAAGGTAATATTTTAAATTCAGACAAGCTTTGCATAGAGCATATGAATAAGTTGTCATAATATAGGATTACACGAGCAAGTTTATTCAAATATCACATCTTTTGCACACTCGTCCGCTACGAGACGGGTACCGTTCAGGACACCCTCATAGTACATCTCGGGGTGACGATGCTCCTTGCCCGCAGGCGGCACTTCCTTCACCAGCTTCACGGTGTCCATCTTGGCCCATTGCACCTTGACACGGGCGAAAGCCCGACGTGCGCCTTCGATGCATAAGGACCGCTTAATGACTTCCAGCCGTGGGCAGGCATCCACAAGCCGCCTCACCAGGCCGAAGTAGCTGTTGGGAAGGGCTTCGCCAGGCCACATCCAGACTATAAAACCCTTCATGGCCTGTTCAGCGCCTTGTGCAGCTCGAACAATTGCTTCAGCTGGTCGCTCAGAGGCATCTGGTGTTCGGTCCCAGTATACTGAGACCAGAACAGCTTCTCCGTTGAGCTTCCCTCCTCAGCCTGGTAAAACTATGTGCCATCCGACACGCTACGGGGCAAATCTACGAATGCTCCTGGAGAGCTCCGGATTTAGGTAAGTAACAAGTAATTTACTTTCACATGCTTGCTTTGCATATAGAATGCCTTACCCACCGCTATCTTCTTCATCGCATCAATCTCCTGGAGGGCATTTTGGGCTTCGGCCTTGGCACTCTTTGCACTCTCAAGGGCCGCGGCAAGCTCGGACTCTCGCGTCTTCAAGTCAAGCTCCAACGCCTCGTGCTTCTTCACGAGAGCGTGGAGCTCTTGCTGCACCTCGCCCACCCGTGCCTCTTGTTTTTCCAGGCTCGGTGCGCTCCTAGGCCGCTTTGTTTTCGGCCTCGGATAGCGCTTTCTTTAGGGTCGCCACCTCGGTCATGGCCCCTGGAAAATTTACGATGATCCTGTCATTTTGCAATCGCATTCCTTTTATATATATCCATAGACTAGGTACTACTTACCTTTGTTCTCCTCGAGTTGCCTCTTGGCAAGGCCGAGCTCTTCCATGGACCCTTTGAGGTCCTGCTTTAGTGCGGCGACCTCTGCAGTTAGTGCGGCAGAGGCCAGCAGCGAAGCCTGCATACGCATATAGACATACTTATATTAGACTCCTGTGATATTGTTTGATCCTCTATTCGGCTTTTCTTTGTGAACACCGAACAGAGCATCAGGGGCTACTGTCTATGCGGTAATATTTTTCCTATATTTCAAATACTTACCTCAAAGCCTGTTAGAAGGCTGGCACATGCTTCAGTCAATTTGCTCTTGGCGGACTGAACCATCTGGACCACCGCACTCATAATAGTGCGGTGCTCTTCGTCGATGGAAGCGCTGCGAAGCGCTCCCAGCAGATTGTCCGGTGCCTCTGGATGGACAGAGGTCGCCGGCACAGGCATCTTGCCCCTTTTGGAAGGAGGCCGCCGGCCCGAGTCCAAAACCACCGGAGGTTCCGGCGCAGTGTTCGGCTGAGGGCCGAACTCGGAGCCCTCAAGAGCCTTGCTCCCTCTACTCCCGGAGTCCGGAAGGTTGCCTTGAGGTGCCTCCGGGACAGCTTCCCCTCGACCCGGTGCCTCTTGAGACAACACCTCGGCGTTGTCTGTCGGGCAAGGGGAGGTGGCGGTCGTAAGTGGATCGCTATCCATATCCGACGAGCCCAGGGAGCCGTCCGACAAGGATACATCTATACGGGTGCGGGGCGGTCTGCATAATCATAATTCAGCGTTAGGAGAAGCAGTGCGACAAAGGTATGGTATGAGTTACTCTGGTATCCGAATACTTACAACTTCGCGAGGGGCTTGGCCCTGAGCGTCCACTCGTCTCCGCCTTCGGCGACGATGGTGGAGTAGTCCGGAAGGAGAGTCCTTCCCTT
>NC_041384.1:245672460-245732208 GCF_002162155.2 Triticum dicoccoides | reverse complement strand
TTCTTGTCTCCCCCGACTGAAGGGGGAGCATCTTCATCTTCTTCCTCGTCTTCGAGGGAGGAATGCGTCGTGGAGTTATCGGACGATGAGTCCGATAACACCTGGCGTCGGGAACTCTTTCGGTTTCCCTTGGCCTTCTTGGTCTTCTCCGGCACCTTGTAAGGAGCCGGAGTCAGCATCTCCGTCAGGAGAGTGTCTGCAGTGTCTTCAGGCAGAGGGGCCAGATAGTTAATCTGCCCCGATGTCTCCACCCAGTCCTGTCAAAGGCATGGAGCTCAGACCCCGCACATAGTTAAGCTAGGGGAAATAAATATCCTACTGGATGTATAGAACTCACCGAATGCGCTGGGCGCTTCACGCTTAGCCCGCGGTCCTCGGTGAGAGAGGGAGGGACCTCGGCGCCCTTGAACAGCACCCTCCAGATGTCCTTGTGCGTTGTGTCGAAGAGCTCGCTTAGAGTCTGGTGCTGGGCCGGGTCGAACTCCCACAAGTTGAAATGCCGTTGTTGACACGGGAGGATCTGGCGGATGAGCATGACGTGGACTATGTTGACAAGCTTGAGCTTCTTGCTTGCCATATTCCGGACACATTTTTGGAGTCCGTCCAGCTCCACCGATGAACCCCAGGATAGGCCCTTCTCTTTCCAGGAGGTGAGCCGCGTGGGGATTCCGGATCGAAACTCAAGGGCCACCACCCAGTTGGTGTCGCGCAGCTCAGTGATGTAGAACCAGGCTGATTGCCACCCCTTTATGGTCTCCATGAAGGAGCCTTCAAGCCATATAACATTGGGCATCTTTCCCACCATGGCTCCGCCGCATTCTACTTGTTGGCCCCCCACCACCTTCGGCTTGATATTGAAGGTCTTCAGCCACAGGCCGAAGTGGGGCCGGATGCGGAGGAAAGCCTCACACACGATGATGAACGCCGAAATGTTGAGGATGAAGTTCGGGGCCAGATCATGGAAGTCCAGCCCGTAGTAGAACATGAGACCACAAACGAATGGATGGAGGGGAAAACCCAGTCCGCGGAGGAAGTGGTGGAGGAAAACTACCATCTCATGAGGTTCTGGGGTACGAACGATCTGCCCCGCAGCGGGCAGCCGGTGCGCGATATTCGCGGCTAAGTATCCGGCTCTGCGCAGCTTCTTGATGTGTCCCTCTGTAACGGAGGAAGCCATCCATTTGCCTCCCTCTTCGGACATGTTTGGAGAAGGTTGAGGGGAAGGATGTGGACTTGGGCATTGGAGCTCGAGTGCACAAGAACGGATGAGCAAGGAGGAAGAAGGCTTGGGTAGAGAAAGGTTAAACCTTATCTCTTTATAAGGGCGGCCGAAACTATGCTCCCCACTAGCCTGGTAAAACTCACTTATCCCCCAAGCGTCGTAATTGGTGGCGCGGTTGGGTTACCCACGCCCGTATTGATGAGAATCCCGTAATAAGGGGGACACGATCTCTGTGTTGACAAGATGTGTCAGGAAACTGCCTCGTGTTATGTGCGGGGCTAGTTAAAGAAAAACGGTTCGACTAATCACCAAGCCATGGTGTGATGTCATGTTGCCAAAACGTGTCAGTAGATTAGATTTGTGGAAATATTATTCTCTCTACGGTGGTATGTGGAACTTATTTTGCAGTGTCGGACACTATCCTTGTATTCAGATTTTCTGTGGTGTATTCGGAGGAGGAACCCGCCTTATAATGCCGAAGACAACACTGCGCTCCGGACTCATCGTCATTGAAGCCTGGTTCAGGGGCTACTGAGGGAGTCCTGGATTAGGGGGTATCCGGACAGCCGGATTATATCCTTTGGCGGGACTGTTGGACTATTAAGATACAAGACTGAAGACTTCGTCTCGTGTCCGGATGGAACTCTACTTGGCGTGGAAGGCAAGCTAGGCAGTACGGATATGGATATCTCCTCCTTTGTAACCGACCTTGTGTAACCCTAGCACCCTCCAGTATCTATATAAACCGGAGGGTTTAGTCCGTAGGACAACAGACAATCATACCATAGGCTAGCTTCTAGGGTTTAGCCTCTCTGATCTTGTGGTAGATCAACTCTTGTAATACTCATATCATCAAGAATAAATCAAGTAGGACGTAGTGTTTTACCTCCATCAAGAGGGCCTGAACCTGGGTAAAACATCGTGTTCCCTGCCTCCTGTTACCATCCGCCTTAGACGCACAGTTCGGGACCCCCTACCCGAGATCCGCCGATTGACTACGACAGTGACAGAATGTTGTTCGGAGTCCTGGATGAGATCAGGGACTTGACGAGGAGTCTCAAAATGGTTGAGAGGTAAAGATTGATATATAGGTTGATAGTATTCAGACACGGAAGTGTTCCTGGTAGTATCGGGTATTTATTGGAGTACCGGGGGGGTTACCAGAACCCCCGGGGGAAAGATATGGGCCATAAGAGGGGAGCACACCAGCCCACAAGGGGTAGCGCCCCCCCCCCTTAGGAATGTGGAAAAATTGGGGAAGGATCAAGGGGGGTTCGCCCCCCCTTTCATTTCTCCCTTCCCCCTTCCCTCTTTCTCTCCAGAAATAAGGAAGGGGTTGGCCGAATTGGGGGAGGACCCCAAGTAGGATTCGTCCTACTTGGGGCGCCCCAAGGCTGCTCCCCTCCCCCTCCCACCTATATATATGTCGGGAGGGGTGCCCAGAACACACACCTACAATTGTTAGCCATGTGCGGCGCCCCCCTCCACAGTTTACGCCTCCGGTCATATCTTCGTAGTAATTAGGCGAAGCCCTACGCGGATCACTTCACCATCACCG
Source organism: Triticum dicoccoides (assembly GCF_002162155.2). NCBI lineage: Eukaryota > Viridiplantae > Streptophyta > Magnoliopsida > Poales > Poaceae > Triticum > Triticum dicoccoides. The sequence goes on along the minus strand of NC_041384.1, from coordinate 245,729,428 downwards.
TCGTGCTGACGGAACTCATCTTATTCCTTGATGCCTTTGCTGGATCAAGAGGACGAGGGACGTCATCAAGCTGAACATGTGCAGAACTTAGAGGTGTCGTACGTTCCGGTGCTTGATCGGTCGGATCTAGAAGAAGTTTGACTACATCTACCGCGTTGTCAAATGCTTCCGCTTTCAGTCTACGAGGGTACGTAGACACACTATCCCCCTCTCGTTGCTATGCATCTCCTAGATAGATCTTGCGTGAGCGTAGGAATTTTCTTGAAATTGCATGCTACATTTCCCAACAAAACCTATATAAAAATTTCGAAGTAAAATACCATACGGTGGGTAAACAAATTACTGTTGGGGAATTGATAGAACTTCAAATAATCATGACGATATCTACGCAATGATCATTATATAGGTATCACATCCAAGATTAGTAGACCGACTCCTGCCTGCATCTACTAATATTACTCCACACATCGACCGCTATCCAGCATGCATCTAGTGTAATAAGTTCACGGAGAAACAGAGTAATGCAATAAGAATAATGACATGTTGTAGACAAGATCTATTTACGTAGAAATAGACCCCATCTTGTTATCCTTAATAGCAACAATACATATGTGTCAGTTCCCCTTCTGTCACTAGGATCAAGCACCGTAAGATCGAACCCATCACAAAGCACCTCTTCCCATGGAAAGAAAAAAATGATCTAGTCGGCCTAACTAAACCAAATATTCGAAGAAGAAATATGAGGCTATAAGCAATCATGCATATAAGAGATCAAAAGACTCAAATAACTTTCATGGATAAAAACATATATCTGATCATAAACTCAGAATTCATCAGATCCCAACAAACACACCGCAAAACGAGTTACATCATAGATCTCCAAGAGACCATTTATTGATAATCAAAAGAGAGAAAGGAAGCCATCTAGCTACTAACTGCGGACCCGTAGATCTATAATGAACAACTCACGCATCATCGGAGAGGCACCAACGAGGATGATGAACCCCTCTGTGATGGTGTCTAGATTGGATCTGTGGTTTCTGGAACTTGCGGCGGCTGGAATTGATTTTCATCGACTCCCCTAGGGTTTTTGGAATATTAGGGTATTTATAGAGCAAAGAGGCGGTGTGGGAGGCCACCAAGGTGGGCACAACCCACCAAGGTGCGCCTAGGCCCCAGGCGCGCCCTGGTGGGTTGTGCTCCCCACGAGAGCCCCCCTCTAGTACTTCTTTGGCCCAACAGGTCTCTTCTGGTCCAGAAAAAATCTCCAAAAACTTTCGTTGTGTTTGTACTTCATTTGATATTGATTTTCTGTGAAGTAAAAACAAGCAAAAAATAACAACTGGCACTGGGCACTATGTCAATAAGTTAGTCCCAAAAAATGATATAAAGTTGCTATAAAATGATTGTAAAACATCCAAGAATGATAATATAACAGCATGGAACAATAAAAAATTATAGATATGTTGGAGACGTATCACTGGCCTACTAGAACGTGAGAGGGGACAGGTGTAGTTTGTCTCTGTTGCATGGATACCTACCTTTAGCGATCGACTATCGGTCTGTGGGGGGGGGGTAGAGACCTAACTATAGAGGTAGAATGGCTGGTATATGTGTGGAGGAGGAGAGAGACCTACCTTATGTATTGAGGGAGATCGATCGACATCCATGAATATGTGTAGGAGAGGAATAAGGTTGGGAGAGAGACAGAGCTAGAGTGTCAGAGGGGTTGGTGGTGGAGTTGCTTCTCACAAATGGTGGGAGAGGCCTGCTAGACAAATGGAGGGCACGCGTGCAATATCAATAAGAGAGGCGATGCTGTCGGAGATATGGCCTAGAGGCAATCATGTATGATGATATTTCCTATGTGTTTATGAATAAAGATAGTCCTTGGACATTATCAATGATGTGTATCAGCAAGTACGTGACTTGTTTGTGGGACTATGCATTGTATGATGACTGTCCTAAAAGGTCCCTATTCGAAAGGGCTGTGTGGACGAACAGCCAACTAGACTAGCATATGACACGGTCGATGGCTTGGTCTCACTAGCCATGGAGCATTGGATGCTAACCGGTTAATATGGACTTGGAAGGATCTGGTCGGATTCGACGTAGTCAGATCCGAGCCGAGATAAGGTCCGAGTCGGACATACCCAACTATGAGACGCAGCGATGTGTCATCTGTGAGTCTCTAGTACAACATACGTTCTATGTCCTAAGACCTGAGCTGACACATGTACTCGGGACGGTGACATACTTGCTTTGGGCCGACCAAACGCTACTCCGTAACTGGGTAGTTATAAAGGTAGGTTTCGGGTTTGTACATAACCATGTTGCGATACATGGTCGAGCAAGACGGGATTTGCCCCTCCGATGAGGAGAGATATACTCTGGGCCCCTCGTGTGATCTGACTAGGATAATCATGGCCATGCGACAAGGATTATAAGATAATCCGGTTTGTGGTCGGCATCACTGGAATTAGAAAGAGGTCGGGCTAGCACAAGGATGATAGACTCGCCTTGAGCCCGACAACATATATCGTGTGGCAAAAGGAATGGAAGTATGATGTACATGTTCGCCTAACCAGCTTCGTAGTCTGTTTGGTGTTTGGCATGCCTCGCTAGAGGCCGCTACCAACTGTGCAGTTTGGAGGTGATCCGAACTGCGACCAAGCCGGCTTGAACCTAAGGGGTCGCACGCTTAAGGGAAGGAACCTATGAGGTCGGATCCGAGGACACTGGTCGGCTGTGATCCTAGCTATATTCGGATTGTGGCCGAGTAGACTTATAGGCTTTAGGATCCGTGCGAGGCCCAAGTGTTGAGCCCGCGATGGACGCCTATATAAAGTGGAGGTACCACCAACTCACGCGATTGATCGCTTCGGCACTGTCACTAGGGTTTGCATGTGCTGCGAATAGACACCTCCACTCGCCGTCGGTTGTCTGATCAGACCTAGCAGTCCATCGCACGCCATTCCTCCTACACGCGCGGATATTGTTAGAGGCGATGCACTTGCGCCGCTCCAGTGAACCTGTACGTGGGAATCGACTACTAGCTGTACGAGGGAGATCAGACGAGGAGGAGATGATCCACGTGGACGCGCTGCCCCAACTCTTCTTCTGCTGAATGACACTACGCGTCTAGTGGTAACGAACTGTGATCCATCTCCTGTAGCATGTTTTTGGTTGTTCTGCGCGTAGGAAAATTTTAATTTGCAGTCGACGCACCCTACCGTAGAACCCAACAGTGGTATCAGATCGTATGCATATTCGATATGTGGAGGCAATAGATGAGATCTGTTATCGTTGATGAGAACGGATGTGTGCATGGTTGATGAGATCAACTGCACATGGGATCGATGTGGCTATGTTTTCTGATGATCGGAATCGATGAGGTCGTGACACAACCTACCCCTACCGGTCGGTATCCACCATCGGGGTTAACAGTGAAACGTAAATCTGAATCAGGCTCATGATGATCGATGGGATTGGTCAGATCAGAAAATTCAGCGTGATCGGAGTTCAGATGTGATCTGTGATTCCCGAAAACGTCGGGTGCTGCCCCTTCGAACCCCGCCTGCTAACCGGCTAGCGGGACCGCATGTGTGTAGCGCCTTGTATTTCGTACACGATCACTCAAAACAGGTAGAATGCGATTCTATGCGTAACTTTATTTTGCAGGGTTTGATGTGAATAGTATGGCTCATGTGTATGTGATGCATGTGTGTAAATTATACATGGCCTGCGTGTCATGTTTGTCAGCCGACAGGAGCCAAAGTGCTATCATTTTACTGTGCAACAACCTGCGTGTCAACTTATGACTCTATGTAAAATTCATTACTACTTGTAGTATTTGGATAATAGAGATCAGGTTGGTGGCTTGGCGGCTCGGCATGACAAACAAGATGGAGTTTCTAGATGGTCATTGGAGTTGGAGCCGACCTGGAAGAACATCCATGAAGGAGCCATACTATTTCACAATATATGTTTTACTTGTGATTGTTATGCTTCTTTATTTCTATGCATGTTAGAATGGTAGAAAGATCCCTCATGAATATCAAGTAAATTGCCATTCCCGATGTTGCACCTTCGCACCTCAAGTACGTATAGTAGTGGGCTCATAAAATTGGGGTGCTTCTAGGTGTCCTTGAACTGAAGGGTTCGTGTCGGACACGGACATGCACTACATTAGGTTAACTTGACAAGGCTATCAAAACGGTTTTGGGCCTTGTGGAAAAAGAGGTCGGGAGCCGGGGTATGAGATACCTACCCGACCGACAGGATCGTATAGAGATACGATTAGTAGGAGTTGCTTACCGGATAGGCATGTTGTCTAGCAATGATGCTAAAGCTCACTAGTCACATATGCTAGTCGGATCCTGAATCACTGAGAGTTTGCTGAGGGATGCTGACTTAAGTGGGAGTATTTCTGTTTAAGGCTAGAATTACTCTACATAAACACATTTCTTAGTGATTGCATATTTTTCTATTGTAGATCAATGGCACCACCTGCTCAACCCAACTTTGCATTGAAATCAATTCTGGAAAAGGATAAACTGAATGGAACAAACTTCACTACCTGGTATAGAAATTTGAGAATTGTTCTCAAGCATGATAAAAAGTAACATGTTCTAGAGGATCCGCTTCCAGAGGAACCTGCAGATAATGCTAGTACCACAACCAAGAATGCCTACCAGAAACTCGTTGATGAATCAAACAAGATCAGCTGCCTCATGCTGGCTTGTATGGAGCCCGATTTGCAGCAGCATTTCAAAGACGTTGGGGCTTTCGATATGATCGAGAGTCTCAAGAGCATGTTTCGGGTGCAAGCTAGGACCGAAAGGTTCAACGTCTGGCAATCCTTGATGGATTGTAAGCTAAAGGAAGGTGATCTACTGAGCCCGCATGTGATCAAGATGATCGGATATGTGCAAGCTTTGGATCGGTTGGGCTTCCCTCTCTTGGATGAGCTGGCTACTGATGTAGTTATAGGTTCTCTTCCGCCCAGCTATGGGACGTTCATCTCGAACTATCATATGCATGACATGGATAAGAAGCTCACTGAATTGCATGGGATTCTCAAAGTGGCAGAGCAGGATATTAAGAAAGGCACGCATCAAGTGTTGATGGTGTAGAAATCGGCTAAGTTCAAGAAGAGTTGGTCCAAGAAAAAGGCTAAGGCAAAGGGCACGGAGACGGTAACCTCCGCCACTGCGCCGAAGTCTGGACCGGACTCAAAGACCATTTGCTATGATTGCAAGGAAACTGGTCACTGGAAGAGGAACTGTAGCAAGTGGCTTGCAGAGCATGGCAAGACGGCCGAGAATGCTGCTTCAGGCAAAGGTACACTTGTTGCATATGTTATAGACATTTACCTTGCTGACATACCTAGCAGCTCTTGGGTATTTGATACCAGATTGGTTGTTCACATTTGCAACTCGATGCAGGGGCTGGTAAGAACTAGGCGTGTGGCGCAAGGGGAGATTGACATCAGGGTCGACAACAACGCAAGAGTTCGGTCTAGCTTCCTTCTGGATTTATTTTGGAATTGAATAATTTTTATTACATTCCTGCACTTAGTCAGAACATTATTTCTGCCTCATGCTTGACGAGTTAGGGTTATGAATTCAATTTAAAGGACAATGGTTGTTCGATTTATTCGAATGGTATGTTCCACGGCTATGCACCCATTGTTGATGGGTTATTTATATTGAATCTAGAATAGGAACCGGTCTATAACATGAATGTCAAGAGGCATAAGCCTAATGAGATAAATCCGACATACTTCTGGCATTGCCGGCTTGGACACATTAGTCTGAAACGCATGAAGAACCTCCATGATGATGGACTCCTAACTTCGACCGACTTTGGGTCATTCGCGACATGCAAATCATGCTTGCTCGGCAAGATGACTAAGCTCCTTTCGCAAAGAGTTGTGACAGGGCATCCGAGCTGTTGGAACTGATACACAGTGATGTGTGTGGACCAATGAGGACAACTGCAGAGGTGGCCATTAGTACTTCATGACTTTTACTGACGACTTGAGTAGATATGGATATATCTATTTGATGAGGCACAAGTCGGAGACTTTTGAAAAGTTCAGAGAGTTTCAAAACGAGGTTGAGAATCAGCTCGACAAGACTATAGAACTTCTACGATCTGATCATGGAGGTGAATACATGAGCCAGGAGTTTGATGATCATCTGAAAAGCAGAGGTATAGTACCTCAGCTCACACCTCCCGATACGCCACAGAGAAATGGTGTATCGGAACGGATGAATCGTACCTTGCTGGAAATGGTACGATCTATGATGACCAAATCAGATTTACCCTTGTCATCCTGGGATACGCTCTAGAAACTGCAGCTTTCACACTTAACAGGGTACCATCAAAATCCGTAGACAAGACACCACATGAGATGTGGACCGGGAAGAGTCCTAGTTTGTCTGTTCTAAAGATTTGGGGTTGTGAAGCATTTGTCAAGAAACTTATGTCAGACAAGCTTACACCCAAGTCGGATAAATGCATATTTGTGGGATATCCAAGGGAAACCTTGGGATATAGCCTCTACAACTGGGAAGAGAACAAAGTGTTTGTTGCTCGGAATGGGGTTTTCCTTGAGAAAGAGTTTCTCAGTCGGGAGGCCGGTGGGAGGACGGTCTGACTCGAAGAAATTCGAGGACCACTCAGGGATGGCTCAGCTGGTGAAGAGATCATACGGAGTCAGTCAGGGAACCCATAGTGGAAGCGGCACCGAAACTACGGTGGTCAGAAAGATTGCGCATAGTGTGTGATGTATTGTTGCTAGAAAGTGACGAGTCGGTCACATATGCGGAAGCGATGGTGAGCCTACATTCCGAGGCATGGCTGTAGGCCATGAGATCCGAGTTAAAGTCCATGGATGAGAATTAAGTCTGGGACTTGGTTGATCCACCGCCTGACGTAATAGCCATTGGTTGCAAATGGGTCTTTAAGAAGAAAACCGATGTGGATGGAAATGTTCAGATCCACAAAGCTCGGCTTGTCGCTAAGGGTTATGGACAAGTTTAAGGAATTGACTACGACAAGACTTACTCGCTGGTAGCAATGCTGAAGTCGGTGAGGATCGTACTAGCTATAGCTGCATATTTCGATTACGAGATATGGCAGATGGATGTCAAGACGGCTTTCCTTCATGGAAATTTAACCGAGGACGTGTATATGATACAGCCCGAGGGTTTTGTCGATCCGACTAGCACTAGTAAGGTATGCAAGCTCAAGAGATCCATTTATGGGTTGAGGCAGGCATCTCGGAGCTGGAACATTCGTTTTGATGAGGTCATCACTGGTTTCGGCTTCATCAAAAGCAAAGAGGACTCTTGTTTATACAAGAAGTTAAGTGGGAGCACGATAGTGTTTTTAATCTTGTATGTGGATGACATACCACTGATCAGAAATGATATTTCGATGCTGACTCGGTCAAGGAGTCATTGAATGGCAAGTTTTCGATGAAGGACCTTGGTGAGGCAATGTACATTTTAGGCATTAAGATCTATAGAGATAAATCAAGGAGGCTGCTCGGCTTAAGCCAGAGCACGTACATAGATAAAGTGTGGAAGCGGTTCAACATGAGTGAGGCAAAAAAAGGTTCTTGCCACTCTCACATGGTATAAGACTAAGCGAGACTCAGATTCCTTCGACATCTGATGAGCGAAGCAGGATGAGTAGGATTTCGTATGCCACGGCAATTGGATCCATCATGTATGCCATGATATGTATGCGGCCCGATGTTGCTTTTGCAATAAGCCTAACAAGTAGATACCAGGCCAACCCAGGTGAGAGTCACTGAGCGGCGGTAAAGACTATTTTGAAGTACATGAAAAGGACTAAAGAGATGTTCCTAGTTTATGGAGGTGAGGAAGAGCTCGTCGTAAGGGGTTACGCTGATGCTAGTTTCCAAACTGACAGAGATGATTGTCGATCACAGTCCGGATTCGTGTACGTCATGAACGGAGGAGTAGTGAGTTGGATGAGTTCCAAGCAAGATACGGTGGCCGATTCTACTATAGAAGCCGAATACATTGCGGCTTGTGAAGCTGCAAAGGAAGGTGTTTGGATCCGGAACTTTCTGGATGATCTTGGTATTTCCCAGCCTTGGTAAAACTGTTGGACCTTTAATGTGATAATTCTGGTGCCATCGCACAAGCCAAGGAGCCGAGGAATCACCACAAGGTTAGACACATAGATCGGAAATATCACCTGATACGAAAGATCGTGAAGAGTGGTGATGTAGAGTTATGCAAAATTCACACGGATGCAAATGTTGCGGATCCGTTGGCTAAGCCACTTCCACAACCCAAGCATGAGGGGCACGTTAGAGCTATGGGCATTCGATGTCTATTTGATTGACTCTAATGCAAGTGGGAGACTATTGGAGATATGCCCTAGAGGCAATCATGTATGATGATATTTCCTATGTGTTTATGAATAAAGATAGTCCTTGGATATTACCAATGATGTGTATCAGCAAGTGCGTGACTTGTTCGTGGGACTATGCATTGTAAGATGACTGTCCTAAAAGGTCCCTAGTCGAAAGGGCTGTGTGGACGTGCAACCAACTAGACTAGCATATGCCACGGTCGATGGCTTGGTCTCACTAGCCATGGAGCATTGGATGCTAACCGGGTAATGTGGACTTGGAAGGATCTGGTCGGATCCGAGTCGGACAGACCCAACTATGAGACACAGCGATGTGTCATCTGTGAGTCTCTAGTACAACATACGTTCTATGTCCTAACACCCGAGCTGACGCATGTACTCGGGATGGTAACAGACTTGCTTTGGGCCAACCAAACTATACTCCATAACTGGGTAGTTATAAAGGTAGGTTTCGGGTTTGTCCAGAACCATGCTACGAGACATGGTCGAGCAAGATGGATTTGCTCCTCTGATGAGGAGAGATATACTCTGGGCCCCTCGTGTGATCCGACCAGGATAAGCATGGCCATGCGACAAGGATTATGAGATAATCCGGTTTGTGGTCGACATCACAGGAACGAGAAAGAGGTCGGGCTAGCACAAGGATGACAGACTCGCCTTGAGCCTGACAACATATATCGTGTGGCAAAAGGAATGGAAGTATGATGTATAGGTTTGCCAAACCAGCTTCATAGTCTGTTTGGTGTTCGGCATGCCTTGCTAGAGGCCGCTACCAACTGTGCAGTTTAGAGGTGATCCGAACTGCGACCAAGCCGGCTTGAACCTAAGGGGTCGCGTGCTTAAGGGAAGGAACCTACGGGGTAGGATCCGAGGACACTGGTCGGATGTGATCCTAGCTGTATTCGGATTGTGGTCCAGTAGACTTATGGGCTTTAGGATCCATTTGAGGCCCAGGTGTTGAGCCCGTGACGGACGCCTATATAAAGTGGAGGTACGGCACACTCACGCAGTTGATCGCTTCGGCGCTGTCACTAGGGTTTGTATGTGTTGTGAATAAACACCTCCACTCGCCGCCAGTTGTGTGATCGGACCTAGTAGTCCACCGCACAACGTTCCTCCTGCACGCACGGACACCATTAGAGGCGGTGCACATGCGCCACTCTGGCGAACCTGTACATGGGAACCGACTACCGGCTGTACGAGGGAGATCGGACGAGGAGGAGACGATCCACACGGACGCGCTGCCCCAACTCTTCTTCCGCTGCACGGCACTACGCGTCTAGTTGTAACAAACTGTGATCCATCTCCCGTAGCATGTTTTTGGTTGTTCTGCGCATAGGAAAATTTTAATTTGCAGTCGACGCACCCTACCGTAGAACCAAATAGATGCCTGACTATCTGTGCACATGCGTGTGAGAGACGGGTTAGGAGGTATGCACGAATTATGAGGGGGTGATATTGCTATGGTAAGTAGACGTAAATACATAGTAAGATCAATCGTCCTTTGTTGAAGAAAGTGAGAGACATAACTTGTGAGGTACATCGATCGATGTGTGGGGAAAAAGAGTTATAGTCGACCTAGGTATATGTAGGGATTGATCGGTATACATGCATGTATGTGTTAGAAGCAAATAAGACCCGAAGAGAAGGATAGAGAGAGAGGGGTGTAGCTAGGAGGTGGTTCAAGAGGCCTACTATATCGAGGGGGAAGGATTGTGCGAGTATTAGATTGATGAAAAGAGGGGCGGGTGTGAGGCATGGACGGTGAGAAGAGAAGAGGGAAATCTTGTGTTTGTGGTAGGCACACCTGGCTAGAGAGGTATATCGATCGGTGTATGCCGGAAAGAAGGAGCTGGGGGGCCTACACACATCGTGGGTGAACGACCTAAAGTGAAATGAAGAATGTGTGTGATGGAGCTAGAGAATGCTGAGGGAGGGTGAGAGGGAGGCGGGCATGTGCATGCACGAGAGAAAGTTAGCGCTTGCTACAAAGGTAAGAGGATTGTGTGGGTGTGTAAGACGAATAGAGATCATAATTCATTATAAAAGTGTATTCGGATATTTGAAGAAGATATCATCATGTTTTAAACTGACGCATGCATGAATATATATATATAATGGTGATATGCATGGAGTGGTTATGAACATGTTGTACTACATATAATATATAGAACATTTATTTGAATTTGTGACAATGTGTGGCTTTTGCAACTCAGGGCTAAAAACTTGTCATAATGTATGGGGCGGGGCACTATACTTTGTGTGATAAACACAATGTACGTATGAAAGATGGTTTAGATTATGAAGATCTAGTTAGTACATCAAATGTACTATTATTTGGAATCAACATCAAGTGTATTCAAAAGTTAGAATTCGAGTTCATATAGTACATATAGTTCATATCTACTTCTATAGTAATCATGTGGTGTGTTGTTAAGATAATACACGAATGATGGTTTAAGTTGGCAACAATCATGATTGTATATTCTTATTCAAATAGAGAAATGAATTCAAATTTAGTTCGAATTGCAGCGGTTGTATAGACATTTGGAATGCACTAAAACGTTCATATGAGTAGGTCACATGCATTATACAGCCAACGAAAAATTTAATTGGACATAACATGGATTCATATCTTTGAATAACATTTGTACAATAAAACGGGACAAGACTGTCTCTTTGTGCAGTGCGAATAGTTTTAGTTTTTTCATTTTTTTTGTTGAGGGAAGTGCGAATTTATTTGGTATGTACAGTATTACATGTTAGGCTTGTCCCTAAAATTCAACCACCGCCTTGTTATCCTGAAAATTCAGATATCGTGCTCCCAAAACTCACGCCTTCACAACCAGCGCCTTGCTATACCAAAATTACAACGCACATGAAAACTCCCTCCAGCTGCCAAATCCCGACACGCGAGATCCCCCTTCTAACCCTGAGCCGATAGGGCTGCTAGATCAAATTGGTGGGGGTACTTTTGTAACACACCCTACATTTTGGACAAGCGCGTTCCTAAGTCATGGTTCACCCACTCCCATCACTTCCTTTTCGCCATTCGAAATCCTCATTCGAAATCCTGGGCCACCAAAACCTCTCAGCTCCAGCCGCGAAACCCCACCCTCCTTCGTCCGCCACCCCACCGCTTCCCAGCCAGAGCCTCTTCCCCGACGACGTCATTCACCGCAACAGATCGACATCCCTCATTCACCGCCCCGGATGAGGATCCATCGTCGATCGCATCGTCTTGCCGGTTCAGCTGTCCCTTCCTCCTCCTCCAAGGAGTTGCTCCAATGATTGCCTCGTCTATCACGGCTGCTCCATCCCAAAGCGCCGCCTTAACCTCCTCCACCAGAACAGTATCATCCTCACCGACTACTAGGACGAAGTCGAGGCCTACTCGGCGCCGCCAAAGAGGTTGTACACTCATCCCATCGCACCTTCTACTTAACTTGACCTCCCGGAACGCCGGTGCTCGATCCCCATGGTGCGGCTACCTCTTAGTCGGCGCCGTCGGCGACATCTCCATGATGGCTCTCTCCTAGTGCGAGGCTCCCTCGGCAGCGGCGTCCATACCAGCCGGAGCTGCTGTTGCTGCTCTGCCTCTCGTTGTCTCGCACTGCTACTCTGCTACTGCTACGGCTCTCCCTCGCTCGCGCAGCTACTCTGACTCTCGCTCGCTCGCGCTGCTGCTGCTTCGTCTCTCACTAGGTCGCACTGCTGCTATGCTCTCCCCGTCGCTCGTGCTGCTGCTCTGCTCTCCCCCTCGCTCGTTCTGCTGCTCTGCTCTGCTCTTGCTCTTGCTCATGCTGCTGATGTTGGTACACGGGCTGCTGCAGCTACACGAGTTGCTGCTCTTGTTCTAGTTCGCGCTGCTCCTCCAAGCGGTGTTGCTCCGGCTGCTATGTGCAATTGTGTTCCCTGTTGATTGCCTGCTGATTTAGATCATTGTCTCTCTACTGCTAGTTCTCAAGCCGCCTAAACTACATGTGAAGTGCCTCTCTACTACTAGTGCATTCAGTTTCGACAGTAACATTCAGATTCCACAATAAATTTCAGTTTTGATAGTTAACTTCATAGTTAACAGGTTTTACCTCATCTGTTATAGTCAAGTGTTTTTTCATGATGTAAAGTTTACATCTATCACTTTTTGGTGATGTATTTTACATCATCTATTAGAGATGCTATTAGAATCCCACTTGAGATTAACGATGTCTATCTTGTACTGCATCAACCTCGACGTCTTATGGCTTGTCGGAGATGCTCCAACGACAAAACCATCCATCACAACAAAGCAGTGCACTGGACACTGTCTACAGATGCCTCAGATCTTCCATCGCACCTCTAACAGCCACCTCTGCCGCAACTTCTTTAGAGACCAACCCAGTGATGCTGAGGTCGACACGGCTATGCCAAAGAGGTTGTACACTTGTCGCATCACTTATTACTCTACATTCATGTCGATCCATTAGGGCTATTGTGGTTCAAAGGAAAAAGTGAAGGAAAAACATAGTAATAGGAAATTTTCCAATGGCAGTCTACTATTCAATTATTCATGCATTCCACTGAAAGGAATGGAGACAAACATCCACCTGGACCTACTTTTCAAAAATCCTATGCATGAAAACAAGACTAAGTGCATTAGTGGCAGAATAACATTCTAACTGTACACACTTTCATATGGTTTCACTTTAATTTGGCCATGTTTCTTTGCATTCCTCTGCTCTTCCAATTCCTGTGAACCAAATACCCAAGTTGATAGAAATCATGTGTTTACAAATGCTCTATTTCCCACATGCATTCCTATCCTATTCCGGTGTTTTTCTATCCCTGCGTTTTTAGAATCCTGCAAGCCAAATGAGACCTTACAGAATTACTTCAGTTACAGATAGGTGTCGAAGAAAACTTTGTGTGGTTTGTCCTGCTCCTGTCGCGATGTCATCCACCTCACTTGAGCTGCTCCATCGACAGAAGCATCCACCAAACCAGACATCACGACTCCTGACCATCTTTCGCCGCCTCAGATCTCCTTCCCTGCCGTTGGCACCCACCGCAACTACTTCACCATCATTGACTCAACAGATGAACCTGAGGAGTACACGGGTCCACAAGAGAGGTCAAACTCTTTTATTTTTTCTTATGTTATGCATTGCTTAATATTACCTGCTACTTTATCGTCCCGATCACCTCTTAGACTCCACGTCAGGTCCAAATTAATGTCCTAACTTGAGTTTTAAAATTACTTGTGGGGCACATATCGAGGCAGCAATGAATGGTATATCTGTCTATTATCTGGTTCACCTAGGGTATGCCTGTGTTGTTCATCTTGGGTGGGAAACAAAAAGTAAGGCGATCACCATCTGTATTTTAATTAAATTAAAGCTATCATCGGCCTTCTATCATTATTTTTGGATCCATCTACTGGTTGTTACCATCACTCTAGATTTCTGCATGCTCTCCTTACAAAATTTCACCGTATTTTTTTGTATGCATGTCAGATATTATACACAGTCATGTTGAACATGTAGAGAAAAAGGGAAGAGTTTTGCATGGCAGTACAATGTCATGCAGACATCGCTCCATGGTGTGTTCAATGGAAACCCCCCTCTCCAGATTGTAATCCAGAGGAAGATATCTATTCTGAGGCGAATTCAGACACAGCTGACCACTCCTATTTACCCCCGAAGGTGTTTTCTCTAACTTGGCATGATGATGTTGGTCATATCATGCATATGTTGCCTTGCAGTCCCTACTTTCAACATCATATATGTTATCTGCTTAGTTTAGAAATGTTCTGTAATGCCACCTGTTTAGTTTCGATATCATATATGAGAGTTATGCAGTCTCCTTTCTTTTAGCCAGCCATAATATATGTGAAATATGCAATGCCATCTTGTTTAACCAGGCATCATATATTTGAATGATATCTTGCCAATCCTTTTCTTCATTACATTTCCATTTGTCGACTATGTTTGTACATTAAACTACTCTTCCTGTGAATCAACCATTTGAATGGGTGAAGCAAAAATCTAGAGTGAAAACAAGGTCTTCGGAGCAGACAATGCTACATGTTGACGCAGATCTCTTGCTGGGTCCTGATAGCTCCTCGGAGATGGATTCAGAGACGGATGATCAGTCCTATGCCCCCACTGAGGTGTATGCTCCAACTTGGCATGGTTATACTGCTCATATCATGCATATGGTGTCTTGCGTTGCATAGTTTAGACATCATATACACAATATTCCACACCATGTTCTTAGTTCAGACATCATATATGTGGATGCCCTCTGCTTAGTATATAAATCTCATATGTGAATTATATCATGCGATCCTAATTACTTAGATAACATGTATGTGAATTATGTCATGTGAACCTGTTTACTAAATACATCATATAATTATCTCATGCCATCCTGTTTAGTTAGTCATCATATCTTTGAATTATATCATGCTATGCTATCTAGTTTAGATAGACATCATATATGTGAAATTATGTCATGCTATCCTTTTTTTAGTTAAACAATATACATGTGAACTATTTCATTTCCTCTTTTTTCCACACTATTTATTACATTTGTCTCTCATACATGGTCTGTACATTCAACCAAGTTTCCTGTTTATCATCCATTTGAATTGGAGTGAGTGATGGCAGTATCTAGCAGAGTAAAAACACGGTCTTCAAATAAATACTGCTACCTAATGGTGGAGATAGCAACCCGGTTGTATATACACGAGAACCAGCCCTACCACACATAACCCATACTCTCGCAGATTGTACCCCTACTACGATGGACAAAGAACCAACTTCACCCAATATAACCCCAACTGCAGCAGATAGTAACCCAGTTCCTGTTGACACCGCACCATCTCCACCACAGAGCTCCCAAACAGGAGCACTTAGTAAGGCAGTGATACGTCTCAAACGTATCTATAATTCATGAAGTATTCATGCTATTATATTATCATTCTTGGATGTTTTACAATCGTTTTATAGCAACTTTATATCATTTTTTGGACTAACCTATTGACTTAGTGCCTAGTGCCAGTTGTTGTTTTTTGCTTGTTTTTTACATCGCAGGAAATCAATAACAAACGGGGTCCAAACACCGCGAAACCTTTTGTGGATATTTTATGAACCTGAAGACTCCCGATGGGCCAGAGCAGCACCTGGGGTGCCCCGAGGGGGGAACAACCCCCCAGGACGTTCCTGGGAGCCCAGGCGTGCCCAGGTGGGTTGTGCCCACCTCGGTGGCCACCCACACCCCCTCTTTGCCCTATAAAATCCCAAATATTCCAAAAACCCTTGGGGTAACCCTAGATCAGAAGTTCCGCTGCCACAAGGCTTTGTACCCATCAGAAACCAATCTAGACCCCGTTCCGACACTCCGTCAGAGGGGGGAATCATCACCGGTGGCCATCTTCATCATCCCGGCGGCCACCACGAAGAGGAGGGAGTAGTCCACCCTCAGGGCTGAGGGTTTGTACCAGTAGATATGTGTTTAATCTCTCTCTCTCTCTCATGTTCTTGAGATGTCACGGTCTTGATGTATAGCGGGCTTTGTTAATATAGTCGGATCATATGGTGTTTTCCCCTCTCTATCTTGTTGTGATGAATTGAGTTTTCCCTTTGAGCTTTCGTTCTTGTTGGGTTGAATACTTTTATGGATTTGAGAACACTTGATGTATGTCTTACAAATGAATACTCGTGGTGACAATGGGGTATTATTTTGATTCACTTTATATATGTTTTGGCACTGAACTTATGGATTCCCATGGTGACATTGTGGTAATCTACGCATAGGGGTTGATCCACATTCTTGTCTTTGTTTCTCTGGTAGAAATATTGGGGCACTCTTTGAGGTTCTTTGTGTTGGATTGAGTATTATGATTCTAAAATTATATGGTGTTATTTTAGTATGAACTCTTGGATAGATCGATCGGAAAGAATAGCTTCGAGGTGGTTTCGTACCCTACAAATAATTTCTTCTTTTGTTCTCCTCTAGATAGGAACTTTTGAGTGATTCTTCATCGCACTTTGAGGGGTGGTTATATGATCCAATTATATTAGCACTATTGAGAGATTGCAGTAGCGAAAGTATGGACCATAGGCCTCATTTTCAAGCATTGCAATACCATTTTTGTGCATGTTTACTCTTTGCTACCTTGCTGTTTTTATTTATTCAGATTATAACAATATATTTCTACCATCAATATTACACTTTTATCACCATCTCTTCGTCGAACTAGTGCACCTATACAATTTATCATTGTATTGGGTGTGTTGGGGACACAAGAGATTTCTTGTGTTTTGTCGCAAGGTTGTTTGAGAGAGACCATCTTCATCCTACACCTCCCACGGATTGATAAACCTTAGGTCATCCACTTGAGGGAAAATTGCTACTGTCCTACAAAACTCAGCGCTTGGAGGCCCAACACGAGTCTACAAGAATAAAGTTGTGTTGTGGACATCAAGTTCTTTTCTGGTGCCATTGCCGGGGAGGTGAGCGCATGAAGGTATATCTTTAGATCTTGCAGTTGAATCTTTTAGGTTCTTGTTTTATCACTAGTTTGGCTTATAAAAGAAAACTACATAAAAATGGAATTGAAGTTGCATCATATTGTTGGTCATCATTATAATATTTTTCTTAAAAATGATGGATTGGAAAATTGTGCTCAATTGTTAGAAGAAGAAATCAATAAAACGTTTGGCACAAAATATTTGAATGATGAGCATGATTGCAATGTTGTTACTATGAATTCTTTGAATATTGATGATGCTAATGATATGCAAAGCCATAAGTTTGGGGATGCTATATTTGATGAATATGATATTTTTAGTCCCCCAGGTTTTGATGATAAAATTTATTATGATGATTTCATGCCTCCTATTTATGATGATTATATTGATGAAAGTGGATTTGGAGAGGTCGTGACTTTAGTTAAGGATGAATCCGTGGAGGCGGTTGCAATTGATTATGATAACAAAGTTGCTATCTATGATGATTATGGTGATGACATGTATGCTACAAAAAATAATGTTAACCATGAAACTTGTCATCATGACTTTAACTTTCACTCTCATGATAATTATTTTGTTGAGTTTGCTCCCACTACTATTGATGAGAAGAAATTTGCTTATGTGGAGAGTAATAAGTATTCTATGCTTTTGTGTCATGAAAAGAATGCTTTATGCGATAGCTATATTGTTGAATTTCTTCATGATGCTACTGAAAATTATTATGAGGGAGGAACTTATGCTTGTAGGAATTGCAATAATATGAAGTTTCCTCTCTATGTGTTGAAATTTTTGAAGTTATGCTTCTTTTGCCTTCCTATGCTAGTTGATTCTTGTTCCCATAAGTTGTTTGCTCACAAAATCCCTATGCATAGGAAGTGGGTTAGACTTAAATGTGTTAGTCATATGCTTCATGATGCTCTCTTTGTGTTTCAATTCTTATCTTTTTATGTGAGCACCTTTGAAATCATCATGCCTAGCTAAAAGGCATTAAAGAAAAACGCTTGTTGGGAGACAACCCAACACTTTTACCTACTGTTTTTGTGTGTTTGAATGATTAGGCTAATGTAGTAATCATGTTTTATTGATTTCGTTTCAATAAAGTGCCAAGTAAGACCTTTGGGATGGCTTACGGTGATAGTTGATTTGATCTTGCTGAAAAACAGAAACTTTTGCACTCAGGAAAATAGTTCTTACTTTTAACAGAAGCGTGATAAAATGTTGATTCTTCTTGCAAAAGATTAATAGACAAATTTCCCAGGTTTTCCTAATTTTTCAGAATTTTTGGAGTAGCAGAAATATGGTTGGAGTACAGATTACAACAGACTGCTCTGTTTTTGACAGATTCTGTTTTCAATGCACAGTTTGCTTGTTTTCTAGTTTCTGTGTCTTATATTGCTCAATATAAATTGTGTAAATTATATGATACAGTAGTAATTGTGTGGGAACAATTATGGATCTTGTCTTTGACAGTACCAAAGTGAAATGGTTTGCTCTTTATCATACTAACCTATCTCATAAAGTTCCGTTAAGTTTTGTGTGATTGATGTTTTCAAGTTTTGGGTGAGATATCGATATGAGGAGAATAAAGAGTGACAAAACCCTAATATTGGCGATTCCCAAGGCACCTCAAGGTAATATTCAAGGAAGATCCATGCAACTAAGTTTGGGGATGTCCCGGAAGGCATCCCCTCTTTCGTCTCCAACATTATCGGTAACCTCACTTGGAGCTATGTTTTCATTCGTCACATTATATGTGTTTTGCTTGGATCATCATTTTATTTTGTTAGGATGTGCTTTATTTTATTTAGAATAATATTTTGCATCTTTCTTTTCAATAAAAATATGAAGTATAGCCTTTGCCATGCTTATTTTGCAAGTCTACATGTTGCTGTTGCAAAACAAGAAGTTTAAGATATTGAAAAAATTCCATAGAAAAGTCAGAATGTAATAGAATGTTGAAACATTTTGCAAAATATGCTCTGATAAATTTTCTACAGTGTGGTAATTTTCATAACTTTTGGAGTTAGGGAAGTATTGATACTCTTGCATTCTTTACAGACTGTACTGTTTTGGCAGATTGCTGTTATGTTTGCATCGTTTGCATATGTTTGCTTGTTTAATGATTCTATTTGAGGATAGGAGTACTAAATATGTAGAGGCATTTATTATGCAATGTTGAATAATAATTTTAGTGATTTTCTACAGTAGATAATGATAAGGTTTTTTCATTAGTTTATACGAACTTATCTCACAAGTTCTTGTTGAGTTTTCTGTGGATGAAGCTTTTGAGATTTAGGAAAACCGTGATATAAAAGGAATTAAGGAGACACAAAAGATCAACCTTGGGGATGCCCAAGGCACCCTAAGATAATATTTCAAGAGGTCTCAAGCATCTAAGCTTGGGGAGGCCCCGGTAGGCATCCCACCTTTCTTCTTCAACAATTATCGGTTAGTATCGGTTGAGCCTAAGTTTTTTACTTCTTCACATGATGTGTGCTATTCTTGGAATGTCATTTTGTTTTGTTTTGCTTGCTATTTTAATAAAATTCTTAGATCTGAAAGTTTTTAATAAGATAGAGTCCTCAGTTAGCTACCCATTTACTTAACTACTCGCATGATCTTCACTTATATATTTTTGGAGTAGCTTGTCATTTACTCTTATGGTTCACTTATATCCTATGAGTAAATTGTTGAATAAATTGAATGTCATGAAGTTGAAATCATATCATGCCTACTGGTAGCTTCACATTCGGTTTAGAAAGTGAATCTTTTGAGGCTTGACAATCACAATATTGGTCATACAAGCAATTCACGAATAATTAGTATAAGGAAGAGAACTTTCACATGCAAACACACTATCTTGGAAATCTTTTGTGATTGTGAGCCCCCATCAAAATATTATATGCCAAAGTTGTTGATGTTGGACAAGGAAGACAACGTAATGGTTTATGTTTGTTCATATTCACATAGAAGTTATATTGTCATAGATCCTTAAACATGTGGTGCTTGCCCCCCATCTTTGCTAGCCAAAAATTCTGCACCAAGTAGAGATACTACTTGTGCATCCAAAATCCCTTAAAACCAAATCTTATTTTCAAGAGTCCACCATACCTACCTAAGGATTAAATAAGATCCTTCAAGTAAGCTTTCATCGGTGCAATAGGGCAATAAAAATTGTTTCTAAAAGTGTAAGAGAAAATTGAGCGTTGTACGAACTTGTGATGGCAAAGAATAAAAGCGGCATATTGCATAATAAAGGTTGCAATCATAAGGGGCAATATAACGTAGCATTCTTTTGCACTAAGGGGTTGACCATACAAGCAAATAAGCGCATGGCAACCTCTGCTTCCCTCTGTGAAGGGCCTATCTTTTACTTTTTAGTATTTACTTTTATGCAAAGAGTCAAAGTATTTCTCTCTATTCCTTTTTATTTTTCTCTTTTGGCAAGCATCATGTGGTGAGGAAAGATCTAGGCACATATGTCTAGTTGAATATGGGTACCATGACTTATTATTGTTGACATCACCCTTGAGGTGAATACGTTGGGAGGAAAAAAAATAAGCCCCTATCTTTCTATGTGTCTGGTTGAAATGTTTTGCTCATGTGTATGTGGTGAGTTTCAGCAATCATAGAAGACTATATGACGGTTGAGTATGTGGAGCTCTTACATAAACTCTATTGAATAAGATGAATTCCAATTGCTTGGTGACTGAGAACATAGGTTGTTGAGTTTCAAGAGAATTCATTGTTTGAACCTTAACATGTGAATTGGTTGCTACTTTTACATGAGAAATTTTATGAGAAAGAATTGCTGTTATAATGCTAGGAGAAGTGATTGAAATTGTCACTGATCAAACTTGTGCACTTTGCTAGCATTCACACTTCATAAATTATTTCTTTTATCATTTACCTACTAGAGGACGAGTAGGAATTAAGCTTGGGAATGCTGATACGTCTCCAATGTATCTATAATTTATGAAGTATTCATGCTGTTATATTATCATCCTTGGATGTTTTACAGTCCATTTATAGAAACTTTATATCATTTTTTGGGACTAACCTATTGACCTAGTGCCCAGTGCCAGTTGCTGATTTTTGCTTGTTTTGATATCGTAGGAAATCAATATCAAACGGAGTCCAAACACTATGGAACTTTTTGTGGATTTTTTATGGACCAAAAGACTCCCGATGGGCCAGAGCAGCACCTTGGGGTGTGCCGAGGGGGGCACAACCCACCAGGGCGCGCCTGGGGGCCCATACGCGCCCAAGTGGGTTGTGCCCACCTCGATGGCCTCCTGCGCCCCCTCTTTGCCCTATAAAATCCCAAATATTCCAAAAACCCTCGGGGTAACCCTAGATCAAAAGTCCCACCGCCACAAGGCTTTTTACCCACGAGAAACCAATCTAGGCCCTGTTCCGGCACTCCGCCGGAGGGGAGAATCATCACTGGTGGCCATATTCATCATCCCGACAGCCACCACGATGAGGAGGGAGTAGTCCACCCTCGGTGATGAGGGTTTGTACAAGTAGCTATGTGTTTAATCTCCCTCTCTCGTGTTCTTGAGATGTCATGATCTTGATGTATCGCGGGCTTTGTTAATATAGTCGGATCATATGGTGTTTAACCCTCACTATCCTGTTGTGATGAATTGAGTTTTCCCTTTTAGGTTTCGTTCTTGTAGGATTGGATACTTTTAAGGATTTGAGTACACTTGATGTATATCTTGCAAATGAATACTTGTGGTGACAATGGGGTATTATTTTGATTCACTTGATATATGTTTTGGCACTCAACTCGCGGATTCCCGAGGTGACATTGGGGTAATCTACGCATGTTGATGCACGTTCTTGTCTTTGTTTCTCTGGTAGAAATATTGGGGCACTCTTTGAGGTTCTTTGTGTTGGATTGGGTATTAGGAATCTGAAATTATTTGGTGTTATTTTAGTACAAACTCTTGGATAGATTGATTGGAAAGAATAGCTTTGAGGTGGTTTCGTGCCCTACAAATAATTTCTTCTTTTGTTCTCCTCTTGATAGGAACTTTGGAGTGATTCTTCATTGCACTTTGAGGGTTGGTTATATGATCTAATTATATTAGCACTGTTGAGAGATTGCATTAGCGAAAGTACGGACCCTAGGCCTCATTTTCATGCATTGCAATACCATTTTTGTGCCTATTTACTATTTGCTATCTTGCTGTTTTTATTTATTCAGATTATAAAAATATATTTCTACCATCAACATTACACATCTATCACCATCTCTTCGCGTGGGTGGGATTGTATCAGGAGCGTGGGTGGGATTGCTATCACCATCGTAACAGAGGAAACGTGATGTCCTAATGTAGTAAAAGAGAGCAGGAGCGAGAGAGTGGGATTGTATCGGAATGAACAAGTGGGTTTTGCTTGCCTGGCACTTCTGAAGATAGTATAGTTCTTCATCGGTGTCATCGAACTCGTCGTCGGAACCACGTCTATCGAGAGGGGACAAATACCGGCAAACAAAGAGGAACACAATCAATGCAATGCAACAATTATGATGCATGATAATGTCATGGTAATATGTTGTTGATTGAGCTAATGCAACTAGCAACCATATTAAATGAAGTTGGTTTGAACCAAGGGTTTAAATTCAAACTCCATATGTGCTTATTTAAATGTCATTTATGCAAATTGCCCTGTACAGCAACCCTAGGTTGTTCAAACATGCATGCAAATACCATAAACAGATTCCTTGAATTTTTCTGATAATTTTTCATATATAATTTATTTGATTTGGAGCTACGGTTGATTTACTATGAATTTTAGAAGTTTTAACTATTTTCTGGAATTTCTGAATTATTAGTAAATCCAGAAAATGTATTACTACGTCAGCATTAGGTCATGCTGATGTCAGCAGGTCAACACGCGCCGCCCAAGTCAAACTTGACGGCTGGGCCCCACACGTCAGCTGGTCAGCTAATTGACAGGGTTAATTAACACTAATTTAATTCTAAACTAGAAATTAGTTAGGGGCTGGCCCCACATGTTAGTGACTCAGGAGGAAGTCAAACAGGGTCGACCCGGGTGAAACTCACCGGAGTTGACCCGGCGCTCGTCGCCGGCAAGGCTAGAGACGGCGGAGGGGCTTGGGATTCCTCCTCCGAGGACCAAATGGCCGGCGGAGGGAAACTATGCGGAGCTGGGACTCGCCCGCATCCATCTGTGCAAAAGGCAGGGGCTGAGGTGGCCCGAGCTCGCCGGAGGCAAGCTTGCGGCGGTGGCCGGAGTTCGGGGCTGGTGCGGGTTAGTGCTGCGGTGTGCTAACGAGCGAGGCAATGGGCTAGCGGAGCGCTATGTGATGCGGGGAGTGGGTTAGGCACGCCGGGGTGACCTAATGGTCACCGGAGCTACGCCGACGACGAGCTCAGGCGGCAGCGTGCTACGGCCAGCTACAAAACGACGGCTACGGTGAGCAGCAAGCCACGAGGTTAGGGGCAAAACATGCAAGATCTCACGATGGTTCGGATGAGGTAGACGACGAGCTCGGGGAGGCGGAAATGGCGGCGAATCGGCGCGTGTGGCTTTCGACGACCAAGAAGGAAGAAGGCGAGGCAGCCGGCAATGCAGGCCATCCCAGCGCTCGGGGACAGGGTGGGGCAAAGCGGCGGACGATGGCAGAGGCCGTGGACAGCACGGGGAGGCGAGGGGAGCACGGTGGCCGTGGCAAACGGCGTCGGCGATGACGAGCTCCGCTCAGGAGAGGAAGCAGAGAAGGGGAAGGGGTCAGGAGAGAGCAAAGAGCGACGGGAGAGGCAGAGGGGGCCGCGGGGTGATGTGTGGCATCGTCCAGATGCATTGGGGCAGCGGCAGGAAGCAGGAGGTGGCGGGGCGTGCGCCAGCATGCGGCGGACACACGCCTCGCGTCCTTCTAGCGCGAGGTGGGAGACGACTGACAGCGGTGGTGGGCTGGGCCAGCTGCTGGGCTGCACAGTATTGGCCTCTGGGCTGGCTACGGCTGGGCCTCTCACGTAAGTCCAGGTGAGTTCTGCCCTTTCTAATTTTATCTCTGTTTTGTTTTGTTTTTATTTATACATTTTGCCACTAATTCAAAATTCAAAATGAATTCAAAACAGGGAAAAACCTTCTGAATATTTTTATGTTGCCTTTATGGACTTTTCCAGAGGCACATAAATAATTCCAGGGCCTTTTGAATTATATTCTATAAAAATGAATATAATCCAAAACTCAAATACTTATTGATTTAATTTCAAAGTCCCAAAATAATTCCTTCAAAAATGTTCACTATTTTTGGTTTGGTCTCAAAGCCTTGCCAAAATTATCAAACATTTATGAAGTCATTTTGGAAACAATGAATGCAATTTAAAGGGTTCTTGCCCTTCTTTTAAAATGATTTCTGACGCTTTCAATTTCCTCATTTCAAGTTTCTTGAAAATAACAGGATGCATGATGCTCACTAATGCAACTATCTGAAACCAATGCTAGGGCTGTGACAAATTACCCCCACTAAACAAGAATCCCGTCCCGAGATTCAAGACGTCAGGTAAGAAGATAGAGGGAGCACAAGCTAACACGGTCTTCACGGTCCAGGTTGCACTTCATAGGAACGTTGACACGATCACCATCTTTGTCTCGATGTCTTGCTCTGAGAACTCCATCCAACACGATAACGAAAAGAAAAGAAACTCTCGAAGAATCGATCTTCTCGAAGATCGAGCAACCGACGATCAACTCTCAGAATGAGACATAGCGATATCTGTCGAGATGAGACACGATACACACATTAAGAATGATGGAAATGAGCATATGACAAGGTTTAAATAAGTAGCGGAATTCCCACACCTAGGAGGGTGGTGAACGGTGTCAACGTAGCGAGGATTTGGGTTGCCATGATACCACAACGAGACACCTTAAAGAAGGTGACTCGCAAGATATTCCCTTAAGTGGCAAAAAGAATTACTTTTGATCCATAGATCATTGAAACTCTTCATTCCAGCTTAAGGCAATTTACAATTGATAGTTTGAAATAGCTCGAGGAAATGGCATACTCGGACTAGGATGGATAATGTGGACTACCTTGTTGAAGACAATGCAAGGGATGGTTTTGCTTGCGCGTGCTCTCAGGAACTTGAGCATTTCCATATTCATCAAGGTTCTACCAACATCCGTGTCGAGGATCCTGGCAACACATCTTACTACCTTGACAAATAGTGATGGACAATGCAGATGCAAAGAAAGACACCCCTTTCTCAGATTTCACCTTAGCGAGGCCAAGGAGACAAAATCTGGATGATCGACCGAGAGACATTTAGCACCCCGCTTCTAATGTTCTCCTTGATGTGCTAGCGCAACCCATTTGTAGATATGGTTTGATAACTAGAACATCAAGTAAAAGGTCGGACTTCGGAAGCTTAAGAATCCATAAGGAATAACTATGGAGGCAGATCCTGCGAGATCCTTATGGGGAGGTGACCAACTTCTTCAACCAAGATATTACAATAATAGACCTTCTGGCTAGGTGGGTTGGCCACGACATCAACGTTACCGGGTTACCAAGAGACCAATATTATAATTCTTGGGACACGTTCCAACCATCATATCTGCCTGAGATTCAGATCTGGTTGGTGTCAGGATATTCCAGACTCATCGAATCTAGGAAGAAAAGTGATAGTTTACAACACAAATCGACGAGATGACGTTGCGAGATTCTCAGGAAATGAACTACAATAGCAAGCTCCAAAATATGAGCTGGTTTTGCTACAAACAGGTGAACACGTTGTCTGAGACAAGCGTGACCATGTGGTAGTCTTATAATAAAATACTACTAAGTTCAGGTTGGGGAACCGTCATCGAGGATAATGAAGTCCTGACATAAGTCATGATTCATAAGAAGGAACTTCTTCTCCTTAAACAAATCAATCAGTGGCTTGGTGTGCTAGGAAACACATATAGAATGGAGGCGGCCAACCTATCAAACCACAGAGTACTTCGCACATATGCATGACTAATCTGGGAAGATTCCAGAGGAAACAAAAACAATCTTTCTCGAATTCACGGCGGCAACTTGCATCGATTGCACGTGAACCAGAGGAAGTCACTTCTTTCATCCAGACAGATACTTCATGAACAGAGCATGAAGAAAAATGCTTACATAAGTTTCCAATGCTAGCTGGATGTTCAACAAGAATCATGGAGGAGACAAAATGCTGCTAATGGACTCAACAACAACTCACCGGAATTTCCATATCACTGGACTTCCACCATCATGTGAAGACGGTGATAGCATTGCTCAGACCAAAAGATGTAATGGTGTATGCTCGAGGGATCAACCACGAGTAAGACAACATTACGAACATCGTTGGTTCTAATTTGACTTGACGATAGCCCATACTCAAGTCAAGGTTTTGACAAGGCAATAGATCCAACAACTGATCACGAGGACCAATCGATGGAGATATCATCTTTCTTCAACATGCACACACACAAAAAGATATCCCTTAACATGAACTAAGTCAGATAAGCTTTATCTTTCAACTCTCCGAGTTGTTGTTTAGCTTAACCAACTAGCTCAGGGATATCCAACACAGATTCTTGGAGAAGGGGTGGTTTATTGGAAAACCAACTTGATCACGAACTCAACATAAAAGTCAGGGGACAACCTGTTAATGCTTCCGAGAAGATATTCGGAAATTCACGAACCACCGATATGTTACTAAGCTCGAGAAAAATCTTGCTTTTCAGGGAAAGACGATATGATCAAATAAGCAAGGATAGACACAGTCCCAACTCTTGATCGAAGAGTGCACCAGGGAAATGGACTAGGTAGCACGATCAATCTTAGGATGATGATTTAATATCCAACACGCTAAGAATGAGAATATTGTCCATTAACTACCAAGCAACGGAGTTGCTAGGAGTATTGATTTCACACATCATGACTCACTTGTCGGTGTTCCGGTTACAATAACACGGAACCGAGGAATGAATAATGATGGTCAGAAGTATCACTGTATCTAGAGTTCATAAGAGGTGGTGCAATTCTCATGACGATCCTTACATAAGGAGGCAACACTCCAAGGTTGAACAGAACAAAAGCTGGATTGGCATTCTGATCTGCGGAATACAACTGCTTTGACCCAACCCTAGAATTGGATGAGGTACTGGAGTTTGTTTCTCCTAGTCATTCTGAACTAGAATGGCTTGACGGACCACAGGAATAATAAGCATCGATACGGATGCACAATTACTCCTGACTATCAATTGATAGATGATGGTTGGAATACAAATGAAGAGGGACAACTCAAAGGAAACATATAACTTTCTGAGTTGTGGATGCATAGATTAGTATGTCGAACAAATTCAACATATTTCTTCTGGATAACCCATGCAGAAAGGTAGGGTTGGCAGAGTCACAACATAGAATGGAGAACTCATCAGGAGCACTCTGTCGTGACCTTTTGGTTCAAAAGAACTCTAGCCAAGAATGGTTCATGATAATTGGAAGAAGGATGTACCACGAACCTCAAGGACTATCGCAAAGGTTACTAATATCCTAAAGGAGCTAGCAACACTATCAACATGAGGTAAGTAGGGTGAATCTCGGGTTCAAGAACCCATGAATAGAATACCTACTACTACATGGCATCACAGGATGCTTTCGAGAATAATGGCCAGAATCACACACTGGGGATACAAAACATGGTTAGATTACTAGGTGACTCCCTAAAACACCTAGGATCATAATAATAGGTCCAACATATATGTCGAGGTAGTAGAGTACCTTGACAGACTGTTAGTGTGCTTAATCTGGCCAAAAGACATCGGAAACAGGAAGAAGGGATTTGCAAATGCATCAGACTAGTTAGAGACCTGGGATGACTTGGACAGCATAACGGCTGTAAATGCTCAAAAGATTTGAGACATCCTGCAAAAAGGTGGCATAACCACTCAACAACACAATATCAAGGTTCCGAGATCAACTGTAACATACGGAAGTAGTAGGAACGGAACTGAGACTTGAAACTATCAATTCTATAAGTCTATAGATTAGTAACACGTCATCCTGATAGATAGATGAGAAGGCCTAGTTCTTAATCCCCATAGAAAAGAAGAGGTTGACTCAGATCAGAAGGCCATAGGGTAAAGGAGTAAAAAGAGCCTTACGTTCCCTTCCACAATCAATTCCCTTACATAACTAAAGCATTTCTAGACTCAACTCTGACTAGTTTGGCTTGGCAATCCTACAGGCAGTCAGGCTCTGATACCAAAGCTGTTAGAACCTCGATTCCAAGTCACGTCGATCTAGCCGGTAACACCTCATATCACTTTGCGGCCTCATGCACGGTATTTCCACGGGTGTCTCCTTACCAGGGCCCGGGACCGTTTGCGTCTTTTGGCTCACGTATATGATAGTGTCGCTAGCATCCATATGACAGAGAACCCGGGCCAACATGGCTAGTCGAGAACCCAAAGCGGCACTAACCTATGGGGACAGGCATACATGAATCACATCGAGCATGTCGGTCAGCAGCGTGTAAATCCGGGCTGTAGCACTGGGCTAACAGGACTCCGGGAACCCGGGCTGTAGCAAGCTAGGCAGGACTACGGATGTTACCGCGTGACATTTCCCCGAAGGGACAGACACAGGAACGAAGTGAAACACATGCCGGCCAGTCAAGTGTCCTGAGCAGTAGTGCTGGGCTAACAGGACTCCGGTGAACCGGGCTGTATCTGACTACTATGGCTCATGGAAGCATAAGACTACATTTCCCCATAAGAGAGGCTGCCAAGGATAAACAACTAGATTGTCAGATCCCACACATTCCAAGCATTTCAATCATACACACAATATGCTCGACATGTGTAAATACAACATGGCATCACAACAAGACTCTACGACTCAAACATTTATTCATTAGGCTCCGAGGAGCGAGATATTACAAACATGGGTCTCATGACCCAACAATCATAGCATACAAATCAAGCACATGCGGAAGCTTAACATGTCTGAGTACAGACATCTACAAATGAAAAAGGCTAAGAAGCCTGACTATCTACTAGATCCTGCCGAGGGCACAAGATCGTAGCTGAGGTATCAAGCTAAACGTCGAAGTCCACGCGGAACTACTAGAGATACTGAAGTCTCTCTACAAAACATAAATTAAGCAATGTGAGTACAAAGGTACTCAGCAAGACTTACATCAGAACTAGCTACATATGCATCGGTATCAACAAGGGGTGGTGGTGGTGGAGTTTAACAGCAGCAAGCGAGCTTTGACTCAGTGGCTAACCTGAACTATGACTGCAAGCAACTCTTTGAGGTGGCGCACACGAGTCCACATATTCACCATATCAATACACCACTATGGGTCCGCTCCCGTCTCCCTACGAGAACGCCATCCATAGCACTCACGCTTATCTTGTGAGTTTTAGAGTATCCACTTTCACTTGTCTATGAACTGTTATAGGCAACCCAGAAGTCCATTACCGCGGACACGGCTATTCGAATAGATGATGTTAACCCAGCAGGGGTGTACTTCTTCACACACGCTCTCACCACTTACCGCCGTTTACACGACATGTACTCGGCAACCTTCAAGCGTAAGCCAAACGAGGTTGTCGGCCACGGCCTACCTAAACACTCAAGTCTCTAGTCTAGGTTTATCGCCTATCTAGGTTCCATCCGTAGGGAGTCCGGCCGAGGTTTCCACATACGGCCCCGAACGATGTGAACATGGTTCCCGAGACACCAAACGGGCGCCCGGTACACCGTGCCACGTTGTATCTACCCCATCGTAGCCCACCCCTAGGGTCAGCACTACGCACGGCCGCCAACACATATCCTATAAACACCAGAAACTAGTTGCAACTCCTGGACAGAGGACATTGGTGATCAAGAAGCCGAGAGGGTCCATTGGTTTTGGGCCCAATGCGTGGTAGTAACTGTTTCATGGATCACAAACACAGAACTCAGTTCCTAAGGACAGCTTCAATGAGACAACCCACCATGTACTCCTACATGGCCTCTCACCGCTACCTTTACCAAATCGTTTTCACACACTTAGCTCTCAACAGTAGGACATGTTTACACACCTCCGATTCATCCCCGATGAATCAGACCTGACTCAACTCTAAGCAGTAGAAGGCATGACAAACAAGCATGAATGAGTAGGCACATCAGGGCTCAAACAACTCCTACTCATGCTAGTGGGTTTCATCTATTTACTGTGGCAATGACAGGTCATGTAGAGGATAAGGTGTTCAACTACCGCAGCAAGTAACAGAGGAAACGTGTTGTCCTAATGCAGTAAAAGAGAGCAGGAGCGAGAGAGTGGGATTGTATCGGAATGAACAAGGGGTTTTTGCTTGCATGGCACTTCTGAAGATAGTATAGTCCTTCATCGGTGTCATCGAACTCATCGTCGAAACCACGTCTATCAAGAGGGGACAAATACCGGCAAACAAAGAGGAACACAATCAATGCAATGCAACAATTATGATGCATGATAATGTCATGGTAATATGCTGTTGATTGAGCTAATGCAACTAGCAACCATATTAAATGAAGTTGGTTTGAACCAAGGGTTCAAATTCAAACTCCATATGTGCTTATTTAAATGTCATTTATGCAAATTGCCCTGTACTGCAACCCTAGGTTGTTCAAACATGCATGCAAATGCCATAAACAGATTCCTTGATTTTTTTTGATAATTTTTCATATATAATTTATTTGATTTGGAGCTATGGTTGATTTACTATGAATTTTAGAAGTTTTAACTATTTTCTGGAATTTCTGAATTATTAATAAATCCAGAAAATGTATTACTGCATCAGCATTAGGTCATGAGGATGTCAGCAGGTCAACACGCACCGCCCAAGTCAAACCTAACGGCTGGGCCCCACATGTCAGCTGGTCGGCTAATTGACAGGGTTAATTAACACTAATTTAATTCTAAACTAGAAATTAGTTAGGGGCTGGCCCCACATGTTAGTGACTCAGGAGGAAGTCAAACAGGGTCGACCGGGGTCAAACTCGCCGGGGTTGACCCGACGCTCGTTGCCGGCAAGGCTAGAGACGGCCGAGGGGCTCGGGATTCCTCCTCCGGCGACCAAATGGCCGGCGGAGGGCATCTACACGGAGCTGGGACTCGCCCGCATCCATCTGTGCAAACGGTAGGGGCTGAGGTGGCCCGAGCTCGCCGGAGGCAAGCTCGCGGCGGTGGCCGGAGTTCGGGGCTGGTGCGGGTTAGCGCTGCGATGTGCTAACGAGTGAGGCGATGGGCTAGCGGAGCGCTACGCGATGCGGAGAGTAGGTTAGGCACGCCGGGGTGACCTAATGGTCACCGGAGCTACGTCGACGACGAGCTCAGGCGGCGGCGTGCTACGGCCAGCTACGAAACAATGGCTACGGCAAGCGGCAAGCCACGGGGTTAGGGGCAAAACGTGCAGGAGCTCATGGTGGTTCGCATGAGGTAGACGACGAGCTCGGGAAGGCGGAGACGGCGGCGAATCGGCGCGTGTGGCTTCCGGTGACCGAGAAGGAAGAAGGCGAGGCAGCCGGCGATGCAGGCCAGCCCACCGCTCGGGGACAGGGTGGGGCTGAGCGGCGGATGATGGGAGAGGCCGTGGACAGCTCGGGGAGGCGAGGGGAGCACGGTGGCCGTGGCAAACGGCGTCCGCGACGACGAGCTCCGCTCAGGAGAGGAAGCAGAGAAGGGGGAAGGGGTCAGGAGAGAGCAGAGAGCGACGGGTGAGGCAGAGGGGGCCGCGGGGTGATGCGTGGCGTCGCCCAGATGCATCAGGGCAGCGGCGGGAAGCAGGAGGTGGCAGGGCGTGCGCCGACGTGCGGCGGACACACGCCTCGCATCCTTCTGGCGCGAGGCAGGAGACGACTAGCAGCGGTGGTGGGCTGGGCAGGCTGCTGGGATGCACAGTACTGGCCTCTGGGCTGGCTACGGCTGGGCCTCTCAGGTAAGGCCAGGTGAGTTCTGCCCTTTCTAAATTTATCTCTGTTTTGTTTTGTTTTTATTTATACATTTTGCCACTGATTCAAAATTCAAAATGAATTCAAAACAGGGCAAAACCTTCTGAATATTTTTATGTTGCCTTTATGGACTTTTCCAGAGGCATATAAATAATTCCAGGGCCTTCTGAATCATATTCTATAAAAATGAGTATAATCCAAAACTCAAATACTTAATGATTTAATTTCAAAGTCCCAAAATAATTCCTTCAAAAATGTTCACTATTTTTGGTTTGGTCTCAAAGCCTTGCCAAAATTATCAAACATTTATGAAGTCATTTTGGAAAAAATGATTGCAATTTAAAGGGTTCTTGCCCTTCTTTTAAAATGATTTCTGAGGCTTTCAATTTCCTCATTTCAAGTTTCTTGAAAATAACAGGATGCATGATGCTCACTGATGCAACAATCTGCAACCAATGCTAGGGCTGTGACAGCTATATTTTTATTCACCACATGATATGTGTTTTTCTTGGAGCGTCTTGTATGATTTGAGTCTTTGCTTTTTAGTTTACCAAAATCATCCTTGTTGTACACAACTTTTGTGAGAGCCGTACATGATTCGGAATTTGCTAGAATACTCTATGTGCTTTGCTTATATCTTTTGAGTTATATAGTTTTGCTCTAGTACTTCACTTATATCTTTTTAGAGCATGGTGGTGGATTTGTTTTATAGAAACTATTCTCTCATGCTTCACTTAGATTATTTTGAGAGTCTTAAATAGCATGTTAATTTACTTAAATAATCCCAATATGCTTGGTATTCAAGAATAATAAGAACTTTCTTATGAGTGTGTTGAATACTATGAGAAGTTTGATGCTTAAATTGTTTTGAGATATGAAGATGGTGATATTAATGTTGTGCTAGTTGAGTAGTTGTGAATTTGAGAAATACTTGTGTTAAAGTTTGTGATTCCCGTAGCATGCATGTATGGTGAACCGTTATGTGATGAAGTCGGAGCATGATTTATTTATTGATTGTTTTCCTTATGAGTGGCGGTCAGGGACGAGCGATGGTCTTTTCCTACCAATCTATCCCCCTAGGAGCATGTGCGTAATACTTTGCTTTGATAACTTGTAGATTTTTGCAATAATTATATGAGTTCTTTATGACTAATGTTGAGTCCATGGATTATACGCACTTTTCTCACCCTTCCACCTTTGCTAGCCTCTCTAATACCGCGCACCTTTCACCGGTATCATACACCCACCATATACCTTCCTCAAAACAGCCACCATACCTACCTATTATGGCATTTCCATAGCCATTCCGAGATATATTTCCATGCAACTTTCCACCATTCCTCTTATTATGACACACTTCATCATTGTCATATTTCTTAGCATGATCATGTAGTTGACATCGTATTTGTGGAAATCCACCATTCATAATTCTTTCATATGTGTCACTCTTGATTCATTGCATATCCTGGTACACCGCCGGAGGCATTCATATAGAGTCATATTTTGTTCTAAGTATCGAGTTGTAATTGTTGAGTTGTAAGTAAATAAAAGTGTGATGATCATCATTATTAGAGCATTGTCCCAGTGAGGAAAGGATGATGGAGACTATGATTCCCCCATAAGTCGGGATGAGACCCCGGACGAAAAAAAGAGGCCAGAAAAAAGGAGAAAAGGCCCAAATAAAAAAATGATGAGAGAAAAAGAGAGAAGGGACAATGTTACTATCATTTTACCACACTTGTGCTTCAAAGTAGCACCATGATATTCATGATAGAGAGTCTCCTATGTTATCACTTTCATATACTAGTGGGAATTTTTTATAGAACTTGGCTTGTATATTCCAATGATGGGCTTCCTCAAAATGCCCTAGGTCTTCATGAGCAAGCAAGTTGGATGCACACCCACTTAGTTTCTTTTGTTGAGCTTTCATATACTTATAGCTCTAGTGCATCCGTTGCATGACAATCCCTACTCACTCACATTGATATCTATTGATGGGCATCTCCATAGCTCATTGATACGCTTAGTTGATGTGAGACCATCTTCTCCCTTTTTGTCTTCTCCACAACCACCGTTCTATTCCACCTATAGTGCTATGTCCATGGCTCACGCTCATGTATTGCGTGAAGATTGAAAAAGTTTGAGAACACCAAAAGTATGAAACAATTGCTTGGCTTGTCATCGGGGTTGTGCATGATTTAAATACTTTGCGTGGTGAAGATGGAGCATAGCCAGACTATATGATTTTGTAGGGATAACTTTCTTTAGCCATGTTATTTTGAGAAGACATGATTGCTTTATTAGTATGCTTGAAGTATTATTATTTTTATGTCAATATTAAACTTTTATCTTGAATCTTTTGGATCTGAATATTCATACCACAATTAAGAAGAATTACATTAAAATTATGCCAAGTAGCACTCCGCATCAAAAATTCTATTTTTACCATTTACCTACTCGAGGACGAGCAAGAATTAAGCTTGGGGATGCTTGATACGTCTCCAACGTTTCTATAATTTTTGGTTGCTCCACGCTATATTATCTACTATTTTGGACATTATTGGGCTTTATTATCCACTTTTATATTATTTTTGGGACTAACCTATTAACCGGAGGCCCAGCCCATAATTGTTGTTTTTTGCCTGTTTTAGGGTTTCGAAGAAAAGGAATACCAAATGGAGTCCAAACGGAATGAAACCTTCGGGAACGAGATTTTCTGAATGAAAAAGACCCAGGAGACTTGGACCCTACGTCAAGACACAAAAGAGGAGGCCACGAGGTAGGGGGCGTGCCTACCCCCCTACGTACCCCCAAACGATCAGAAACGGAGCCAAAACCCTAATTCCACCGCCATAACTTTCTGTACCCATGAGAACCCGTCTTGGGGCCTGTTCCGAAGCTCCGTCGGAGGGGGCATCAATCACGGAGGGCTTCTACATCAACACCATAGCCCCTCTGATGAAGTGTGAGTAGTTTAGCTCAGACCTACGGGTCCATAGTTAGTAGCTACATGGCTTCTTCTCTCTTTTTGGATCTCAATACAATGTTCTCCCCCCTCTCTTGTGGAGATCTATTCGATGTAATCTTATTTTTGCGGTGTGTTTGTTGAGACCGGTGAATTGTGGGTTTATGATCAAGTCTATCTATGAATAATATTTGAATCTTCTCTGAATTCTTTTATGTATGATTGGTTATCTTTGCAAGTCTCTTCGAATTATCAGTTTGGTTTGGCCTACTAGATTGATCTTTCTTGCAATGGGAGAAGTGCTTAGCTTTGGGTTCAATCTTGTGGTGTCCTTTCCCAGTGATAGTAGGGGCAGCAAGGCACGTATTGTATTGTTGCCATCGAGGATAACAAGATGGGGTTTTCATCATATTGCATGAGTTTATCCCTCTACATCATGTCATCTTGCTTAAGGCGTTACTCTGTTTTTAACGTAATACTCTAGATGCATGCTGGATAGCGGTCGATGAGTGGAGTAATACTAGTAGATGCAGGCAGGAGTCGGTCTACTTGTCTCGGACGTGATGCCTATATACATGATCATACCTAGATATTCTCATAACTATGCTCAATTATGTCAATTGCTCAACAGTAATTTGATCACCCACCGTAGAATACTTCTGCTCTCGAGAGAAGCCACTAGTGAAACCTATGGCCCCCAGGTTTATCTTCATCATATTAATCTCCTACTACTTAGTTATTGCCTTTGCTTTTTTACTTTGCCTTTATTTTACTTTGCATCTTTATCATAAAAATACCAAAAATATTATCTTATCATATCTATCAGATCTCCCTCTCGTATGTGGCTGTGTACGGATTGACAACCCCTATTCGCGTTGGTTGCGAGGATTTTTTTTTGTGCAGGTACGAGGGACTCGCGCATAGCCTCCTACTGGATTGATACCTTGGTTCTCAAAAACTGAGGGAAATACTTACGCTACATTGTTGCATCATCCCTTCCTCTTCGGGGGAAACCAACGCAGTGCTCAAGAGGTAGCAGGCATATCTTCTTGTGTCACCACTGCGAGGAGTTAAACTATTTGGAGTCAAAGGAAAATTAGCCTCAAGATTTGTAGGACCATATCAAGTTATGAAACGTATGGGAGAAGTGGCCTACAAGTTGGAGTAACCAGAAGGATTATCAGGAGTTCACGATGTGTTTCACGTTTCACTGCTGAAGAAGTGCCATGTTGAGATGGACGATATTCCTCTGAGAGATATAGTGCCCCTAGAAGCAATTCAATTGGAGAATGACCTAACCTACGAGGAGAAACCCGTCAAGATTCTCGAGTTTCCAGCCGAGTTACACGCAGCAAGGTTATCAAGTTTTGCAAAGTTCAGTGGAGCCACCATACCGAGGAAGAAGCCACCTGGGAGCGAGAGGAAGACCTACGGAAAGACCACCCACACCTATTTTCTAGCCAACCCGAATCTCGAGGGCGAGATTCATCTTAAGGGGGGTAGGTTTGTAACATCCCAATTTTCAATTTGGATGTTATACATAGGTCATCATATGCATATCATATTTTTATTTGCATTTGGTTGTGATACTAGAAATATTAAGCAACTCAACGACCCAAGGAGAGAGTTGGAGGTTTCACCAAATTTTCATATTTGAATTTATTTCAAATTTGAAGAAAGGATCAATTTGATTTTAACATTTTCTCTCCAATTATTTCCAATAACAATAATAAATGAGAGAAGATAATATAACTTCTTCAAACAGAAAAGAAATATTTGAGAAGAAATTTTAAAATGAAGTTATTTTTATTTGTATTTTATTTGAATTAGAGAAAAACTTGCATTTTTAAAATTTGCATTTAGTCCAGAAAAATGTTTATCTTGTCCTAAATGTTAGGTTTGGACGGTGAAAATTGTTTCTAGTATTTTTAGAATTTTTATATATTTTATTAGGATTTTTGTTCGCTCCGAAATTTGTTTTAAAAAAACTTTCCAGACCGACTGGGGCGAAGCCCAGCCGACCCATTCGCGCCACCGCCTCCCGCCGCCGTCCCGGATCCGGACTCCGCCGGAGTCCGATGACGAGCCGCCGCTGCGCCCGACCCCATCCCCAAGTCGGCCGCCCCCCTCTTAAATAGCCATAGCCCCTCTCCGCCACCATCTTCCCACCGCCTGCAACGCTGCCCCGCCACTAGAGCCGAGCCGCCGCCTGCGCTTGCGCCGCCTCCTGCCGCAGCCGCCGCCCCGCGCCGCGTGCCGTCGACACTGCCACTGCTGCCTCCCGTCGTCGACGCCACCTGCCACCGCCGCTGCCGCCTCTCGCCGCTGCCGCCGCTCACCAGAGGAAGTTGCCGCCGCCACCGTTTTCTTTTGACGAACCAGTAAAAAAACCGAGAAAACCCCGCCTGGTTTTTTCTCTAATCTCGGTTAATTTCGTTTGATCGGTTTTTTAGGGTTTGCTAATTAGCGAACATTCACCCGTTCTTCTCTGTTAACGAACGAATTTTGTTCGTTAGATTTTTCCTTTTAGTTTTATTTCTGGCCAAGGACCTATTGGTGAATACTTTTCTTATAGATTAATCCCTGAACTTCAAACTCT
Organism: Triticum dicoccoides; assembly: GCF_002162155.2. NCBI lineage: Eukaryota > Viridiplantae > Streptophyta > Magnoliopsida > Poales > Poaceae > Triticum > Triticum dicoccoides. Next base: position 245,691,950 of record NC_041384.1, on the reverse strand, counting down.
CGTTACTTTTTACTCGTTTATTCAAATCCAGTGAAACCAATGCCAAAATCTTCGTCTTGTTCCCCTCTATCTAGATAAAGAACTTGAACATGGGTTTGACAATTTAAAATTTGGTTTCAAGCAGATTTGAAGTCGAACTTCTTTTGATCGTAGTTTGAGTTTCGTAGCTCCGATTCGATTGATTCCTTTTGCAAATCGAAGCTCTTCACTTGAACTTTAAGTTTGGAACTTTTCTTTTGGGTTTTACCTTTGCATATTATGATTGAGTGCTTATGTATGATATTGTTTGTTCACGATAGACTTTCTGGAGTGCGAAGCTTGCTACTACGAATCACTAGGGTTTTCAGATCGTCAGCAAGGCAAGTAACACTTTTATTATATCCCTTTATTACCCAGTTTTTATGCATTAGTTTCAACCCTTAAACATTGCATGAGTAGGTTTGTTTAACATGTGGGTATTGGGAAGTAGTTAATGAGGTAGAACCTATTGTCTTATATCAAACCCTGGGTATTTACTACGTATGCTTATACTGCTATGCTATGCTCGTAGACGTGGTTTGGTTTGAGTGATCCATGACAAATGTGATAGTTATTATTAATTAATGTTTAACTTAAGGTGGCTACTTTAATACACATCTGGGTGGATTGGTTTGGGCACCCTGCAGCACCCAATGGTTGTCTGAGCACCTGGAGCAATCCAGTTTTGTCCAAGGATATCCCGGAGAACCCGTGTGATCATCCTATGGTTTGCCACCCAGGCTCAAAGGGATCATAAGATTGTTCGTTCTAGAAACTTCCGTGTGCCGCCACAAGCCATTATGGGCTCTGGCATTGTTGAGTATGTTGTGTGACCTCTTTCAGTGGTAGGCTAGCAGATGTAGGGGATGTAGGTGGTACTGTCTACCCGGAGTAAAGAGTTAATGCTTTTGAAAGACTGTGTCTCGGTCATCCATTTCACAAACACCATGTAGTGCGAGAAATCCAACGGAGGAGATCGAGTCTTGTGGGGAAAAGTGTGCAAACCTCTACAGAGTGTACAAACTAATCATGGTTAGTCATGTCCCCGGTTATGAACATCTTGAGTATCTGGTACTTGAATTATTGGTTTGATCTCATCACTTTACTTAATTAATTTGTTGGGTTATAATTATTATTTTGGGATTGAGTTGGAGGAACCTTCTCAATAATTTTCAACCAACTTGGTAGTTAAATAAAAATATTCCTTTGTTGTAGGGAAAAATTAGCTTTATGCAAATGATAATCGTAGAGCCTCCACCAGCCATATATGCATGTAGTGATAGCTGTTATTTGTTCATTGCTCTATAGTGTTATCTTGCCAGCATATTCCATACGGTGACCTACACAGGCTGCAACGTATTATGTTGCAGAGTTTTCATACAAAGAGTAAGGTGCGCTAGGTCGTTGTCATGCACTCAGTTTTGCCGTGGAGTTGGATGGACTCTTCTACCTTCGAAGCATCCGCTGTTATCTTATTTAGATGGCCTTTATCCATATTATTGTAATAAGTTCTCCTTTGAGACATTCGATGTAATAACTGTGTGATTGAACTCTGTTATAAATCCTCGAGTATGATGTGTGTCAGCAATACCGATCCAGGGATGAAACTTAAGCACAAAGACTTGACTGTCTGTGGTCGGGTCGCTATATGTTTGCTAGCCGAAAATTCCACACCAAGTAGACATACTACTTGTGCATTCAAAAACCCTTAAATCCAAATCTTATCTTCAAGAGTCCACCATACCTACCTAAGGATTGAGCAAGATCCTTCAAGTAAGTTGTCATCGGTGCAATAAGGCAATAAAAATGGCTTCAAAAGTGTTAGATCATTTAGTGTAAGAGAAAATTGAGCGTTGTACGAACTTGTGATGGCAAAGAATAAAAGTGACAGACTGCATAATAAAGGTTGCTATCAAAAGAGGCAATATAATGTGACGTTCTTTTGCACTAAGGGGTTGAGCATACAAAAAAAATAAGCGCGTGACAACCTCTGCTTCCCTCTATGAAGGGCCTATTTTTTACTTTTATATATTTAATTTTATGCAAGAGTCGAAGTTTTTCTCTCTATTCCTTATTATTTTTCTCTTTTGGCAAGCATCATGTGGTGAGGAAAGATCTAGGCACACATATCCAGTTGGATATGGGTAGCATGAGTTAGTATTGTTGACATCACCCTTGAGGTGAATACGTTCGGAGGCGAAATTATAAGCCCCTATCTTTCTATGTGTCTAGTTGAAACATTTTGCTCATGTGTACGCGGTGAGTGTCCGCAATCATAGAACACTATATGACGGTTGAGTATGTGGAGATCTTACTTAGACTCTGTTGAATAAGTTGAATTACAATTGCTTGGTGACTGGGAACATAGGTTGTTGAGTTTCAAGAGAATTCATTGTTTGAACCTTAACATGTGAATTGGTTGCTACTATAACATGACAAGTTTTATAAGAAAGAATTGTTGTTATAATGCTAGGAGAAGTGTCTAAAATTACCATTGATCAAACTTGTGCACCTTTCTAGCATGCACACTTCATAAATTATTTATTTTATCTTTTACCTACTCGAGGACAAGTAGGAATTTAGCTTGGGGGTGCTGATACGTCTCCAACGTATCTATAATTTATGAAGTATTCATGCTGTTTTATTATCATTCTTGGATGTTTTACAGACATTTTATAGCCACTTTATATCATGTTTTGGGACTAACCTATTGACCCAGTGCCCAGTGCCAGTTGCTGTTTTTTGCTTGTTTTTTACATCGCAGGAAATCAATATCAAACGGAGTCCAAACACCGCGAAACTTCTTGTGGATTTTTTATGGACCAGAAGGCTCCCGATGGGCCAAAGCAGCACCTGGGGGTGCCCCGACGGGGGCACAACCCATCATGGCGCGCCTAGGGCCCCAGGTGCACCCAGGTGGGTTGTGCCCACCTCGGTGAACTCCTGCACCCCCTCTTTGCCCTATAAAATCCCAAATATTCCAAAAAACCCTCGGGGTTAACCTAGATCAGAACTTCCACCACCGCAAGGCTCTATAGCCACCGAAAACCAATCTAGAACCCGTTCTGGCACCCTGCCGGAGGGGGGGAATCATCACCGATGGCCATCTTCATCATCCCGACGGCCACCATGATGAGGAGGGAGTAGTCCACCCTTGGGGCTGAGGGTTTGTACCAGTAGCTATGTGTTTAATCTCTCTCTCTCTCTCTCTCTCCTGTTCTTGAGATGTCACGATCTTGATGTACTGCAGGCTTTGTTAATATAGTCGGATCATGTGGTGGTTTCCCCTCTCTATCTTGTTGTGTTGAATTGAGTTTTTCCCTTGGAGATTTCATTGTTATCGAATTGAATACATTTATGGATTTGAGAGCACTTGATATATGTCTTGCATATGAATACTCATGGTGACAATGGGGTATCATATTCATTCACTTGATATATGTTTTGGCACTCAATTCGCAGATTCTCGAGGTGACATTGAGGTAATCTGCATATAGGGGTTGATGCACATTCTTGTCTTTTTTGTTTGGTAGAAATCTTGGGGCACTCTTTGAGGTTCTTTGTGTTGGATTGAGTATTATGAATCTGAAATTATTTGGTGTTATTTTAGTATGAACTCTTGGATAGATCGATCAGAAAGAATAGCTTCGAAGTGGTTTCGTACCCTACGAATAATTTCTTCTTATGTTCTCCACTAGATAGGAACTTTGGAGTGATTCTTCATCGCACTTTGCACTACAAAAAAATACACTTCCATGATGATACGTGTTTGTCACAGTAGGTCGCATTTTTTGTCATGCATGTACATGCATGACGATTTTATGACAGAATCAAGATGGTCATACATGTGTTGTCATAGAAGTGTTCCATGACATTACCAAAATTATCATCACGGAAGTGTCCACTTCCATGATGATAAATCACGCGTCATAGAAGTGCTATCGTCAAGGGTGACCGACACGTGGCATCCACCGTAACGGAACGCTGTTAAGCTATCGGGTCGGATTTTGGATCCGATAACCCGTTAACAGCCCTGACCAATGAGAAATTTCCATGTGTAAAATTCTGATTGGCCGAAGGGAACACCTGTTAGCTCGTCAGTGGGCCAGACATCGCCCGTCCATTGGAGGAGAGATGCCTATGATACGTGGACACGTGGCTAGGCCCAACAGAGGCCCATATAGGTTAAAAAGGCCGGCCCAGTCAAAGGCCCATAGAACTTAATCAGGTACTAGTGGGCCAGCCTAATAATGGCCTGCTTAATAAAGGCCCATTTACAACCCGAAGCCAGATCTGGCCCGTTAATTGTTCGCCCAATATTTGGGCCCATTTATGGCCCGAACCCAGATCTGGCCCGTTAATTGTTTGCCAAATATTTGGGCCCATTTGTGGCCCGAAGCTAGATCTGGTTCGTTAATTGTTCGCCGAATATTTGGGCCCAACTACAGCCCAGTGACTTTTGGCCTGTTAGAGGCCTGATGTAGACATGGGCCCATTTCAGCCTGGTGTGACTTTCGGCCTGGGAATGGCCTGTGCTGCCCATGGGCCATGTCGGTGTCAAAGCCGGCGGATCTCGGGTCGGGAGTCCCGAACTGTGCGTCTAAGGCGGATGGTAATAGGAGGCAGGGGACACGATGTTTACCTAGGTTCGGGCCCTCTTGATGGATGTAAAACCCTACGCCCTGCTTGATTGTTCTTGATGATACGAGTATTACAAGAGTTGATCTAGCACGAGATCAGAGAGGCTAAGCCCTAGAAGCTAGCCTATGGTATGATTGTATGTTGTCCTACGGACTAAAACCCTCCGGTTTATATAGACACCGGAGGGGGCTAGGGTTACACAAGGTCGGTTACAAAGGAGAAGATATGCATATCCGTATTGCCTAGCTTGCCTTCCACGCCAAGTAGTGTCCCATCCGGACACGGGACAAAGTCTTCAATCTTGTATCTTCATAGTACAACAGTCTGGCCAGAGGATATAGTCCGGCTGTCCGGAGACCCCCTAATCCAGGACTCCCTCAGTAGCCCCTGAACCAGGCTTCAATGACGATGAGTCCGACACGTAGTGTTGTCTTCGGCATTGCAAGGCGGGTTCCTCCTCCGAATACACCATGGAAGAGTTTGAATACAAGGATAGTGTCTAACCCTGCAAAATAAGTTCCACATACCACCGTAGAGAGAATAATACTTCCACAAATCTAATCTGCTGACATGTTTCGATAGTATGACATCACTTCATGGCCCGGTTATTATTCGAACCGCTTTTCTCAACCAGCTCCACACATATCGTGAGGCGGTTTTCTTGATACGTCTTGTCAAAGCAGAGATTGTGTTCCCCTTATTACGGGATTCTCATCAATACGGACGTGGGTAACCCAACTGCGCCATCAATTGTGGTGCGTGGTGAATAAGCGGTTTTGCCAGGAAAGTGGGGAGACTTATCGCCTCTTCCGCCCTTATAAAGGGACAAAGATTTACTTTTTTCACCCACGCCTTCTTCCTTCTCGCTTACCCATTCCCGCACACTCGAGCTCTAGCGCCCAAGCTCGCGTTCTTCTTCTCAAACCACTCCAAGCATGTCTGGAGTAGGAGGCAAGTGGATGGTTTCCTCCGTCACGGCGGAAAACAACAAAAAGTTACAGAAGCCGGATACCTAGCTGTGAATATCGCGCACCGGCTGCCGAATGCGGGGCAGATCGTCCCAACGCCCGAACCCCATGAGAGGGTAGTTTTTCTTACCCATTTTGTATGTGGACTGGGATTTCCTCTCCACCCATTTGTCCGCGGCCTCATGTTCTACTACGGGATGGATTTCCATGATCTGGCCCCCAACTTCATCCTAAACATCTCGGTGTTTATCGTCATGTCCGAGGCCTTCCTTCGCATCAGGCCCCACTTCATCCTATGGCTGAAAACCTTCAATGTCAAGCCGAATGTGGTGGGTGGCCAGCAAGCAGAATGCGGAGGCGCCATGGTGGGCAAGATGCCTAATGTCACCTGGCTCGAGGGTACCTACGTGGATACCATAAAGGGGTGGCAATCAGGGTGGTTCTACATCACCGGGCCGCGTGACTCCAACTGGGTGGCGGCCCCCAAATTTCGATCCGGAATCCCCATGCGTCTCACCTCCTGGAAAAAAGAAGGGCCTGTCCTGGGGTTCTTCGGTAGAGCTGATCGGACTCCAGACCTGCATCCAGAACATGACAAACAAGAAAATTAAGCTCGTCAACATGGTCCAGGTTATGCTCTTCCGCCGGATCCTTCCGTGCCAACGACGGGCATTTGTTTTGTCGGAGTTCGACTCGGCCCAGCACCAGATGCTGCGAGAGCTCTATGACACGACACACGAGGACGTCTGGAGGGTGTTGTTCAAGGGCGCCGAGATGCCTCCCTCCCTCACCGAGGACCGTGGACTCAGCGCAAAGCGCAAAGCGCCCATCCGGTAGGCTTTTATATCTCTCACGGTATTTATGTGCCTTGGTTTATTTATGTGCTGGATCTAAGCTTTCATGTCATTAACAGGACTGGATAAAGACAGCAGAGCAGCTTGATTGCCCAGCTCCCCTACCCGAAGATCCTGCAAACGCTCTTCTAACGAAGGTGCTGACTTCGGCACCTTACGAGGTGCCGGAAAAGACGACCAAGAAGAAGGCCGTGGGTACCCGAAAGGGTCTCCGGCGCAAGGTTTTATCGGACTCATCGGCCGATGAGTCCGACGCGCACTCCTCCCATGGAAATGAGGAGGAGGAGAAAAGTTCTCCCCTCCCCAGCCAGGGGAGACATGAAAAGGAAGGCCGACCCATCCGGGGAGGCCGAAGGGTCCAAGAAGGGAAAGACCCTTCCTCAGGACTGTGCCACGACGGCCACCGACAGCGGCGGCGAGTGGCTACCAAGGGACAAGCCCCTGGCGAAGTCATAACTGTCTCGACACCATAGTACTTCATGGTATGTTTTATTGTGCTGCATTTGCTCATGCCGAACATGATTATGTAGTCCGGCCTGAGCTCATCTCGACGTACCCTCGTCGAGCGTCTCTTTGGGCTCGTCGGATATTAACATTGGTTCTCCTCCGACGGCTTCCACCCCTCTTCATGCGGACAACGCCGAGGTGGTGTCTTAAAAGGCACCGACCCAAGGGAAGGTGATCCTGGGGGTGCCTCACGGCGACCTCCCAGACCCTGGGTACCAAGGGAGTGAGGCTCCTACGGGCTTCGAGTTTGGGCCCCAGCCGGACACTGCGCCGGAACCTTTGATGATTCCGGACTCCGGTAGGCGGTCCCCCATTAAGGGGGCCAACCATCCATGCCGGTGTCCTCTGTCCAACCAGAGGCACCGGACAACTTGCTGGAAGCGCTTCACAGTGCTTCCATCGATGAGAAACACCGCGCTATCATGAGTGCGGTGGTCAAGACGGTTCAGTCCGCCAAAAATGGACTGACCGAAGCTTGCGCCAGCCTCCTAACAGGCTTTCAGGTAAGCATTCAAAATATAAAAATAATACTGCATAGATAGTAGCCCGTGATGCTCTGTTCGGCGTTCGCGAAGAAAAGCCGAATAGAGTATCAAATGATAACTCAAGAGTCTAATTAGAGTATGTCTATATGTATGTGCAGGCTTCCCTGCTGGCTGCTGCCGCACGTACTGCAGAGGTCTCTACGCTGAAGCAGGCCCTAAAGCGGTCCGAGGACGAGCTCGGCCTTACCAAGGGGCAGCTCGAAGAGAGCAAAGGTAAGATATACCCCAGTTTATATAGTTAAAAATAAGTTTGGTGTAAAGTAATAGGATCATCATGAATTTGTCAGGGGCCACAACCGAGGTGGAGACCCTGAGGAAGGCATTGTCCGCGGCCGAAGACAAAGCGGCCAAAGAACACATTGAATGGGAGAAACAAGAAGCCCGAGTGGGCGAGGTGCAGCAAGAGCTCGAGGCTCTCGCCAAAAAGCACGAGTCCTTGGAGCTTGACTCCAAGACGCGAGAGTCCGAGCTCGCGCAGGCGCTTGAAAGCGTCCGGAGCGCCAAGGCCGGAGCCCACAAGGCCCTCTAGGAGATTGATGCGCTGAAGAAGATAGCAGCGGGTAAGGCATTCAATATGCAAAGCAAGCATGTGAAGGATACTTTCCTTTTTCTTCCCCAAGTTCGGAGCTCTCCAGGAGCGTTTGCAGATCTTCCCCGCAGTGTGCCAGATGCCGCGGAGTTTTACCGGGCTGAGGAGGGGAGCACAACAGAGAAGTTGTTCTGGTCTCAGTATACTGGGACCGAACACCCCGTGTCCTTGAGCGACCAGCTGAAGCAGTTGGTCGAACTTCACAAGGCGGCCGAACAGGCCATGAGGGGCCTTATAGTCCGGATGTGGCCTGGTGAGCATCTGTCCGGCAGCTACTTCGGTCTGGTGAGGCAGCTAGTGGAAGCCTGCCCATGGCTTGAAGTCATCAAGCGATCCGTTTGCATCGAAGGTGCACGGAGAGCTTTTCCCTGGGCGAAGGTGCACTAACGGGACATCAAGCCCACTAACGGCCCGTGCTAAAGGTGGCAACAGTTAAGCCCAACGTGACTTTGGGTCTGTTAAAGGCCTGTCACGTAATTCGGCCCGTTGATGCCTGTGCTAAGCTTTCTGCCTCTTAAAGGCCCATGATATCAGTGGGCCAACTAAGGCCCAAGATATGTTTCGGCCTGGTAATGTCCCATGAGCTAACTGGGCCCAAAATGGCCCGGTCTACATTTCGGCCCGCTGAAGGCCCGTCGATGACTAGTGAAAATTGAGGCCCAACATGCATTTTGGCCTGCTAAAGGCCCATGGTTTCATCTCGGCCGTAACAGGCCAGTACAATATTCAGCCTGTTAATGGCCCAATGCTACCTAGGCCAAACTAAGCTCTGGGTGGACAAAAGGCCCAACTAAAATATAGGCCGGTGTAAGTTTGGGCCTGGCGCAATGTGTGAAGGCCCCAATCATTTGGGACCAAGAAAGACGCAGGCCGGCCCAATTGTGGCCCGCTAAAAACCTGGCCCGTTAGAGTCAAATGTTTCGGTCCGGTCGACTACATCTGATTTTTTTAACATAGCCAATGATGGCAGTAACTAGTAGGAATTAAGAACAAACCTACTCTATACAATAAAGAAATTACGGCATAGTAACTAAGAATAAACCTACACTATACAATAAAGGATTTAAGGTATATTACATCCACTGGGCATCGAAGTTCGCCACCAGTGATCATAAAGCGCAACGAAGAAGCATATTACAAAAACTGGGCACCATTGCAGCGTAAAAAAATAATACTGAACCGAGACCACTTCCAAGACAGTTCAAGAAAGGTTAGCCTTGCGGGGGAACTGCTGTGCAAGCTGCTGAGCAAGGCTGTGAGACCGTCCTAGCATGTCGGTCATAGCTTCCAGGTGTAGGTGTTTAGCGATGAGGTTCTCATTGGTGTTCTCCGCAATCTTTCTTAGTGATAGGACTTCAAGTCGAAGTTGAGTTGTAGAATGCCTTTCTGCTAGAACTTGGGACTGAAGAAGTCGAACTGATTTAGACAACGAATTCTGTGAGTTTGTCTGACTGTTAGTCTCAAGTAACTTGAACACTGCATCAAGACAAGACTTTGGGGTTGTCTTGCTATCTTCAAGATGTTTTACCTTCTTTGCTGCAATATATGTTGGGTTTGTCTCACAGCCTTCAGCAGACTTGTGCATGCCATCAGGCATATCACCCTGAAACAAAGCAGAGAGATGACATGTTTTGCATGTGTATAAACAAAGATGATAACTGTTCTGTCAATTCTATCCAATTTCAAATTAGAAAATAAAGAGTAAGTTCAAAATATCAATAGCATAATTTGGCATTGCTCATAATGCGGGGAGCTTCACCACACTACTGGATTACCATGTCAACATAACAAGCATAGATGAAGGGCAAAGAAAATCATTGTATCTATTTTGGATAATGTGCATGGCATGTAGTTCATATCATCAGCCACATCAGTAAGATAAAACAGGAGATGACAAGGTGCAAACGTGGGCTGCTTCACCACACACTGGATTATAGATCCACAAAAACAAGCGTACATATAGGGAGTATTAAGTAATGTGCATGGTATGAATGAGGAATTTGGTTTTAGAAGTAAAACTTAGAACTTACGGTTCTTATGAACATGCATTTTGGTAGAAACAACAAACTAAACAGCAGTAAACGATAGGGAGTATGAGCAAGTTAAACAGCAATCGAGGACAAAGGCTTTAGAAGGACTGACTTACATTAACAGTTAACACCAACTTTATAATGCCCTTCTCCATGTCAAGGGAAGGATAACTCAAGAATTTCAGCACATAATCTTCTTCATAAGCATTGCCTGTACTCTACATTTTGTAGAGAGTAATTATAGATATGATAATACTTGAAGGGATAGAGGATAATGAAGATAAGATGCAAATTGATGCTACATAATCAACTACCAATCCCTGGAAGTACAAGCATTACATGACAAAATGTACTGACAAGAACAATGGGCTACACTTCTGAACTAGCATTGTCTGTGTATTCTACTTGTTGGTAAGATTAAATATAGATCTGATCTTCTTTAGTAAATGGTGGGTGAGGGAGATAAGATGCAGAATGCTACAAAATGAACCAATCCCTCTTCCCATAATACAAGAGTGTTTTGAACACTTGTGTACTGTACAAAACGTTCTTATATTATGGGACGGAGGGAGTAGCTATTAATGTAAGTACAATGATAGACCACATTCAGTCCTTACAAGAGGACTGCAGAGCTAAACCTCTTCAAAAGCATTGGGTTAATTCTAAATTTATGTAAGAGTCCATACGGATCTTATAATGTCCACCAAATGGACGATTACGAGGATAATATGTGCATTGATGCTACATAATCAAACAGCTATGAAAGTAAGTATGGTCATACAGGGCAAGAGGTACTCATAAGAGCAATGCAGTGTGCAGTATAGTTGCGAGATTCTGTGGTCCCTTGAGAACGAACGTTCTTCTGCTAACAGTTTTCGTACAAGTGAGAAATTAAGGCAAATGCAGAAATGTAGTTCAAATTGTGATGTGATATCATAGACAGTACCTTATGCTGCAGCCGAGACCAATGTGTAACAATATTATTCCAGTCACCGTCAGATAAATGTAGCACTGGAGACTTTACAGAAATTTCGTTTAGAGGCTTGCCATCGAAGTGCGCTTACCTCAGGTAGGAATGATACTTCATCAACGAGTGCTTGAAAAGCACAACCAACCCATGCTCGTCATCACAATCCAGTTTGCTCCTCGCCTATTTAAAAGAATGAAATCTTGTGTCTTCTGTTAGCATAAACATATGCAGTAATGACCATGAATAACATCAGTACATTACTTACGCGTAAGTTGCGGAGGAAGACTGCAAATTGTTCTCTGTCTGCGGTATAATGTTTCCATGAAGGAAAGATGTGCACAAAGTTCCTGACAACAACATAAGCTTCGTCTTCTAAACTGGGAAGAAATGGAACATGGGTCCTATTTGCTGCAATTGGGGCTCTCTCTGGTTCAAAAAGGGATTTGGCAACTGAATTTGGTGTACTCTTTGCTGGAATGGGGGTTTTGCGTCGTACAGCTGGTGCTATGTCAACTGGCATAATCATATTGTTTGCTGCAGTTGGGGTCTGCTGAGCTGGGGTATCAGAAATGACTAGTGTAGTAGGGATAGAGTCTGCTAGAGTTGGGGTATTTTGTGGGTCAAGTGATATTGCAACTACACCTAATGGGCTATTTGATTTATCAGGTGCCACTACCTTTTCCAAATACTTTGCTTGTGCTCCTCCACGATCAGCAATCGCCCTCTTCCTTTTGAATGTCTGATACACAAGAACAACATTTGAATGGATACATATGGTATGATGACAAATGGAATATGTACTGAAAAATGGACAGGTAGGGCGTATTCACATACACGATGTGTAAACTAAGCTAATGGCTGTTCAACAAAGTAGAAGCAATGCAAAACATCAGTTGCAAGATATGTGCGAGCAATGTAACCTTGGAAAGTTAGAGCAAGTACCTTGATGGGTGAATTGGATAGGGAATCTTCCTCTGACTCCTCCACTAGGGAGCTACATTGACTTAGGTCTCCCTCTAGCTCAGAATCACTGTTAGGATCATATTCTGAGCATGAACCTGTAGGTGGAGAGCGTTTGCATTGCATTGCATCCGGACTTGATTTCAGTCCCTTAATGCCAAGTTTGGCAGCCATGGCATTGTTCTGCTTTATTCTTTTCATGCGCGCAAGCTCATAATCATTATGATGGTGTTCAGAATCTGAGATTCATGAAAACATAAAGAGTAGTCAGATTATCTATGGAATGCATTGCGGATTCAACTCGGAGAGTGTCTCCCTATAAACCCCTGCATATGCAAAGTTCACCTCCCCAACCGTGCTGACCAGACCACACACAGAAATACAAACCCCTTATGTCTCTATAAGAGGTAGGCACACATTTCAAAACTGAAGTAGGAACATTAGAATCATATGAAATTCGTATTTGAACAAATAAAATAAGGAGTTATGAGTGGCGTAATGTTTAGCTTCAAGGGTGGAGTGTTGGTAGTGCAACCCAAAGCAAGTAGGCAGATTGTATTCCATGTAAAAGATCGAAACCTATGTAAAAGCTGGAAATGACACTTTCTTTTTATACAATGCAGTGTTCGTTACCCACACATGATGGAAGAGATCACATAGAGAAATACTATTCACTCATGTCTACGGTTCCAGTATTTAGAAACAGGGTGGTCCACCCTAAAAGAATATTGACAACAAATATGACAAGGCAAGCATAGATGTAGTGAATCAATCATTTACTTGTGAGCTTACTAGGACAAGTATGCAGAATTGTAACTGCAGTAAGAGAACGTCCAAAATCTGAATGAAGAAGTTTGTCCAGCACTTATTGTTTGGAACTAACCGACGTGAATAATTGGATATTATATCGAATGAGTAAGAAAGACAAGTAAAATTGTCAACAAACCTGGTTTGTAGTAGTAATCTGGGTCAATATCACTATGACCAACAATCCAAAATGACTAGTTTCTGTTCCAAGGGCTGGAATTTTGAAAACCCAGTGAACTTTAGAGGTACTAAAGATTACCGAAATACATCTGAACCATTAAGTGTAGGTAGCACTAAGCACACAACAAACTCTGTTGATAGTCCTACCTAATGAGTAATGAATCAATTAGAAAATGGGTGATGAGGAGTGGCTGCTGAGTGTTGAGGACGTATCTCAGGATAAATCGGCTTGGCTTGGTGGGTGCTGCACGCCTGAGCCCTGAACGGACTGGGAAGGTAGGCACGGTGGTGCGCCCGGGCAGCGGTGACATTGTTGGGCGAGCGGCTCCTGGCCTCCTGTTAGTCTGGCGTCTCCTCCTAGAGTCATGCCGTCCGGGGACGGCAAGTCGCCGGCGAGGCAGGCGGCTGGGGCGAGTAGAGATCAAAAGCGCGTAGCAGAACAGAGGGGAGTCGGGGCCTGGGATGACCCAAAATCCCAGGGTGGGCCGGCCCACCGTGGGCACCCTGTAGAGATACACACCTGAGCGGTGAACATTCATTTTCTAAACTAATTTAGGAACATTTTGCTGACCAATTAAACAACTCTGTTTTAATAATATCAGATTCGTATTTGAACAACTAAGCTTGTTTACCTTGATGGGTGGAGCAGTGTTATTATGACACGAAGCATGTATTCTGATCGTATAGTGATCATAAAAGAGGGAAACTCTAAGCATATTTTTTTAGCAAAAGAGGGTTTCCCCTCCGATTTCTATTAAAGAAACCACCACGGAACTAACATGATCAATTAAACCCTAAGCATGATCAATTAAGCCGTATTATGGCTATGCCATGGCAGATTTGAAGCTGCAAACCGGATAAATGATATTTAGCATCCATTTTTGCTTCGAACGAAGAACTAAATTCTAAGAGCTGAAAAGAAAGTAGAGTAACCAAGTTAAGATCTATTTTTCTGGTTGAGATCAAAACATTGAGGAGATATGAAGTACCACCTCTCTTGCGAAGCCGTGTAGGCATTGGGGGGTGCGATGGCTGTCGGTGGCGTTGAAGTAGATCTGCAACGGTAAACGGGTGCATCTGGGGATAAGTCCTGTTGCAGTGGAAGAGAAGGTCATGTGAGCGGCCCTAGCAAAGAGGACGACGGCGCCGATGAAGCGAGAGGACGCGATGCAAGGCTATTGGTCCATCGCCGTGGATGAGAAACGTCCATCTCTACCAGTGGACGACGCGGTCTTGGTAGGCGCTGTGGCATGGTGGTGGACGGCGGCGATGGATGGGGTGGCGGACGGAGGCTGGTGTGGGGATGGGGTGTTCTAGCACGGACGGTGTATGAATGGGAAAATGGAGGGAGAGGTACGGGGAACCATGTTTTTGGGACGTGCCTGTCTAAAATATGGGAAAGTTACGAACTTAGCCCCCGTTTAAAATTTGGACGTCTCGTCGGTTGGGGATAGAACAGTAATCTCGCATCTCGCCAATATTTGCCCAGAGCGATTTCGAGCGAGGAGAGGGTGGTTGGCGCCCATGGTTGGCGCCCACGGTGTATGAACGGGGCTGACAGGTAGGGAGGTTGTGTCATGTCTGAGTGAAGTTACAAACCTGCCCCTATTGAAAATATTTGCCTACATCGATTTCGGCCGAGTCGAGTTTGTTTTGCCGCCCACCATGTATGAATGGGGAATGGAGGGAGAAACATATGTCTTTTGGACGAGCTTGAATCAAATGAGTTTTGCTGCCCATGTTTGACGCCCACCGTGTCGGAATGGGCTCAGAGGCGGTCGTGTCACGTCTAATTGAAGTTACTAACCTACCCCTATTTAGAGCAGTGGAAATCGGACCGATGGATTGTCCGTGTAATGGGTAGACAGTAATTTCCATCTCCCAAACACTTGGCTTCCGGCAGCCGACGTGGGAGTGGACATTTTGCTGCTTCTTTCGAATTTTGGGAAAATAAGCATCCACGTTTACCCTGGCAACTAAATTTGAATCCATTTTGTATTCCTATATGAATCTTTATAAATCATTCTATGTGTTTTTATATATCTTCAAAAGGACGACAAAGATGTATTCCACTGTCATATATGAATATGGTTTACAAATGCCGATACTCAAATTCAGAAACTAGAATCCAGTTTAACGTGAATTCAAATATTTGGAACACTTCATGTCCAACTCAAATGTCACACGCAGCATAATGTGTACTCCCATTTAGATATGTACACAAGCGATGTATCAAGATTCAAATACCGAGTCAATGAACCAAGAATGTACAGAACTAACAGACATACAAACACTTATAGAGTATATGGATCAATAATATCAACTAACATACATAAGCCAGGCCGCTGTACTTTTTTTGGCTACAACATCATCCTTTTTAGCCAGCATCTTGGCCCTTTCCGATGCGTGCCACTTATGGTCCATCTATACTACTACTATTGCTGAATGCACATTAAGCCCGATTGGCATATTTGTAGGTCTGGCACAGCAATCCAAATGAAATGTCTCCGAGTCTTATCAATTAATGCAGACTTGTGCTCAAATAAAATTACAAACCAAAAAACAAAAAAACAATTATTACATGATCTCTAAAACAAATGGTTTGATTGATTACATGAACAGACAACACAAAGGGTATTCAACTATGGAAAGAACATTTCACCTATGATTTACCAAGTAGGAATTTAATTTCCTTTTTTCCTTCAGGACCTTAACAATCTTGCCAATCTTAGCTTGCTACGTTTTGAAATCCACCAAATATTTAATGGTTGTCTTGAGTACTGCTTGTGATTGTGTTGTTTGCTTCCTCGACATGTCAACTTCATCTCTAAGTGCAGAAGCAGAATCTCTTTCTACCACTAGTTTAGCCTCTAGAGCATCAGCAGTTGGCAATTCATAATGCATGATTGGGCTGGTGCCACTGCTGTGGGATGATGCAATGTCCATGGGGACCTCTCTCTTTGATCTTGGGCTAACCTGTTTTGCCATTAAAGTTCCGACTGGATTCAGAAAAGTTGAAGTTGCAAAACATCTCAACTGGGAGTTATAACAGCAAACTAGTTAAACAAACAAAGAATTAAAGAGTTTCAGTTGGATGCTGAAAAGTAGTTATTAACATCATTGTAACCCGTTGTTGCAGCAGCAAAGCAGTTAAACAAACAAGTAGATATTTAAGTTAAGGCAAACAGGTAATTCTTAGCAGTAAGTATCAAACACATAGATAGGCGCAGTCTACAATATGATTAACAGGATGTGCCATTATGTAATCAGTAGCAAACTAAATTAAGCCAAGCAACATAATTGAACAATTTTGCAATAAGTGGCTAACTAAAATTCCGAGAAGCAGGTAACTGAACTTATGCTAGTTCTTTGTACAGGCACACTGCAACTTCTTTTTCGCTTACAAGGTTGTACGAAGGAGTCCATGGCATCAATTGCTTGGATACGCAGTCGCAATACTTCTTTCTTCCCACACTGCATGGGTAAGTCGAATGGTTAATCTGGTAAGATGGTGCGTCCTTGATATGTTATATGAGGACGTGTAGTCAGACTAGTTGTAGCCAAACACATCACACTGGCTTTTACTGTATATTTCATGCGATTACTTTTGGCATATCGAGATCTAAGCAATCTATAATAGGATGAAAAGACTGGCATCCTTCACATTATTGGTGAACTCAGTTCATATAAACAAGCAATTCAACCATTTTGTGGGTAAATCAAAAGCGCCACTGGAATATTTTTCACTATCCAATCATACACGCAAAAATGGGCGACGCCACCATAGGGGCTCGTATGGGCAGCCGCCTCAGGTGGCTGGAAAGTGTGCACCTAGTTTGAGTCATCTAGGTTGGCCCACGCTAGTTTTGTTCGTCCCAACGCATGAGCAGGCAATGTAAAAAATGAAGAAAATGTTTCAATTTGGATGGGCCAATAACATAAGTGCAAGGCAGGCTCGCAGCCCAAACGAGCGCCTCCCATATCGATCGACAGTAGGAAAAATCCCAATTCATTCGCTCTAGCCTCCACTCTGGTTCGGTCCTAACCTAGACGCCGCTGGATAGACCGACACAGCACTTCCTCGCGCCCTCGTTGGAGGGCGGTCGCCGGGCTTCAAGCGAACGGAAGGACAAGAAGATTAAGATCCAACCCTGGGTGTATCCTGCGTGGGAGGCAGCGGCGGCAGCACGGGCATGGCATTGAGCTTGCGCAAACGGACAATTTCTAGCCAATAGTCAAACCTGATGGTGTTGTAAAACTGCTTGTATGTAGGGAATCTATGAGAAAATGAAACCAATTTCTACTTATTTTATAACTCCCCCAATCAATACTGAACTGACTGAATTTGATGTATCTAATCAAGTTTCTGGTGAAAACATACAAGCTCATGTTGTTCTTGAGCCTAAAGTGTCTAATGAACAAACTGCTAATGAAGGATTTGATGCAAACATTTTACATGCTCCTGGTGAAGAACATATAATGTCTAATGAGGGATCTAATGCAAGCATTTTGCAAGCTCATTGAAGGATTTAGTGTCTAATGATGATCTACTATGTTGAGAGAGACAGAGATTTGCAGGCATTGATGACAAGCAAATTATAGTGCATTTTCATAGCTTGAGGAAACGTCGAGGCCATCTACCAGAAAGTCCCTGTATCATGACAACATAGCATAAATACTTTTCTAATCTGTTGTTTGAAACTATTGGCATACTTGTGCAGGATAGATATATTGATATGCAGTTTGTGCATTGGTTATACGTGCAATTACACTTCGATATTTTCAGCCAGAGAACGAATAATTCAAGGAGGTACAGACCATGTTTGTAGTCCTTGTACACCATGTTGCGTTTTGTGTTTTTTGGTGCTTGCATCATTTAGTATTTATAATCTGAACTACTTTGGATCATTAGCTGGTTTTCAAAGTGCATGTAGCTTCACATTTCTCAAGTTATGTTGATTTCCGGAGTGCAAGTGCCTTCGTATTTTTTAAGTTAAATGTTCACCCCTGGTAACTTGAATTCGTGGATCAGCCACTTCACACATAAATCATACACGAATGCCCGTACGAATTAAATGAAATGCGGGGACTTATGCTAGCTCGTTGTACAGGCTCACTGCAGCTATGCTTGCGCTTGGGATGTTCCATGTACAAGTCCATGTTACCACTTGCTTGGATGTGCAGGCCTAGTGCTCCTTGCACCCCCCTCTGCATTTTTGAAACGGCGAATGGTTGATCAAATAATAGGAATCGACCTTGATGTTGTACCGGAGGACAGATACTTACAAGGTTATACGAGTGTGCAGGATGTGTACCAGATCCCGTAGCGCCGTCATGCTTCGCTAAAAAATGGATTTGCTTGTTTCAGATGATATCTCCAGAAGAAATAAGAGTTAAAGTCAGAGTTGCATAGGCGTGTAAGCTAAGAGAGCAGTGAAAGGATATCCAAACATCGTCGAAACAGTGCACAAGGGAGTGATGTGTGGATACCTAGTTCGGGCCGGCATTTCGGCATGCTCGCCTAGCTAGAGTGCGGGTCACTTCAGAGCCGTTGAGGGTGATGCGCTGGCGTTTGCTGGCCGCGCATGGATACAGATCTTGAGTGGCAGTGGAGCGCTACGATGCAGTGGACGAGACCGTTGGTGAAGCCCCAATGGCCTCGGGGGGCGGAGGTGCGACGATGTGCTCGGTGAAGTAGCCCCGGTGAGCTGGGAGACGACGTCGGTGAAGCGCACCTGATGCGGTGGAATTTGGTGTCTGTGAGGCACGTCGGTTACGGCTGCCGACGTTGTCGGGGGACCACCCGGTGTGGTGGACGAGGGCATAGATGAGGTAGCTCCAGTGCAGTGGTGAAGCGCGACCGTCGTCTTCGTCGTCGTTGTCTGGCACAGAGGTGGGGAACGGTGGGGAAAGAGACGAGACGAGGGGCGATTCGAGGGTTGGCAGCGAATTAGGGATTTGAGCAATCTGGGTGCGGAAGGGGACGGTGGAGAAGAGAGATTTTGCCGGGCTGGAATTGGGGACGGCATATATTTCAATCAGAAACGTGGAAGCGCGAACTTATATTGTCGTCGTCCTTTGGGGGGGTGGTTGGGTGCTACGTGTCTGTCCGACTCACGCGACCACCCCGACAGGACTATGCTTCGGTGCCTTAAGGCATCTGCCTTGGTGTCCATGACATGTGGGCCCAACAGGTGACTAGCCCACATGTCAGTGGGCCCAACAGGTGGATGGATTCAAACATATGACCTACACAATAGCACAACAAACTGAGTCAATGTCAACTTTTCGAAACTTAGTATGGCACGAATTCGAAATAATTACCCGTATGCCTGGTCCTCGGTTCAAATCTTACAATGTATACCGAATTGAAACATCGACATTAAGTCTCGTACTATGTGCATTCAAATGTTGTTTTTAG